>NC_139020.1:195613817-196136071 GCF_964662115.1 Mustela nivalis
TGTTATTCAGGAAAGACATTAGCAAGACGGGCTTAATCAAGAGTCAAATGCTACAGAAATTTCACTTATGGAGGGGTCACAGGAACCAAAAAGACATTTAGGAAAGGAATTCTAAAAGGAGTTGAAGGCTGCCTGGTGTTTCCATTTTAAACCTGCTGTTTCTCAGGGCATCAGAATCTGAAGAACTTATTAAAAATACACAGTTTCCCAGTTCCCACCAATAGTGATCTTATCTAAGTGACTCAGTCTGGTTAAGTCTCCATTTTGTCATCTCTAAACTGCAAGTAATAGCACTGATCTCATAGTTTTACTCTGAAGACTTTACACGCTTTGAAGAAGTCCCACAACTGATTATGACACTACTTGAAAACTGGCTTTTAGATATCCCAGCTTCAGGAACCACAGAAGGATTCTTAAGTGGAGAAAGATGGGCAAAAGGGAGTCCTTCCAGAACTGCAAAGATGAGAGAATGGAGGAAGGAAAAGCAGCTGTCACAATCCAGGACTAGACCTGAAGGGCTTGGGTTAAGGGAAAAGCAAAGAAACCAGAAGAATGGAGCAGAGGTAAGGCATCCCTTTACCAAAATCAGGAAGAACAGGAGAACTGGTTTAGAAAGGAAAAAATAAAGGAATTCATGCAAGGTATTTGATAAGGGAAGTGAAAAATAAACATCAAAGAGCTAACTGGCAATAAATGTGTTTTGGAGAGGAAAGCAGTAAATCAATTAAGAATATGGGCTCTTGAAAAAATAAAATACAAAATATAGACTCTGAGATGAGATGGCCTAGGTCACAGTCCCAGCATTGCCATTTTGTATCTAAAATGACACTGAAGAAGTTACTTAATTTCTCTAAACCTAGGTTTCATTTATAAAATGAGAATTAAAAAGTACATATTTCATATAAGATTTTTTAAAGTGAAAAAAAAATTAGTGCATTCCTTTGTATCTAATAAGTTAACTTTCAATAATTGTTGATTACCTTTAGCTACTCCATAATGACAACAATGTTACTGGAGATGTTTTGAAGAAACTAAGTCATATTATCCAAGAGAACAATCCTCGCAACTCTGAGAAAGGACAGGAAAGTGGAGGATTCTTCGAATTGGAATCAAGGAATTAGTACCTAAATTAATACCATTGGTACCATTTCACAGGCTGGGCCTTCTTCACTAATTACCACATCCTTTGAACAACCAGGTTTTAAAACATTTCTGGGGGCACCTGGGTGACTCAGTGGGTTAAGCCTCTGCCTTTGGCTAAGGTCATGATCTCAGGGTCCTGGGATCGAGCCCCACATCAGGCTCTCTGCTCAGCAGGGACTCTGCTTCCCCCCCCCTCTCTTCCTACTTGTGATCTCTCTGTCAAATAAATAAATAAAACCTTTTAAAAAAAATTCTGTAAATGTTCTTACCTTGAAGCAAAGTCCACTTTAATTCACTTATTCAATCAGTATTTATTGCAAAACTATCAGCACAACGAATTGTGCTAGATAGCAAATGATGCAAAATTACACACAATGTAAATATGGTACCTGTACTAAAGGGGATTACAAACTAGAAGGTGAAAAATAATAATAAACTAAAACTTGTGCAAATATATGAAACCAGGCATATGGTGAAATGTCACTGATATACTGCCAGTCATAAGAGTCAGAAGAGGGAGAACTCACTTCCAATGGGGATGAATCTGTCATCTGAACTAAGCTCACAAAGATGGTCATAATTTCAATGGCCATAACACAGGTTCAGGGGAAACATGAATATAACCAAAGGACACAATGTGAATACAGATGTAAAGCTGAAAGCAGCCATCAGTGTGTTCCAGGAAAAGCCAGGAATCAAAATCACCTAAAGATCTAGCCATGAGGTAACCAGTCCTATGTTAAGGACAAATCTAAAGGAAAAGCCACAGGGTAAAGCCTGGATTTCCCCGGAGTGGGCAGGTGGGGGGAGCCCGAAACTTGTTTGGGGAGCAGAATGGTGGCTATGGTTCCACCTATGCTGAGGACATTTCTAAAATCACCTTTTCCTAGCCGATAGACCTTTAAAGGTGGCTAGAACTTCGTTTCGGACTCTTAATTCAGCCCTTCCATCCTTTTACCAAGAGAGAGAGGTGACTCTGACTGCCCAAGCCATGAAGTTAGTGGCTGAGATGGAGTTGCAGCCCTGGTTTGCAGACTCAATTCAGTGCACTTTATACTCATCCCCTTGGTCAGACAGAGATGTCCAAAAGTCAGGAGGAAATGTGGGTTTGCTGCTTTGTAAAGAAACCACAGGTATAGAACTGAGTCACTTGGACACCCAGAAGCAATAGAAGTGAAAGAGCTAGGTCCCTGAGGGCCAGGCAAAGAGGAAAACAACAAACCTGGGTTACATCCATATATCTAGAGGGACAAAAGGAAGGGTTTTTACAAAAGCACATCTGAGAACTAGGCAGAGCATCAAGACAATGTAGAATCCTAGAAGCCAAGGTCAGAGTTTCCTCTTCAGCTAAAACATACATGCTCAAAAAATAATCTGCTGAATCAATGAATGGATAAATAAAGACAGGGTGAGACGAAAAACGTTTGTGCCCCACACAGGTAAAGCACTGTGCTAAGCACTTAATGTGGAAGTATGAGATAATCTCAATCTCACAACAATCCTATGAGATGGAATTATCATAATTATTCTCACTACCATTCAAGAGAAGAAAACAAGCTCACAAACCACCCAACTTAAACAGCAGGTATCATAGAGCCAGGATTAAAAATCAAATCCTGGGAAGAAAAAAAGGAAGGACTGAGAGGAGGAAGGAAGGGAGGAAGGAAGGAAGGAAAAAAAAATCAAGTCCTGTGGCGCCTGGGTGGCTCAGTGGATTAAAGCCTCTGCCTTCGGCAAAGGTCATGATCCCAGGGTCCTGGGATGGAGCCCCGCATTGGGCTCTCTGCTCAGTGGGTAGCCTGCTTCCTCCTTTCTCTGCCTGCTTGTGATCTCTGTCTGTCAAATAATAAAATCTTTAAAGTTTTGGTGTTTTTTGTTTTTTATTTTAAGATTTTATTTGACAGAGAGAGATCACAAGTAGGCAGAGAGGCAGGCAGAGAGAGAGGAGGAAACAGGCCCCCCACTGAGCAGACAGCCCAATGCGGGGCTCGATCCCAGGACACTGGGATCATGACCTGAGCGGAAGGCAGAGGCTTAACCCACTGAGCCACCCAGGAGCCCCAAATAAATAAAATCTTTAAAAAAAAAAATCAAGTCCTGGGGCAGCTGGGTGGCTCAGATGGTTAAATGTCTGAGTTAGTCTCAGGAGCCCTGGGATTGAGGCCGCTTTGGGCTCAGCAGAGAGTCTGTTTCTCCCTCTCTCTGCCCCCCCCCCCGTGCTTTCTCTCTCTAATAAATAAAATCTTTTAAAAAAATAAAATAAAATAGGGGCGCCTGGGTGGCTCAGTAGGTTAAGCCTCTGCCTTCAGCTCAGGTCATCATCTCAGGGTCCTGGGATCGAGCCCCGCATCAGGCACTCTGCTCAGCAGAGAGCCTGCTACCCACCTCTCTCTTTGCCTGCCTCTCTGCCTACTTGTGATCTCTCTCTCTCTCTCTGTCAAATAAATAAATAAATAAATAAATCTTTAAAAAAAAATGTGTTCAAAATTAGCTTCAAACTGGTAAACATTAAAAATATTTGAGGGGCGCCTGGGTGGCTCAGTTGGTTAAGCAACTGCCTTCGGCTCAGGTCACGGTCCCAGAGTCCCGGGATCATGTCCCTCATCAGGCTCCCAGCTCCATGGGGAGTCTGTTTCTCCCTCTGACCTTCTCACCTCTCATGCTCTCTCTCACTGTCTCTCTCTCAAATAAATAAAATCTTTAAAAAAAAAAAAAAATATATATATATATATATATATATATTTGATAATTGGGGCACCTGGGTGGCTCAGTGGGTTAAAGCCTCTGCCTTTGGCTCAGGTCATGGTCCCAGGGTCCTGGGAGCCCCACATCTGGCTCTCTGCTCAGCAGGGAGCCTGCTTCCTCCCCCCCCCCTTCTCTGCCTGCCTCTCAGCCTACTTGTGATCTCTGTCAAGTAAATAAATAAAATCTTTTAGGGGCACCTGGGTGGCTCCGTGGGTTGAGCCTCTGCCTTCGGCTTGGGTCACAGTCTCGGGGTCCTGGGACTGAGCCCCACACCGGGCTCTCTGCTTGGTGGGGAGCCTGCTTCCCCATCTTCCTCTGCCTGCCTCTCTGTCTACTTGTGATCTCTCTCTCTGTCAAATAAATAAATAAAATCTTTTTTAAAAAATAGAAAAATAAAATCTTTTAAAAAGAATTTGATAATGTTCAGTGTTAAAGGAGAACTATAAATAGAATATTTTCAGTTATTTGGTATTACCTAGAAAAATTTTAAACATGCATATCCTCTGACACAGAAAATCCACTTGTAGGATTTTATCATAAGTATACAAAATACAGAAAGATGTATACAATGTATACAAATAAGTATACAAAGATACACACATACAAGGATGCTTGTAGCTGCAAAGACAGAAACAATGTCTATCACCGGGGACTAGAAAAATTGATACAAATATACAATGTAACACTATGTAACTATTATAATATATGATAGATCTGAGTATTAAACATGAAAAAATGCCCAAGATAAAAGCATTAAATGAAAAAGTTATAGAAGAGTAGATATACTGCAATCCCATTTATGCAAAAAGGAATTACTTTGGGGCACCTGGGTGGCTCAGTGGGTTGAAGCCTCTGGCTTCAGCTCAGGTCATGATCCCAGGGTCCTGGGATCAAGCCCCCCATCGGGCTCTCTGCTCAGGAGAGAGCCTGCATCCCCCTCTCTCTCTGCCTGCCTCTCTGCCTACTTGTGATCTCTGTCAAATAAATAAATAAAATCAAAAAAAAAAAAAAAAAAAAGAATTACTTTACCTATCTCTTTCTCTCACATACACATGCATTCAAACACATTAGCAAACCCAGTAGAAGAAAATGTGAATACAGACCAAATTCTTTTTTTTTTTTTTTAAGATTTATTTATTTGAAAGAAAGAGAGTACACTTGCACACCCACTCAGGGGACACACAGAGGGAGTGGAAGAGGGAGTCTCAAACAGATTCTGTCCTACACAGGGGTCTATCTTACCACCCGAGATCACAACCCCAGCAGAAATAGACTGAATTCTCAGTGGTAATTAACACAGAGACATGGATTATGGGTTTCTTTCCTTATTTAAAAATGTCTGAATTTTACTGTGCTAATATATTACTGGTATTACTGATATAATCATGGGGAAAAAAGTTAAAAAGTCAAGGACTTTCTACAAGCAAGAGATTCTGACCTATGAAACTGTCATGAGAGAGGGGTGCCTAGGGGGCACAGTCAGTTACACCTCTGATTCTTGGTTTCATTCAGCTCTGGTCATGATCTCGGGGTTGTGGGATCAAGTCCTGTGTCAGGCTCCACACTCAACACAGAGTCTGCCTGGGATTCCCTCTCCCTCCGCTCTTCCTCCTCATGCTCTCTCTCTCTAAAATAAATAAACAAATCTTTAAAAGTAGAGAGAGAAAAAGAAAAAGAAAAAAGGAAATGTCATGACAGAAAGGTAAGGGGAAAAAACAGGGAGCAGGAGCCTTAAATTAAAGTGAACTCATGGTCAAGAATGAGGGAGATAGGGGCACCTGGGTGGCTCAGGTGCCTGCTGCTCTGCCTACTTGTGATCTGTCAAATAAACAAATAAAATCTTTAAAAAAGAAAAAAAGAATGAGGGAGATGGGGGTACCTGAGTGGCTCAGTGGGTTGAGCCTCTGCCGTCGGCTCAGGTCATGATCTCAGGGTCCTGGGATCAAGCCCCTCACTGGGTTCTCTGCTCAGCAGGGAGCCTGCTTCTCCCTCTCTCTCTGCTTACCTTTCTGCCTACTTGTGTTCTCTGTCAAATAAATAAATAAAATCTTTAAAAAAAGGAATGCAGGAGACAGAAGGCAGATCTAGGGCCTATGGAAAAACTAAGCCTTGGGGTGCCTGGCCGGCTCAGCTGGTAGAACTAAGACTCTTGATCCCAGGGTTGTGGGTTCGAGCCCCACGCTGGGTACAGAGATTACTTTAAAAATTTTAAAAATTTAAAAAGAAGAAAAAATTTTTTTTAAAAATTAGCCTTGGGAAACATGTGAGCAGTTGCTGAAGGAAATGGGACCCTGAGAAGGCAGCACAGGAGGACCATGAGTAGCACTCAGAGCTCAACTCAAGTGGGGCAGCGGGAACTGCTGTCAACAAGACATCCGATTTTCCTGATTCCCAGAAACACTGAGCAGCCTAGGGTTAGCAAAAGAACCCAGAGGACAAAGTTTAGGGATGGCAAGAGTACAAGTAAAGGGTTCTCAGACCCAGGAAAGGCAGCACTGAAACTATGGGCCGTGCTAAACTGGCATCCAAGCTCAGTGCAGATGGGTGAAATAGTGAAACCTGGTGTGGAGGAGACAGTGGACTAGAAAGCACAATGAAGGGGCGCCTGGGTGGCTCAGTGGGTTAAAGCCTCTGCCTTCATCTCAGGTCATGATCTCAGGGTCCTGGGATCGAGCCCCATGTCGGGCTCTCTGCTCAGCAGGGAGCCTGCTTCCTCCTCTCTCTCTCTCTGCCTGCCTCTCTGTCTACTTGTGGTCTCTGTCTGTCAAATAAATAAAAATCTTTAAAAAATTTAAAAAAAAAAAAGAAAGCACAATGAAGGCAAAGAGCCTGAGCTCAAGTTAGAATCACACCTAAAATAATTCTTCCCCAACTTTTTTTTTTTAAGATTTTATTTATTTATTTGACAGAGAGAGAGAGATCACAAGTAGGCAGAGAGGCAGACAGAGAGAGAGAAGGATGCAGGCCCCCTGCTGAGCAGAAAGCCTGATGCAGGACTCGATCCCAGGACCCTGGGATCATGACCTGAGCTGAAGGTAGGGGCTTAACCCACTGAGCCACCCAGGTGCCCTTAATCCAATTTCTATACATCATCACATTAGGAGAAAGATGACTGCTAGTGTCAAGTATTGCAAAAACATCACCTGGTTCTGGGTTTTTGTCTTGAGCACTAAGTGATCTATTGCAGAGGGGGGCGGGCTCCCTTTAGGCTCCTCCCCATCCAGCCCTTTAGAGTTTCTGGGCTACTGTTAAGAGAGCACTACCTTCTTCGGGTGTACCTTTTACTGGCCAGAAGCCTGGAATTAGGAGTAACCATCTGCCCAAACTGAAGACCTAATAGCATCCTATGAGGACATAAAAGGGGTCCTAAACAGGATCAGAAAACCTGGAATCAAGTCCCAACTTATTCTTACCGGCTTTGTGCACTTGAAAGCAAGCCACTTCACCTCTTTGTGCTTTCTTCCTCATCTGTAAAATGGAGCTACCTGTGTCACAGGGTTGTTGGGAGGGTAAAGTAAAGGAAATGTACACGAAAGTGTTTTATGAACTATAGTATGATACGTGTGCAAGGTATACTTATCATAAAGCAAACATTTTTATTTCTGCCTATATACAACTTTCATTAATGGTGTTACAAGACCGTAAGTGGGTACTAGTACTGCCAATATATCTATGTTGGCTGAAATGATCCTTGTTTTTACCACTTCTAACCTGCATTATGATCAAAATCTCAACATTGCTCACAAACTATCTTCAATTTCACAGTTGCTTGCCATATTTAATGTCTTATACTTTGTCTCAGTTTTCCTTATCTCATATCAGGTTTTTTTGTTTTGTTTTTTTATATTTTGTTTGTTTATTTGACAGACAGACCACAAGTAGGCAGAGAGGCAGGCAGAAAGAGAGGAGGAAGCAGGCTCCCTGCTAAGCAGAGAGCCTGATGCTGGGCTCGAACCCAGGACCCTGGGATAGATCCCAGGACCCTGGGATCATGACCTGAGCTGAAGGCAGAGGCTTTAATCCACTGAGCCACCCAGGCACTCCTCTCATATCAGTTTTTATCTTTAATCTAACTACAGTTACTTTTCACGCTTTTCTTTTCTGCAGTCTGCTATGTTTGTCAGCTGCAGGAAAGAAGAACAGCATTATGCAGGTTTTAGTAAGGTTCCTCACACCTGGTCTTCAGTGGGATTCCTATGTGATCGGATCAATCATGAGAATTAAATCAAAGTAATTTAGATAGTACACTCTCAAGTTATTTTACCATGAAGAACCAAAAGGGTGACTTAATGAATCAGCACGATTCCTAAATTACTGGTTTAGTAACTCAGAACACATAGCTTCCTAACAAAGAATTAATTCATCAGTTTCAGTGTTAGTACAGTATTAGGCTGAGCAAAGAACAAGTACAGATAATTTCGTAGTCACTGAGTTCAAATTCCTGAATAAAGTTTGGGCAAATAATCTTGGATCCTGAAAATGGTGATATTAAGCTCAACTCCCAAAAGTCCATCAGCCAGTAAGTCACACACCTGGTGTTAAATCCATTACCCACGGGGCGCCTGGGTGGCTCAGTGGGTTAAGCCGCTGCCTTCGGCTCGGGTCATGATCCCAGGGTCCTGGGATCGAGTCCCGCATCGGGCTCTCTGCTCAGCGGGGAGCCTGCTTCCCCCTCTCTCTCTCTTTGCCTGCCTCTCTGCCTGCTTGTGATCTCTCTCTCTCTGTCAAATAAATAAATAAAAATATTAAAAAAAAAAAAATCCATTACCCACTCCCACTAGTTGTCTGGAGACCTTGTGACCCAAACTGACTAGCCATTCTTCTTCACACATGAGGACAAAGTGCTCACAGTAGTAAATGGCCAAAGGAAGAGCTAGATAATACCAATGAAAAACTTTTATTTCTTCCAAAGCAAACTTTTGCAAGACCTACAGAAAGCAAGTAATAGCCCCCCAGCCTGAAACCATGAACGTATGGAATTAAGCAACACATTTTCAAACAGAATACTGCTTTTAGCAACCTGGAAGTACAAAGGCAGAAACACTGTTTCAGCCAGGACCAGATGCAGCCATAAAATCAGAACTCTCATCACCACCAACTCCACAAGGAATGATTTCCTGTCATTTCATATCAGAGGTCATTCATTTGTTCATTCAACAAACATTCACTGAGTAGCCACTCTGTGCTAGAGATGGTTAGGTACTAGAATATAAGGATAAACAAGACAAGGGTCTGCTCTCAAGTAGGTCACAACCTAGCATGGAAAACACACAAATATACCAAAAGTTAGGAGTACAGTGTAATTATGAAAGATACTTGGACAAATTTCAATGGTCACACAAAAGACAGGCATTCAGCTTAATCTTGAAAGAATTGAAGAGTCTCTTAAGAGATGGTAGTGCCTTGATTTCTGATAAATGCAAGCCTACGAGTCAGAAAAATCACTAGAATGGAGAGGAAAATTAGCAGGAGGTATATCCTGAGCATGCTGGGGACCCTCAAGGAGTTCACTATAACTAGAGCCTCAAGTGCCGAAGGAATTGTTGTAGAGGAGGGACTAGAAAGGCAGATACAGAAGAGGCTGGGTCATAAAGGTCCTTGTGAGATGTTGAAATAGAGATATGCCAGAATCTAGATGTTCACTGTATTTTAAGGTAAAAGAATATTATTTACTTTTTTTTTTAAAAGATTGTATTTATTTATTTGACAGAGAGAGAGATCACAAGAAGGCAGAGAGGCAGGCAGAGAGAGAGGAGGAAGCAGGCTCCCGGCTGAGCAGAGTCCGATGCGGGGCTCGATCCCAGGACCCTGGGATCATGACCTGAGCCGAAGGCAGCGGCTTAACCCACTGAGCCACCCAGGCACCTGAATATTATTTACTTTTAACTGGAGTTGGAGACCTGCCGGAATGGACAGGAGATCTGACTAGAGCTGGAAGAGAGTTAGGGCCAGTTATTTCTAATCACTTCTATCTGGCTCATACTTATTTTTCTCTTGACTTTTTTTCCTCTCATAGGGAAAAAATAAAACTGAACAATTCTGTAACAAAGGCTGTGAACCTTCTGTTCATCAAAAACATTTCTGAACAGAGTGCTATATTCTATCAAAATAGCCCAAATTAGAGAAAGATGACAAATCTCTCCAGCATCTGGAGTCTTCCTAGCAAAAAGACAAAATCAGGTCTCTGATAAGACGAAAGCTAGGGAAACATCCTGACCATGGCCTACAAGAACATCATGCTGCCTGGCATACCCTAGCACTCTGTCAATGGGAATACTTACCGTTCTCAAAACAAGGACATGCCGAACAGTTACCTCCTGGCTTCTCCACAGAAACTGCCAGGAAAAAAACCTACCAGTGCCAGAAATGACCTTGGACTTTATAGTGTGGACTCCTGCCCACCATTACCAGATAAAGACTACCTCGACAATTCTCACCTGTCCAGAGTGCAAGCAGGTGGAGATAGCAGGCTACTTTCTTCACCAAAGAAACTGAGCCCTTCATCTATTCAGAGCACCCAGCTATATTCCTACTACTAATACTACTGAGAGCAGTGTCCCCATTACTACTTCTAACTACACTAACAGCTACTAACATCAATACACTACTACTAACAGCAAGCACTAACCACCCGCTCCCCACAAAGCACTGTGCCTCTTCTCCAGTCCTCAATACAATCTGCAGAGATTATATTAACCCCATTTTACAGATGAAAAAAATAAATAAAATAAAAAATAAGGCTCAGAAAGGTTAACAGCTTGCCCAGGTCAAAAAGCAAGCAAGAGGTAGAAGTGGGATGACTCTAAAGACATGCCCTTCCTATTGTACTAGGCACTTCAGAATTTTCCTAAAGAGAGCAAAAACTCTAAGCCTTCTTTCCAAGAGTTTCTGAACTCTATCCATTTGTCTAACAGGTAGTCAAAAATATTTTTCAACAATCACTTTGTTTTCAAAACAACATATGTAAACTGTTTTTATTTTCCTTGATCAAGTGCATATTTTAGATAGAAAATGAAAGGTATTTCAAAGAATTTATTATGTGAGTGCCTTGATTTTAAATTTCATTTATTTTTAGCCAAAAACATAAATACCGATAGATAAGAGAGGAAAGGACAGAATTTCATTCTACAAGATCAGAATGGAGATTAACAATTTAAAAAAACTCAAATACAATTTACATGATATTTTATGCAGTGATTATCAAGAGGCAAGCAATTTCAAATAGACTGAGCCTTACCTCAATCTTATTCCTCCTGTTCTAGGGGACAGCACTCCAAGTGATCAGCAGACACTCCCAGCCTACATACAGTGAACCAGACAAAGGGGGTAAGCAACGCCTTCATGCTCCCAAACCACAGTGGAAAGGAAAGTGTGACGGCTTCCTGGGGAACCCAAGCACATATACAGTATTTATAAATCACTGTTCATCCAGACACACACAGAAACAAAATGTTACCTGTGGTTTGTCTACAGAAATACTTAAAGTTAACAGGTATATTTAAATAAAATGATGCTAAAACAATCCCACACTAATGTGACCACATTATAGCTAAACTTTTTCATGGAAATATATTAAGATAATCAATTATCACCAAAATTAATACTGTATAAAAACTTCATTCAACAGCTTTACTGATTAAAAGCTTGATATACCTTAATCACTTCTTTCTTCACAGACCTACAGCCACTTCTGAACTAAGAACTACTATCAAAATGTCAAAAATATCACCACTGTGGAAATGCCCAACATAGTATCTGGAATAATTCAACAGATACAAACAGATAACTGTTTGATAACTTATCAAACAGATAAGTTTGTCTAGCATTACAAACAATAGCCACAGTGCTGAAAAGAAAGTATGAGCCATAACCAGTTTATGGAAGAATTAAGGTTTTAAAATAGAAAAATTTAAAAGAAAGAGAAAGAACTGAAGGGAAATACATGATTTTTTTATAAGGCTAAGGGGCGGGGGGGGGGGGGACCAATCCCCATAACTATGAGCACAACTACAGACAGAATTACCTCACATTTCACCTGAAAATTTATAGTAGACTCCAGTGCCTCTTAACACTCTAAATAAACTCAAAAGGTGCAACGATTCTGATACTTTTTTCTTTCCATCTAGAATTTAATACCTCATTCAACTTTTGTCTGAACGCTACATACAGACCTCTGGTGAACAGTTGCAGGCCTCAGAGTTGGAGTTTGCATCCTGCCTTTAAATAATACAGATGAGGGGCGCCTGGGTTGCCCAGTGGGTTAAGCCTCTGCCTTCCGCTCAGGTCATGATCTCAGGGTCCTGGGATTGAGCCCCACATCGGGCTCTCTGCTCAGCGGGGAGCCTGCTTTCCCCTCTTTCTCTGCCTGCCTCTCTGCCTACTTGTGATCTCTATCAAATAAATAAATAAAATCTTAAAAAAATAATAATAATACAGATGAGACACAGTGTACAGACCAAACTCACTGAAGGTAGATAACACTTCCAGTGAAGAGAATGTCCTGTGAGGGCTCAAATGGCAGTCACTAAGATTTAAAAGATTCAACATAATGACTTCATGGCAGTAGGAGAAAATGGATGTTTCTTGGATTTGGGGATATAAAGAGTATTTAACAACATCAACTGTTAGGGTCTTCACATCCCCCTCTAGAGTTGCACACATTTAACAATAACACACAAATTAGTGAAAACAGGCTCTTAAATTAATTTAGATTTGTAAGAATTGGACTGAAACCTCCTAGAATTTACATATATTACAGTATCTAAGTTTGTCTAGCATTAAAAACAATAGCCACAGTGCTGAAAAGAAAGTATGAGTCACAACTCAAAAACAGGAGGAAAAAAAAAAAAATGAACAGAAGAAAAGCTTTGGATCCAAATACCACAAACAAAATTCTTTGCCTAAAATATTGTCAATGACAGCTACCATTCTGACTCGGAGTGAGAAGGAATGATTTCACACTATCTTCTACTCAGGAACGAACTCCTTCAGCCCCCCAAAGCCCTTTCCAGCCCCATTTACCTTGGTGCCCAGGCACTAATATAGTCAGTCACATCCACTAGCAAGCACAGGAATTCTAACAGATCTGAGTCACCCACTCCCCCGCAGGAAGAGGTCATTCTCTATCGGGAAGCCCACTCTGCGAAGTTCTCTTGTTCATCTCCCAGGCTGCCACCACCATGGCCCACATAAAGCAGCCTACCAAACTCGGCAGCCTACCAACACTCCTCTACACTCCCCAAATCACAACTCCGGCCTCACCCTACCGCCAAGGTAGCCAACACTACTCACCGTGGCACTCTTGTGACACTCAGTTCCCTGCCCAAGAACCCCTCAACGCCAGGATGCATCTGGGCCCTGGAGAATCCAGCTCTTTGCTCAACTCCTCTGTGCCCAGCTGAGCCTCTGCCTTTCCAGGAACTAATCACTGGTTTCCCCCAAGAAGCCAAACTCCTCGTGCCTCTTCTCCCCAGCTAGACCCCAGTCCGCCAAGTTCACAGACCTCGGAAGACTGGGGGTAGGGAGAAGACACATCCCGATGCGCCTGAGGGAACAGGCACACTGAGGCCCCTAGAATTCCAAACGCACCCCCCCCCCCACATTCACCCCACTGTGGTCTGCCTCCAGGGCGACCGCATCAAGCGTCAAGAGCGCACGCCAAAGGAGTTAAGACTCCGTGCCCTTATGATTCCCTTTCCTGGATACCAAGATACAAAATATAAGCCACCGAGGCCCAGGGTCGAAGCCAAGACCCTCTCCAAGGCTCCAGCCACTGGAGTTCCCCAATGGGGATCCAGCGCCCCAAGGCCCGGGCCGCTGGGACAGGCTGGCTGCCCCAGGCCGCTGAGCGCCATGGGCCCGGGCCGCGTCCCCATTCGGCCCCCATTGTTGCGGGTCCCGGCGGCCCGAGTCGGGAGCCGGGGGCCGGCACCGGCACTCACCTCCGGCGCCGCGGCTCAGGGCCGCGCGGGGCCGGGCAGGGCCAAGCGGCTGAGCGTCCCGCGGCTCCTGCCTCGGCGGCGTCAGCGGCGGCGGGGGCGGGGGTGGCGGCTGAGGCGGGAAGCGGCCGGCCAGGCCCGGGCGCCGCGGGCTGGCTCCGGGCAAGCGTCGGTCTTCTCCGGCGGCGGCGCTCGCAGGCTCCGCTCGCGGTCCGCGCCAGAATGCGTCCCCCGCCCGGCCCGCGCGCCCGGCCGCCCGGACGGGAACACGCGCCGCCGACAGTAAAGTTCCGCTGAGAGCCACCCGGAGGCCGTCCTTCCCCAGTGCCGGGTGGACCATGGATAGAGCCTGCTATGTATGTTACGGATGACCGTCTCAGAAGTGAAGGCGGCACCAAAATCCCAGGCCTGGATCCACCTGGGAACGGTTCCGGGGTGGGTTCGACAGAATGGGTTTGGACCCCGCCACCAGAGACGCATGCTGGCCCCTAAGTGCTTCAACTGAACCTGGGTCCCTCCTCATTCCTCACTTAGGGGAGGCTTGTTAGGATTGAATGAGATGATGCAAGTGCCTGGCACGGAGATATCGGGTTCAATATTGGGGGCCGATCATCGATGATTGCTGCTATTACTACCGTCTCATACAGAGATGGTGTGCACAGCCCTCAAGGACCCTTGAAATTGATGCGCACCGCGTAACTCTCGGGCTTCCCCTCTCCACCCCCACCTCCTGTCCCGTTTCCTGTTGACTGAATCTTCAGAATTCCCTGAAAGAAAAGCAGGGACAAGAAAGGGCTTTCTTAATCACTGACACGGGGGGTGGGGCCTTAAGGAGGCAGATTCTTCTCCCCCGAGTTGGGAATTGCTACCACGTGGGCTCTAGTTGATGAGAAGAGTGTTTTGTGTCAGCTCTCTGTACTACAGACAGGTTTTCCTCCTCCCCCTCCCTTCTCCCCTTCCATCTCCTCCTCTTCCTCCTCCTCTTCCTCCACCACCTCCACCTCTCAAGCCACAGGTTCTCCTCCCCTTCTCCCCCGCCCCCCATCTCCGCTCCTCCCCACTCCCCTTCCTCCTCCTCCTCCTCCTCCTCCTCCTGGACCACCACCTCCACCTCCCCAGCCACAGGTTCTCCTCCACCTCCTCTTCCTCCTCCAAGGAAGTGAACATTGGCAAGATGATGAAAAAAATTCTAAAAACGGATTTTTTGGGGGAAGGTTTGTTTTCTTTTCTTCATAAAATCAAGAGGATAAAAAAATCTTTTCCCCACTTCCCTTTTCTTCTGGGCCTTCACACCTCTAGATATCAGACATAGTTATTTACGGAACAAATTAGGTTATAAAAATGCAAGTGGCTGGCCCGAGCCGGAGTCCTGGCCTCTCATCTTACTCTCCGAACAGCATGAGCTTCACCACCCACTCCAGCTTCTCTTCCAACTATCGGTCCCTGGGCTCCATGCAGTCGCCCAGCCACCGGGTCCGGCCTGTCAGCAGCGCGGCCAGCGTCTATGCAGGTGCCGGAGGCTCAGGCTCCCGGATCTCCGTATCCCGCTCCACCAGCTTCCGGGGCGGTTGGGGGTCCGGGGGCCTGGCCACGGGGTTGGCCGCCGGGATGGCCAGGGGTCTGGCCGGCATAGGGGGCATGCAGGGCGAGAAGGAGACCATGCAAGACCTGAATGACCGCCTGGCCTCCTACCTGGAGAGGGTGAGAAGCCTGGAGGCAGATAATCAGAGACTGGAGGTGAGAATCCGGGAACACCTGGAGAAGGGACCCCAGGTCAGAGACTGGGGGCATTACTTCAAGACCATCGAGGAGCTGAGGTCTCAGATTTTTGCAAGTTCTGTGGACAATGCCCGCATCGTTCTGCAGATTGACAATGCCCGTCTTGCTGCTGATGACTTCAGAGTCAAGTATGAGACGGAACTGGCCATGCGCCAGTCCGTGGAGAGTGACATCCACGGGCTCCGCAAGGTCATCGATGACATTAATGTCACTAGGCTGCAGCTGGAGACAGAGATTGAGGCTCTCAAGGAGGAGTTGCTCTTTATGAAGAAGAACCATGAGGAGGAAGTAAAGGGTCTACAGAACCAAATTGCCAACTCCGGGTTGACCGTGGAGTTGGATGCCCCCAAGTCTCAGGACCTCAGCAAGATCATGGCAGACATCCGGGCCCAGTATGATGAGCTGGCTCGGAAGAACCGAGAGGAGCTGGACAAATACTGGTCCCAGCAGATTGAGGAAAGCACCACAGTGATTACCACACAGACCTCAGAGATAGGAGAGGCTGAGATGACCCTCACGGAGCTGAGACGTACCGCCCAGTCCTTGGAGATCAACCTGGATTCGATGAGAAACCTGAAGGCCAGCTTAGAGAACAGCCTCAAGGAGGTCGAAACCCGCTACGCCATGCAGATGGAGCAGCTCAACGGGGTCCTGCTGCACCTGGAGTCTGAACTGTCCCAGACCCGGGCAGGGGGCAGCGCCAGGCCCAGGAGTACGAAGCCCTGTTGAATGTCAAGGTCAAGCTGGAGGCTGAGATCGCTACCTACCGTCGCCTGCTGGAAGATGGGGAGGACTTCAATCTCAGTGACGCCCTGGACAGCAGCAGCTCCATGCAAACCATCCAGAAAACCACTACCCGCAAGATTGTGGACGGCAAGGTCGTGTCTGAGACCAATGACACCAAAGTTCTGAGGCGTTGAGGGAGCAGAAGCAGGGTACACTTTGGGGAGCAGGAGGCCAATAAAAAGTTCGAAGGTCAAAAAAAAAAAAAAAATGCAAGTGTGTGTGTTCCAACCTATTGATGGCAATTTAGATCTGCAGAGGTGCTCCAAAAAGTATTATAGCTTTCAAATCTCAAATGCCCCATCCTGTGGCTACTAAAACTGAAGAAATTTTGCCTCTATGCCCCTCTCTCTTGTCTGAAGGGACTTTTCAGGATGGCTCTGATATCAGTCTCTTGCACCTGAGTGAAATTTTGTCATTGTGTCATTGTGTCACACACATATACATATATATTTTCTTTTAGATTATCCTCTGGGAATTAGGAAAAGGGCTCTGCCTGTCTAAAAGGCATTCTGATAACCATCTGGAAACAGCGGGTCTGTGGGTGAGAAAGCAGCTCACTCAAAGCCTCTGCTCTCTCAAGTGAGAGGACTCCATCCTATATTCGTATAGAACAAAGGATCCCTCAAAAGTTCATTCACTTCTCTCAGCATCCTGAGGTCAATTCAACACTCTGCTGTCACCTTGCTCTGGGTCTTAAGTTTTCCCAATTGGCTTCTTAGTTTGGACTCCCTCTGTGACATATAAAGCATATTTGGCCTCAAGGTGGGGCATACTAGGTGGCTCAATTGGTTAAACATCTGCCTTGGGCTCAGGTCATGATACCAGTGTTCTGGGATCAAGCCCCATACCCAGCTTCCTGCTCAGCAGGAAGTCTGTCTTTCCCTCTATAGCTGCCTCTTTCTCTGCTCATGCTCTCTCTCTCTAGCTACCTCTCTCTCAAGTAAATAAATAAAATCTATTTAATAAAAAAAAAAGATTTGGTCTCAAGGATGGAAACAGGTTTAGATAAGAACCCTAAAGATGACCAGAGAAAGAAGAAAGAGACCAGTGAAGTTGGGCAGAGGCTTGAAAAAGAAATTTCATTGTTAATCTCCCCTTAAAGGACCAAAAACACAACCATCAAAAACACCCATGCTGGGGCGCCTGGGTGGCTCAGTGGGTTAAAGCCTCTGCCTTCGGTTCAGGTCATGATCCCAGGGTCCTGGGATCAAGCCCTGCATTGGGCTCTCTGCTCAGCCTGCTTCCTCCTTTCTCTCTTTGCCTGCCTCTTTGCCTACTTGTGATCTATCAAATAAATAAAATCTTAAAAAAAAAAATATTCTTTCAGTTAAAAAAAAAAAGACACCCATGCTTACCTTCCTCCTTTGTTAATGATGTTGGAGCAACAAGGGCCAGGTCTTGCTCCCTTGGTGATGGAAGCCCCTTCTATTCCCTCCTCCCGAGATGCCATTGCCCTTCTATGACATCACTGTTTCCTTGCCTTCCAGGAGCTTCCCTGAATAGCTATGCCCTCACAACCACCTTTGTAGAATTATCCTCAATTCACCTGTAGGAAAATGGGTTCTGTTACATGGAGTCCCTAGAGTGAGTTACATGCATACCTGCCTATTGATGGCCCTACGTTCAAGTGAGGTTTAAAAATCTGGAATCTTGGGGTGCCTGAGTGGCTCAGTGGGTTAAAGCCTCTGCCTTCAGCTCAGGTCATGATCTCAGGGTCCTGGGATCGAGCCCCACATCAGGCTCTCTGCTCAGCGGGGAGCCTGCTTCCTCCTCTCTCTCTCTGCCTGCCTCTCTGCCTACTTGTGATCCCTCTCTCGGTGTCAAATAAATAAAATCTTTAAAAAGAAATCTAGAGGGGTGCCTGGGTGGCTCAGTGGGTTAAAGCCTCTGCCTTTGGCTCAGGTCACGATCCCAGAGTCCTGGGATCGAGCCCCACATCAGGCTCTCTGCTCAGCGGGGAGCCTGCTTCCTCCTCTCTCTCTCTCTGCCTGCCTCTCTGCCTACTTGTGATCTCTGTCTGTCAAATAAATAAATAAAATCTTTTTTTAAAAAATCTGGAATCTTCCTAGAATTAGACAAAATTCACCAGCAACTTGCTAATTAATCAGAAGATAGAACTAAGCCTTCTCCATCGCTTGGACTCACACCTGGGAAAAACACCCTCTTACTTTCCACTGTTTCACCACCTCCACATTCCATAGAAGCCAACTTAATCCTTCCTCCACCAACCAAACTTCCATCCCATCCTCACTTCTGGATGCCAAAGATCCCAGAAGCCATGATCACTCTTAACCAGGTTCCAAAGTGGCAGATAATTGTATTTCTTTCTTCAGTAGCCATCTTATTCTTGGGATTTTTTTTAAACTTTCTACTCACACACCACTTCCTTCATACTAGATTATAATCTCTTCCTTCATACTAGATTATAATTTTTTCTATTTTCAAGGGCCAGCGAGAGCTCACCGGACGCCGCCGGAACCGCGACGCTTTCCAAGGCACGGGCCCCTCTCTCGGGGCGAACCCATTCCAGGGCGCTATAATTTTTTCTATTTTGTAAAAGATTTTATTTATTTGAGATAGAGAACCAGCAAGAGAGCAGGAGCAGAGGAGCAGAGGGAGAGGAAGAAGCAGGGGCTCATTCCTAGGCCCCCATGATCATGACCTGAGCTGGAAGCAGACACTTAACTGACTGAGCCACGCAGGTGCCCCATCTAAAGAAATCCACCCCAGTGGCTACTGAAAGCCAGGCAAAATTGCTATACTATAAAATTCCATGTTTGGCAGTTCTTTATTGAGTACAAGGCACTGTGCTGGGTGCTGAGGAATAGTAATAAGATATGCCAAGCAGAACTGTAAGCATTTTACAGGTATTAACTCATTTAATCCTTATATTGACATTGTGAGATATATAGAATTAGCATCCCTTCAAAGTTGGAAAAACTGAAACTGAGAAGTAAGAAGAAGGCGTGGCTTTGAGTACAGAACATCCAGGTCCAGAGTCCCCTCTTAGAACCACACACTAAAATGAATGAAGAACTATGCTTAAAATTGAACTTGGAGGGTTCTCATTAGTCAAGTGTCAACTAATAAAATACTGTTCCATGTGGATGTTCATTCAGCAGATATTTATTGTCCCCAAACTGTATTTCAGAGGCTGATCTAGGCCCTGGGGAGCACAGTACTGAACAAGAGAAATCACGTCTCTACCTTGAAGTAGCTTACCTTCTAAACAGGAGAGACAAGCAGTACAAGAGGATTTCAAATTCTAACGAGTGCTGAAAAGAACATAAAAGAGACACCTGTATCGAAAAGGCAGTCAGGAATGGGGAGGAATTGGATAAGAACCTAATGAGGTAAGCTGACACCTGAATGCCAACAGGCATGTGAAGGTTCAGGGAAGGAGAATTCTAGGCAGAAGGACCAGAACTCAGGGTCAGCATGGTGTGTAGTGAGAACTCCAGATTCTGGAGGGGAGGTTGGTTGGTTGGTTGGTTGGTTGGTTGGAGAGTAGAAGAGTGGCCTGTAACTCTGCTCCCAGATTGCATGGTGTTGAGGGATCACTTTAAGGGCTGGCCCTGGAAAGGGCGTGAAAGATGCTGTTGATCAACTGTCCTAGGGAAGCTGCCCAGACTACTGTACCTGACAAATGACCATGTACATTTGCTGTCATGAACAGTTGCTTTTAAAAAAGAATAATCCTGGAGCACCTGGGTGGTTCAGTGGGTTAAGCCTCTGCCTTTGGCTCAGGTCATGATCCCAGGGTCCTGGGATCGAGCCCCACATCGGGCTCTCTGCTCAGCAGGAAGTCGGCCCCCCACAACTCTCCCTGCCTCTCTGCCTACTTGTGATCTCTGTCTGTCAAATAAATAAATAAAATCTTAAAAAAAAAGAAGAATCCCATTCAGTTTCACCGTCTTCATCAGCTTCCTCAGAGAAGCCCTCCACGACTACATACCCAGTCTAAGTAGTTGCCCTGTCACCACTACACCACCCTATTTTCTCAATCTGCAGAGAATTTACTTATTTATTTATTTATCTATTTAAAAGATTTTATTTATCCATTTGACAGAGAGAGAGAGAGAGATCACAAGTGGGCAGAGAGGCAGACAGAGAGAGAGGGGGAAGCAGGCTCCCCGCCGAGCAGAGAGCCTGATGCGGGGCTTGATCCCAGGACCACAAGATCATGACCTGAGCCAAAGGCAGAGGCTCAACCCACCGAGCCACCCAGGCGCCCCTCAATCTGCAGAGAATTTAGTGCAGATATTTTTCTTCATTGGTTTATCATCTCTCTCCCCTAATTAGACTGTGAGGTCCATGAAATGAGGAACTTCGTCAATCTTACCAAGATCCCCAAGACCTAGAAGAGGTACAGGAAAGCTCAATAAATATGCTTACCAAATACGAGTATGTGTTGGACCCATCCTTGAAGCAGGTCTGTGAGGCCCTGGAGATGAAAGGGGAGGGATGGAGGGTCCCTTGGAACTTCTGGGTAGAGCTTACCTGAATTATGATACTCTACAGAATAAGGTCATTTCTCCATATTATGGGCCATAGGAAAATAAAGGGGAAGGAAAGACCTCCCTTGCACCAGGTGGGGGTGTAATGCAATGGAAGACTTGCCAAAGAAGAACTTTAAGGGTAAGGCCTTGGATAGCAGAATAGCGTGGGGAAAATCAGAGCTATAGAAAGATAAGAAGTCATCCTACCTTGTTAACTCTAGAGAACGAATTGATGGGTACCAGAGGGGAGGTTGGTTGGTGGACGGGTGAAAGCAGTGGTAGAGATTAAGCAGTGTATTCATCAGGATTAGCACCAGGTGATTAAAACAGGGGTGCCTGGGTGGCTCAGTAGGTTAAGCCTCTGCCTTCGGCTCAGGTCATGATCTCAGGGTTCTGGAATGGAGCCCCGCATCGGGCTCTCTGCTCAGCGGGGAGCCTGCTTCCTCCTCTTTCTCTCTGCCTGCCTCTCTGCCTACTTGTGATGTCTTTCTGTCAAATAAATAAATAAAGTCTTTTTAAAAATAGAAACTTTAAAAAGTAAAACTAAGAAGGGTGCCTGTGTGGGTCAGTCAGGTGAGTATCCGACTCTTGATTTGGGCTAAGGTCATGATCTCGGGGCCATGGGGTTGAACCCTGCATCAGGCTAAACGGTCATCAGAGAATCTGCTTGAGGTTTTCTCTCTCGCCCTCCCTCTGCCCCTCCCCCTTGCGCTCTCCCTCTCTCTCTAAAATAAATAAATAATGATTTTAAGAAAATAAAAATAAAAGAAGTCATTCTAGCTGGACTTCAGAGTTTGCTCTATAGGTTGCAATGGGTCGTTCCTGGCCTCTCAGTATAACTCCCAATAGTTCTGTCAGTGGCCACTCCCAGATCACTTTAGAGCCAAAGCCTTGGTGGCTGAGGTTCCATGTAAACTGTCCTGGGTCAGGACTGAGTGGAAAATGTGAGGGACTCTGGACTTCAGTAACTTACCTATCTCTGGATACTCCCAGAGGCAGGGTTCCTTTTCACAATAAAAACACTCAGAAAACTAGGAAAGAAAGGAACTTCCTTAACATGAGAAAGGGCACTTACAACAAAACCACAGCTAGGGGCACCTGGGTGGTGCATTCCTTAAGCATCTGCCTTCTGCTCAGGTCTCCTTGACAGGCTCCTGGGATGGAGACCCAAGCTCCACCCTCCCCCACGATTCATTGGGAAGCCTGCTTCTCCCACTCCCACTCCCCCTGCTGTGTTCCCTCTCTAGCTGTGTCTCTCTAAGTAAAATCTTAAAAAAAACAAACAAACAAACAAACAAACCTACAGCTAATGTCATACTCAAAGGTGAAGTACTGAAAACTCTGAATGCTTTCTCCTCCAGACCAGGAACAAGATCAGGATGTCTCTTTCACCACTGCTATTGTACAGGAAGTTCTAACCAGAGCAATTAGGAGAGAAAAAGATGAAAAGCATCCAAATTTGCCCTTTCATGATTTAAAAAAAAAAAAAAAACAACCACACACACACACACACACACACCGAAAAACCAAAACCTCAACATAGTAAAGGCCTTATTTGGAAAGCCCACAGCTAACATCATATAGTCAATGTTGGAAAAACTAAAACCTTTCCCTCTAAGATCAGGAACAAGACAAGGCTGTCCACTCTCACCACTTCTATTCAACACAGTACTGGAGTACTGGCGGCCCTAACCAGGCCCTAAGTGGGCAAGAAACGGAAATAAAAGGCATCCAAATTAGAAAAGAAGAAGTAAAATTCTCTATTCACACATGCTATGATCTTATACGTAGAAAATGCTAAAGATTCTGCACCCCCAGAAAAGGACTTAATAAATATTCAGCAAAGTTGCAGGATACAGAACCAGCATATGAAAATCAGTAACATTTCTGTACATGAACACTGAACAACCTGGAAAGGAAACTAAGAACACAATTCCATTTACATTAGCATCAAAAAGAATAAAATACTAAGTAATAAACTGAAGACAAAACATTTGCACTCTGAAAACTATAAAACATTGGTATAAGAAATTAAAGAAAAGGGGTGCCTGGGTGGCTCAGTTGGTTAAGTGACTGCCTTAGGCTCGGGTCATGATCCTGGAGTCCCGGGATGGAATCCCACATCGGGCTCCCTATTCTGCAGGGAGTCTGCTTCTCTCTCTGAACTTCTTCCCTCTCATGCTGTCTCTCACTCTCACTCTCTCTCTCTCTCTCTCTCAATTAAATAAATAAATAAAATCTTAAAAAAAAATTAAAGAAGATACAAATAAATGGAGAGAGGCGTCTGGGTGTCTCAGTGGGTTAAAGCCTCTGCCTTCAGTTCCCAGGGTCCTGGGATCAAGCCCCGCCTCGGGCTCCCTGCTGAGCAGGGAGCCTGCTTCCCTTCCTCTCTGCCTGCCTCTCTGCCTAATTGTGATCTCTGCCTGTCAAATAAATAAAAAATCTTAAAAAAAGAAAAGAAAAGAAAAGAAAAGAAATGGAGAGACATTCCGTGTTTGTGAACTGAAGACCTAATAATGTTAAAATGTGAATGCCACCTAAAGCAATCTACACATTTCATGCAATCCCTATCAAATTGCAATGATTTTGTTTCTGTTTTTGTTTTTCGCAGAAATAGAAAAATCCATCCTAAAATTCATGTGGAGTCTCACAGGACCCCAAAGGGCCAAAACAATCTTGAAAAAGAGCAAAGCTGAAGATCATCCTGAAGACTTACTGCAAAGCTACAGGAATCAAAACAGTATGGTACTGGCATAAAGACAGGCATGTAGACCAATGGAATAGCATAGAATCCAGAAATAAACCCTTACATTACATGGTCAAATGATTTTCTAAAAGGATGCCAAAACCATTTAGTGGGGGAAAGGAGAGTCTTTTCAACAAATGGTGCTGGGAAAACTGGATATCTACATGCAAGAGGGAAATTGGACCCTTACCTTACACCATACGAAAAAGTTAACTCAAAATGATCAAATACCTAAATGTAAAACCTAAAGCTATAAAAACTCTTAAAAAAAAAGATTTTATTTATTTATGTGACAGAGAGAGAGAGACAGTGAGAGCAGGAACATAACCTTGAAAAGTCATCTATTCTTTTCCCATTTCACAGATGAGGACAATATGCTGCTGCAGAGAGCAGGGGAGCAGTCTTCCCACCAAGCAGGGCTTCCGACATGGGCTCAATCCCAGGACCCTGGGATCATGACCTGAGCCGAAGGCAGACGCTTAACTACTGAGCCATCCAGATGCCCCTATAAAAACTCTTAAAAAGCTATAACATTATTTTAAAACATAGGACAATAGCTTTATGACATTAAATTTGGCAACTATTTCTTGGATATGACAACAAAGGCATAAGCAACAAAAGAAAAATAGACAAATTTGGCTTCTTGAAAGTCAAATACCAGTATGTATCAAAAGACACCATCAATAGAGTGAAAAACACAAACCATGGGGTGGAAAAACATTTCAAATCATATATCTGATAAAGGATTGATATCCAGAATATAAAAAGAACTCCTATAATTTAACAACAACAAAAGACAAGTAACCAGATTCAAAAATGGCAAAGGATTTGAACAGACATTTCTCTAAAAAAGATATAAAATTGCTAGTAAGGATATGAAAAGATGCTTAAAATCACTAATCATTGGGGAAATGCAAATAAAAACCACAAAGAGATACCACTTCATACCCATATTATAAAATAATGTAAAAAGAAAACAGAAAATAACAAGTGTTAGTGAGGATGTAGAGAAATTGGAACACTTGTATGTTGGTGATAGCAATGTCAAATGGTGTAATCACTGTGGAAAACTCTTTGGCAGTTCCTTAGAAAGCTAAGCATAGAATTATTATATAACCCAACAATTTCATCACTTGGTACATATCCCAAAGAACTGAGAACAGGGACTTAAACATATACTTGTATGCCACTGTTCCTTGCAATATTATTCACAGTATCCAAAAGGTAGAAACAACCCAACTGTTTATCTGCAGATGAATGGGTAAACAAAAGTAGTATGTCCATACAATGGAATATAATTTAGCCACAAGAGGAAAGAGGTTCTGCTACATGCTACAACATATAATATCATATTGAAAATATGCTAAGTAAACTAATCTAGATACCAAAGTTCACATATTGTAAATTTTATTTATATGAAATATCCAGAATAGGTAAATTTGTAGAGACAGAAAACACACTGATAGTTGCTAGAACTTGGGGGTGGGGTGGGGTTGAAGTGGGGGGCAGTGAGTAGAATGGAGAGTAACTGCTTAATGGGTACAGGGTTTTATTTTGGGGTGATGAAAATATTTCGAAAGTAAATAGAAGTGGTGATTGTATAACGCTGTGAATGTTCTAAATGATATCGAACTGTTCACTTAAAGTGTTTAATTTTATGTTAGGTGAATTTTACCTCCACTTTTAAAAAAGAAAGAAACTGAAGCTCAGAGAGTTTGAATTGTATGAGATCTCACAGCCAGTAACTGCTGGAGTCAGAAATTGAACCCGGTTCCAAGAACTCAAATATAAATAAATAAATATTTAAAAAAACGAGAAAGAGAATTTATTTGCTTCGGGGTTGGGGGGTAAGTGACTTAGCACTGGTCTTTTTCTGAGAGTAGATTCTTTATTTATAAGGGAGAAGGCATGATGCTTTCAGTACCATGGGTATTCAATAGCTCTTTTTCTGAGAGGGGGAGGAAGCTTAAAGGTCTAGAGAGAACTTGACATTCTCTGGAAGAAACTAACTCCCTCCAAGCTGCAGGAGGTGGAGGGTGGGGCTCTTCCTCGAGGATGGGGCAGGGAGGAACCAATTCCTCCCACAGGGTGTATGAATTTGGGCAAATCACTTAACCTCTCTGAAATGAGTTCTTCATCTGTAAAATGGGAGTAACATGGTTGCAATGGTGAGAAAGAAACAAGAAAATGGCTAAACAGGGGCGCCTGGGTGGCTCAGTGGGTTAAGCCACTGCCTTCAGCTCAGGTCATGATCTCAGGGTCCTGGAATCGAGCCCCACATCGGGCTCTCTGCTCAGCAGGGAGCCTGCTTCCTCCTCTCTCTCTGCCTGCCTCTCTGCCTCCTTGTGATCTCTGTCTGTCAAATAAATAAATAAAATCTAAAAAAAAAGAAAAGAAAATGGCTATAAACATACTTTCAAAGTGCTAAATGAATGTGCAGGTTTATTTACTTCAAAAAAAAATTAGGCTAACCTCTTCATTATAAAGTCAATCTCACTATCTTTTTCTAGAGAAGATTAGAGGCTCTTACAAGAGATTGGCTGGGATTCCCAGACTCAGCTGTATTTTTACAATTATTCTGTAATTCCTATTTCGTTCTTATTGGAAATTATATCTGACACCTCCAGATGGGACCAGGTTGGTCCATCCCAGTAGTCCCAAAGCCTAGTACAGTATCAGGTTCCATAAACATGTATTGGACAGAATATTAGGGGTCTCCATTTGCCGTAAGGGTATTCAGTTACATTGAAATAACCCTGGAGATTTGTTATACAGAGATGAAAAACACACAGTTCCTGAGGCTCCTGGGGGAAACAGACACACAAACATAATTGTAATACAGCCAATTCCTGTGACAGCAAACTTTCAGTGGGGGTTCAGAGGAGGAAGTACTTGGTACAGACACTCTAGGAATCTAATCTCCCCTCTGGCTACTCCTTGCCCCTTTCCAGGCCTTACCCTGCTCCCATAGCAGTCACCCAAAGTGCTGTTAATCATTCAGTGCTCAGTAATGTGTGGCTGGACCAATTCAGGCCACAGGGCCACCATGCCTCTTGCGAAACCTCTACTCCCAGTTAGTAAACTCACTCTGCTTGAATGCCTGATCCACATCTCATCTCATCTCATCCTTTCTCTGGGCTTTCTTGTCACCCACAAATATTTATTGGTCCTGTTCTGTTTCAACCCTGAGGACAGTTCTACAACTTGGCCTCTGTCCTAAGGGCTTCTGTCCACTGGAGGAGGGAGACCAGTAGCAGGCAGTTAGACCACTCCGAGAGGGAAGCACATGTTAAATACCATTGGCATTGCAGGAGACACGTTTGGGGACTACTTAGCCAATACTCCCCTTTCCAAAACTCCCCACCCCCTCAGGAGTGAGGTCTAAAGATTATGTTTATGTTATGTGTCTCAGTTCTCCAGGAGTAGCTGATTGGCCCAGGGAGAAAACCTAATTACAGATGGGCCAATGGAGCTCTATACTCAGAGTCTGGAGTCAAGTTTCGGTGATACAAACAGCTAAGAAGCAGCCAGTCAAAGGGAACTGGGCTGAGGGTCTCAGAAGAGGGGGAGGAAAGGAAGCACTGAGCTCCTGCCTGAGGAGTCCAAAAAATACCCCCTTCTCTTACAATCAGTACCTTTTTTGGCTTGAAGGAGTTTCAGCGTTTTTAAATATCATCACAATGGCCCAAATGGGGTGAGAATGACCAGGCAGACTCCCAACCTAAACTGGGGTAAAAGAAGGGGAGGGGACACAGGGCAGGCCAGGTCAGGAGAAGGAGTGAGAGTTGAGTGAAAGACAGGGAAGAATTCCCAGCAGGGGAAACAGAAGAGGCAAAGGCTAAGGAGGTGGGAACAGCGTGAGTAAGATAGAAACAAGACAGGAGTTGTGAACAAGGCTAGGGTCACAAAAGCCCTTGTAAGCCACAACTGAAAGTCCAAGACAACTTTCAATTTAAATTGCACTTAGAGTGGAGGTTAGGGGATCATACCAGGGGGAGTGAGAACTCTATGGTGGCCTGAGCAGGAGATGTCTCTGGCCTAAACTGGAGGGGAGGGCACAAATGGACAAATGGAGTCAGAGCTGTTTAGGAAACAACATGGCTAGGTCTTGCTAACTGAAAGTGGGGGTCATGGAAAGGGAGGAGTCAGGGTGACACCTGCCTACCCAGAGATGTCTTTCGTGGAGAGGGGAGCTCACCTGAGAGGCAGAGAAGCAGAGCTAGAAAAGGTATGGTTGTTTTGAGTCTCGTTGCTCAAAGCAGGAACCAGAACAAACAGCTCTGGCCTTCCTTGAGAGCTTGTTAGAAATGCAGTTGCTAAGGACCCAACCCAAACCACCATAATAAAGTTCAAGGCTCTCACTGATTCAACACTGGAGAGTCATCAGTGTCAGCCCCAGTCCTTTGCCCTTGGCTTGTTCTCTACCCAGTTTAATCTGTCAGGAATCACCGAGAATGTCAAACTCTTTGGCATCAAAATTTGTAAGTGGTGAGCCCTGGATTTCAGGGATCTGTGAAGACCCTGACTATGTATGTAGATTTTGAGGTATATGGCAGTTTTCTGGGGGAGAGATTCCATAGCAAGATAAGGACCTATAAGACAAGTAAAATAAAGAACAAAAAACTGGAGAAAATTCATGAAACCAAAAGTTGTTCCTTTGAAAAGATCAATGAAGTCAACAAACCTTTAGCTAGACTAGCCAAGAATAAAAGATTACAAAATCTGATTCAAATTGTTAAAATTAAAAAATGGAAGTGGGGACATTACTAATGATCCTCAGAAAAGAAAAAGATTATGAGAGATTACTGTGAACAATTGTATGCCAACAAGTTAGATAAGTTACATGAAATGGGCAAATTCCTAGAAACACAAAACCTACAGGGACTAAGTCATGAAGAAATAGAAATTTTGAGGGACCCATAGCTGGTAAAGAGATTGAATTAGTAATCTAAAATATCCCAACAAATAAAAGCCCTGAACTTAATAGCATCACTGGTGAATTCTACTCAACATTTGAAGTATAAATACCAATTCTTCTCAAACTTTTCCAAATAAATGGAAAGGAAGGAACCCTTGCTAACTTATGAGGTGAACATTATCCTGATACCAAAGCCAGATAGACAATACTAGGAAATTTTGGACCAATAATCTTTATGAACACTGATGCAAAAATCCTCAACAAAATATTAGCAAACCCAATTCAGCAGCATATTAAAGGAATATACACTACATCAATTGTGATTTATTCCTGGAATGCAAGAATAGTTCATTGTACTGCAATCAATCAAGGTAATACAGTAATATACTACATTAACAAACTGAAGGGACGGAAATCCACATAATCTCAACTGATCCAGGAAAAAAATTGACAAAATTCAACACCTTTTCATGTTAAAGTCACTAAAAAAACTAGTAATAGAAGGAAACTACTTCAAAATGTAAGAGACATATATAAAAAGCCCACAGCAAAAAGCAAACAAATAAGCAAACAAACAAACAAAAAAACTGCAGCAGAAATCACAATGAAAATCCAAAAGCTTTTCCTCTAACATCAGGAACAAGGTAACAATGCCCCCTTTTGCCACTTTTTTTTTTTTATAAACATATATTTTTATTCCCAGGGGTACAGGTCTGTGAATCACCAGGTTTACACACTTCACAGCACTCACCAAAGCACATACCCTCCCCAATGTCCATAATCCCACCCTCCACTTTTTTTTTTAAAGATTTTTATTTATTTATTTATTTGATAGACAGATCACAAGTAGGCAGAGAGGCAGGCAGAGAGAGAGAGAGAGAGAGAGAGGAGGAGGAGGAGGCAGACTCCCTGCTGAGCAGAGAGCCCTATGCGGGGCTCTATCCCAAGACCCTGAAATCATGACCTGAGCCAAAGGCAGAGGCTTTAACCACTGAGCCACCCAGGTGCCCCCCTTTTGCCACTTCTATTCAACAGAGTACTGGAATTTCTAGATGGAGCAATTAGGCAAGAAAAAGAAATTAGAAGCATCCTTATCAGAAAGGAAGAAGCCAAATAATCCCTGTTGGAAGATAATAGGATTTTACATGCAGAAACCTCTAAAAATTCCACACACAAAAACTGTTAGAATAAATGAATTCAGCAAAGTAGAAGGATACAAGGTATACAAAATCAGTTGCATTTCTATACATCAGCAATGAAATAAACAGAAATAACAAGTATTGGCAAGGACATGGAGAAATTGGAACCCTTCTGCACTTTCTGCACTGTTGGTGGGAATGTAAAATGTTACAGCCACTGTGGAAACTGTACGGTGGTTCTTCAAAAGATTAAAAATAGAATTACCATATAATCTAGCAATTCCACTCCTAAGTATGGACCCCCAAAAATTGAAAGCAGAGTCTCAAAAAGAGATTTATTTATTTATTTATTAAATATTTTTATTTACTTATTCGACAGAGAGATACAGAGAGAGCACAAGTAGACAGAGCAGCAGGCTGAGGGAGAGGGAGAAGCAGGGTCCCCATGGAGCAGGGATCCTGATGTGGGGCTCTATCCCAGGACTCTGGGATCATGACCTGAGCTGAAGGCAGCCACTTAACCGACTGAGCCACCCAGGTGCCCCAAGTTTATTTTTAAAGATTTATTTACTGAAGAGAGAGAAAGAGTATGAGCTGGAGGGGGAAAGGGAAAGGGAGAGAGAATCTCAAGCAGACCCCCCACTGAGCGCAGAAAATGTTGTAGGGCTCGACCTCACAATCCTGAGATCATGACCTGAGCAGAAACCAAGAGTCAGATGCTTAATGGACTGCGCTACCCAGGAGCCCCTCTAAGATATATTTGTATACCCATATTCCTAGCAGCATTATTTGCAACAGCTAAAATGTGGAAGGAACCTACCTGTCCAGTGATGGATAAATGGATAAATGAAATGTGATATATATACACAATGGAATATTGTTCAGCCTCTAAAAGGAAGGAAATCCTGTCACATGCTACAACAGGGAGGTCATTTGGAAGAACAGTCATTTGGAAGACTAATATTTTATGGTTCCAGTTTTATGAAGTATCTAAAGCAGTCAAATTCATAGAACAGAAAGTAGTATGGTAGTTGCCAGGGGCTGGGGAGAACAGAGAATGGGAAGTGAATGTTAATGGGTGTAGAATTTCAGTTTTAAAAAAAATAAGAGTTCTGGAGACTGTGGATGGTGCTTATGGTTGCACATTATCAATACATTTAATGCCACTGAACTGTACACTAAAAAAGATTAAGAAGCGGGGTGCCTGGGTGGCTCAGTGGGTTAAGCCTCTGCCTTCAGCTTAGGTCAAGATCTCAGGGTCCTGGATTGAGCCTCACGTTGGGCTCTCTGCTCAGCTGGGAGCCTACTGCCCCCCTCTCTCTGCCTGTCTCTCTGCCTACTTGCGATCTCTCTGTCAAATAAATAAAACCTTTAAAAAAAAGGTTAAGAAGATAAACTAAATGTTGTGTGTACTTTAGTACAATAAGAATAATTTTAAAAACCAGAGAAGAGTTGAGAACTGTTGAGATCCAGAGTAAAGTATCCACAGTTGGATGCAGGGTTACAAACACAATGGAATACTCAATATTGTTTGAGAGCAAGGTCAACTTTTGCTTCTACAAGAAGCATTTATTTTCTCCGTAAGCATATCAGAGGTTGAGGAGACGCTGATTCCATCCTTAAAGAGCTGTATATCAACTGTCCTGAACGCTCTGACTCTCTTAAGCAGCCTTTGGGGATCCCAAAACATGCTCACTGCAACCTTTGTCACATCATATGGATGTTTGTGTGGCTCTCAACACTAGGAGCTGTGAGGCAGGACCCTGTTTCCTGCCCGCCACATGGTACTCCAAGAATGAATGAAAGAATGAGCAAATGAATGACCATCAGGAGGGAGATGTTCCTACAGTTCTAAGCAGGAGGAGGGAAATTGCAGTTTGGACTCTTCCCATGGTTCTCTCCACTTGCTTCTTTCCACTCTTTGCAGCCTGCCCCTGCCACTTGCCACTTGCAGGAAGCCTTCCCAGACTATGCCCAGCTACCATGTTGAAGGATAGCTCATCTTTACCATCTCCCCATACCTGGAGAGGAGTAGGCAAAGGGATCACACAAGGAGCCACGAACTGCTTTTTTAGGTAATAAGGTAGGCCTCGGGAGGGAGGATGTGGAACAAGGCTCCCTGCTCCAGACCCCAAAGGAAAGGTGCTGAGATGTTTGCTCATCCTTCCCCAGGGCAGGGGTCCCAATAAACCTGGTAGAGGCCAGGGAGCTACCCAAGCCCCTCAGGGAAGAAGATGATGTCCTCCAAGGTGGCATCTTCAATAGGCTGCTAGATGAGGGGGTATGTACCACAGGCCAAGCAGTCTTGGGTGCTGGCTGAATGCTCACCTCCTGCTCCTCCTTTCCTGATAGAGGAGAGAGGAGGAGCTCTAGACTTCATCCTTATAGCTGAACAGGCTTGGACAAGTTAGTTAACTTCTCTGAGCCACAGCTTACTCATCTGTTAAAATGAAGCAATGTTGGGGCACCTGGGTATCTCAGTGGGTTAAAGCCTCTGCCTTTGACTCAGGTCATGATCCCAGGGTCCCAGGGCATTGGGCTCTCTGCTCAGCAGGGAGCCTGCTTCCCTTCTCTCTCTCTGCCTGCCTCTCTGCCTACTTGTGATCTCTATCAAATAAATAAATAATTTTATTCATCACAAGTAGGCAGAGAGGCAGGCAGAGAAAGAGGAAGGGAAGCAGGCTCCCCGTTGAGCAGAGAGCCCGATACGGGGCTCGATCCCAGGACCCTGGGATCATGACCTGAGCCGAAGGCAGAGGCCCAACCCAATGAGCCACCCAGATGCCCCCAAATAAATCAAATATTTTTTAAAAATGAAGCAGTGTTGCCTACCTTGTAGGACAGTTTTTTGTTTTTTTTCCCCCCAAGATTTTATTTATTTGACACAGAGAGAGCGTAAGTAGGCAGAGCAGTAACCAGAGGGACTAGAAGAAGAAGCAGGCTCCCCACTGAGCAGACAGCCTGCTTCTGGTCTCCATCCCAGGACCCTGGGATCATGACCTGAGCTGAAGTCAGATGCTTTAATCCACTAAGCCACCCAAGCACCCCTACCTTATAGGACTGTTGAAAGAACACTTTGAGGGTCTGAGCCTAGAACCTTGCTCAAAGGAGGTGCTCAGTGCCTGCCTGGACTTAGCACAGAACTCAAGCTGCACAGAGGTCAGTAACTGCCACCAGAGGCCTGGCTGTAGCATCACCAGTTGAACCCTGTGACTGAGCTAGTGACAAAGCCTCTGGTGCCTCAGCATCCTGAGATAAAGGGTGGGACAGATCTGTTCCTGCCATCTCCCTCTCATGAGTGGCAGCTGAGAGGAAACCACGGGACAGAGACAGCTTTAGAAAAAAACACAAAAGCCAACTCATATTGAGCAATTACCTGGGTCAGGCTAAGTCCTTTATGTCCACTAGCTCATATAATCCTCGCAGACACTGTAGGAAGGGTACTATTCTCTACATCTATCAGTTTTATTTCTGTCCATTTTTAGAGCAGTTTTAGGTTCACAGCAAACCTGAGCAGAAAGTATACAGATCCCCCAACCCCCCTGGCCCCCTCAGCCTCCCCAACTATCAACATCCTCCTCCTAAGTGGTACATTTGTCACAGTCAGTGAACTATAGTGAAGTATAGACCGATACATCATCACCTCCCAAAGCCTGTATAGTTTATATTAGGGTTCACTCTTCGTGTTTGTACATCCTATGAGTTTGGAAAATGTATGGTGACAAGTATAGTTTTAGTTTTTAATTTATTTTTACTCAAGCAGTGCATGCTTAGTGGTTTCAAAGCTAAGAGTACAAAAAAGGCTTCTATGAAAAACCAACCCTGTCCTGCCCACTCTCCTTTCTAACCTGGGCCCAGGCCAAAATGGGACCAAATGGCCAGATTGGCTGAAAACACCCTCCACCCCAAGGTCAGTCAGGGGTCTCCAATAAGACTCTAAAATCCCAGCTGACTTTTTTTTTTTTTTTTTTTTTTAAGATTTTATCTATCAGTGAGAGAGATAGAGAGCAGCAGGCAGAGGGAGAAGCAGCTTCCCCACTGATCAGGGAGCCTAATACGAGACTCGATTCCTGGGATCCTGACCTGAGCGGAAGGCAGACACTTAACCGACTAAGCCTTCCAGGCACCCCCAGCTGACTTCTTTAGAAGCCCCAGAAAGCATGTATGGACTTCTTCTGGATGAGGAGAGCTAAAGTCCGGCAAAGGAAGGCTGCTTTGATGTGAAGCTGCTGGGCTGGAGGAAGACTGGTTTCTAGCTGGTTGTGTATCCTGGGAAAATTTCTCCCCTCTGGACTTTGAGGTCTTCAAGTGAAAAACCATAGGACTGGACGGCCGATCAATGGGATCTCACCTGTGTTGACAGAGGGAGTCTGGGCTTTGGCTGCTTAGCAGCCCAGTCTCTGGTGCTTTTCCTGTGACTTGGGGACTTCCTTGTAATGACCTTCAAAGCAGGCACTATTACCCCATTTCACAGATGAGGAATTGACACCCAGAAGGGTTGTCAGGGCCACATGGCTAAAGAGGTACAGGGGCAGGATTCTAAACCAGGGTGCATGCTCTTCTTCCCCGGGGCTGGATCACTGACCCTTCTGGCTTTCACTGGAATAGGTGCTCTGGCGTGTGTGTGTGTGTGGCAGGTGAGTGGGTGTGCAGGTAGGTGGAAGACAGGTTCCCATGGCTTCCAATAGCAGCAGAGGCCCGCTTACTCCACCCCCAGGATTTCAGGTCTCTGGGCCCCAGCGCAGGGTGAAGAATATCACATCCACATCCTGTTTGATGCAGGCCTCTCCTCCCAGACCAGTAGTAGTTTGAAGCCTGGGCTGTAGATGAATCACCTGTGGAACTTTGGGAAACAATGATGCCTATGGCCCATCTTTAGAGATACTGATTTAATTTAGATGCAATTGGGTCTTGGCACTGGGAGGTCATAAAAACCTCACAGGTGATTCCAATGTGCAGCCAGGCTTGACAGCCTTGGACTAGCCTGCTGGCTCCCTGAAGAGCCTTGTTTGTTGCTTCAGCATGCCTGGCCCTAGGGAAAGTCTGCTCTTCTTTGCCCTGCCTCCCTAACCAGAAGGGCACAGCAGCCTTTGTTCTCAGGTACAATGTAACTAAATTTCCCTGTAACAAGGTCCATAGTACCATCCCGAGACTTTGCTGTCCTCTGCAGTATAGCCAAGGCCATGATGGTTTTTTATGGATTCTTACAAACAAAAGCCCCTGGAATCTAGTCTTAGCCTGGTCTGGGGGCGAGGAGCTCATCCTGCTTGAGTCCCCTCTGCTTTGCATCTCTGGGGGAAAGAAATGGGGAGGGCAGGGTTTGCTCTCCATCTGGGCTGTCCTGGGTATCTTCAGGCTCCCAGCTAAGGCTTGCAGCCCCTATGGAATCAAATAGGTCCTGCTGTCAAAAAAGTATGAGGACAATTCTGGAGGTTATAAGGATCTCAGAAGAGAGTCAGGCAAATTTGGATGCTACCTAGGGATTGAGAGTCTCTAACCTCCTGCCTACTGAACTCAGGTACAGAAAGGGGCCTGAGGTACTCCTGACCTAGGACGCCTAGGTGGGCTCTGTGATGCTGACTAAAAAATCCGTAAGAGAGAGTCAAAGTTGGGGGCAGATGGCCAGGGGAGAGGTGAGTTGGGGATGTATCGGCAGGTTGTAACGAAGCTGAACCAGAACTAGGAACTAGAAGTAGTGGTGGGGGAAGATACTCAGGGCAGGTCTCTGAGGTGGTCCCTCAGCTTGTTCTCTTTCTTCATAAACCCTGGGCTTTGAAGTCACGGATTCACGGCAGGTCAAGCCTGGAAGGGTCTGGAAACCACATGAAGGATAGTTTTCAAAGTGAGTTCCTGAGAACCCTAGGGAATTCCTCAGAACTGTTAGGAGCTCTGCCACACTGTGTCCTGCAACTCCCAACATGGCTCCTTTTATCTAATTAATGAACCACTGTACAATATTTCACAGGGAAAACAAAACAAAATGATTCTACAGTAAACTAATACTAACAAAATTTGAAAACCACAGATCCAGTAAGTTTCTGAGGAGAAACTTTCCCTGGGTCACCCTCTAGTCTTTTACTTAGGCCAGGCCTGTCCCCACAGCTCACTCACTGGCTCCACAGAGTAGACAGCCCTCTATGGAGGCATGGCTTCCACGCTAGGACAAAAATGGCTGACAGAGGAGCCACGTGAGGGAGGGCCACTCTCCATAGAATGAGCAACCCAAGAACTAGACCTGCAGTTCCTGAGAGGAGGGTGAAGCTGCTTTGGCTCTAATGTCAAAAGCCCTCAAGATTCCAGTCTGTTCTTACCCTGAAGGAAATGTAGGGACCTGGCCTCAGAGGCAGGGCTCTGCGGTTCCTGGCTGCTCTATCACCCCCTGGGACATGAGCCTTCTCTTTAAGGGAGACAGTTCAATCCCTAGACTGTGGGCCTTTGAGGCCAGGGACATGTCACCTCTACCTTGTGCTGCATCCTCCTCAGCCCAAGAGACACAGGATATGAGGCTAGGCCTAGAGCTAGAACTCAGGAATGCTGAACTTCACTGAAAATATCTTTTTGTTGATTTGTTCTTCAAACAAAGCTTCAGTGAACTGTCTTTCCCCATCCCCCACATACAAACTGCAACCCTTTCACAACAGTGGTGACTTTTCACCTTAGATGTAGTGAAGCTTTCTTCTCCCTCCTGTCTTCTTTTCTGGGTTGGCTTCTCTGGTGGTGAGTCTCTAGACTCTGGATACAGTAGGCTCTGGAGACTCCCATTTCTTACCCTAACCATCTTCTTCCTCAGAGCAGTCCAATGGGTGAGGACATCCGGAGGCTATCAGGGCTGCTTATGGATGCAGCAGAATTTGAGAGCATATGCTTGCCCAGGAAACAGGTGATGACCATGACTGTATTGCACTGAGGAGAAGATCAGGTGCCCATCTTGGAGGTCTTAAGCTTTCTTTGCCACGGAACATCTAGAACATCAGTGATCAGGACTTTTATACATACCGAGTTTGTGTGGGACCCTCTGTTCCCCCTCTTCCCCGGCATCTCAACAGACAGGATGATGGCCAAAGACCACAGACCTAGGCTCCTATTGTTCTCACCTGTTGACCATGACTAAGATCTGAGAAATGGTCCTCATTCTCAGGTCTTTGCCTGACCCCCTCGTGCTTTTCAGGCTGAACTGTCCCAGACCCCACACCTCCCTCTGGAGTCCAAAGGTCACTTCTGAAGCCCTCTGTACCCCAGGTCATGCCCGCTAATCCCTGCTTGTCCTGGTCCCTGATCCTGTGGGGAGGCAGACAGTTTTGTGACTTCACAAAAAGCTATCCTGTGACAAGTTTGGACCGGATGAAGCAGGAGCTGGGCTGAGGGGCTCCCCCCAGAAACATCATGTGACTTTTCATGGAGAGACATCCCCACCTCTGAGGGAATGAAGAGGAGCTGGCTCATGGTGAGAGCCCAAGACATCTTCTACCTTTAGAAACTCCTTCCCTTGATGACTTCGGCTCCCAGGCCTAACTGGATATTCCCGGCTACACTGGCAATATTTTTCAGAGGTCCAGGCCCACTGCAGCAAGTTTTAGGGAGGGCCAGAAGCTGGTGGCTACTTCAGGTGGTAGTGGTGGGCCTCTGGCCTCTGAATTGGAAGTCAGACCAGCCTCCTCTCATTAGACAAAGCCATTCTTCTCCAGGCTTCTCAAAGTGAAAGAACTGATGGAAGCTTTATGTGATCTGTAGCCTTCATCAGGGTCTGCCCCAGCAGTCTCCAGTGTACCTTCAAACGAGTCAGGACCGAGAGCCCTGAATTCCACAGAAAGGTCTCGTAACCACAAGCAGGTATTGCCAAAAATCCAAGGTCTTTTCTCTCCAGTGCTGACTCCACCATTCTTTCTTCTGGAAGAATTTATGATTCCAGGAGCCTGAGGCAAAAGAGGTTGGGGGTGTTTTCTTTTTACCTTCCTTGCACCTGTTCCCCAACCTCTACCCTGGAGCATAGCCTCTGGAAAGGGCAGGCCCCAGGAGTCAGCAGGGATGTTAACTGGCAACTGGGCTGAGGCATCCAACAAATCCTGGGGGGAAACCGGTGGGCAGAAGTTGACCCTCTTCGTGCTATAGCCCTTGTTTGTGCTAGGTGGGTTCCTTGTGAAGGTAGCCCAGGGTTTATCATCTCTGGTCACCCCTTCTGCCCTCTACCTTGATTGTGACATCACCATCCTGCAAGAGGATGCAGGGTAAAGAAGCAAGAGTGTTCTGGCCAAGGGTTCCAGATTCAGGCTTTGTCTCAACAGGGAGGCAGTGTGGACAGGCTGGTTTGGGGAAGGTGACATGTCTGGCTTCACATCCAAGGGGCTCCTTGGTCCACTATCTTCACTCACCCTTTATCAGTGGTAGCCCTTGGAGGCATGAAGAGGTCTAGGAGGAGATCTATTTTTTTTTTTTAAGATTTTATTTATTTATTTGACAGGGAGAGATCTCAAGTAGGCAGAGAGGCAGGCAGAGGGGGAAGCAGACTTCCCGCTGAGCGGAGAGCCTGATGCGGGGCTTGATCCCAGGACCTTGAGATCATGACCTGAGCTGAAGGCAGAGGCTTAACCCACTGAGCCACCCAGGTGCCCCTAGGAGGAGATCTTCTTCTTCTTCTTCTTCTTCTTCTTCTTCTTTTTTTTTTTTAAAGATTTTATTTATTTATTTGTCAGAGAGAGAGAGGAGCGAGAGTGAGCACAAGCAGACAGAATGGCAGGCAGAGGCAGAGGGAGAAGCAGGCTCCCAGCTAAGCAAGGAGCCCGATGCGGGACTCGATCCCAGGACGCTGGGATCATGACCCAAGCCGAAGGCAGTTGCTTAACCAGCCGAGCCACCCAGGCGTCCCAAGGAGGAGATCTTCTTAAGCCACCCTCTGATCCATGCAATTTTCTGTTCTGGGCTGGGACAGAGAGTGGACAGGTAATCTCCCAGGTTGGTTGCTCCTCTACTTCCCAGAGCTTCCGAAAATATTCCTTAGAATTTTTCTGGTGGGGAGCTCATTTCTCATTTACATGAGGAAAACCTAAGCTCTTTCAGCAGGCAGTCCTAGGGGGCAGAGAGAAACCAGTCAAAGAATTGCCAATGGGGACAGCATTAGACCAAGAATAATCGAGATAAGAGTAGTCATCCCTTCCCTAGCATTTACTGTGTGCCGGGCCTCAAGCTAAGCATTTTACATGCATTCTCACATTTACTCCTCAATGTTAGAAAGAAGATCTTATTCCCACCTTCCAGTCAAGGAAAAACTGACATTGAAGAGGTGAAGGTTTAGGCCAGGGTCCCACAGTTGGTAAAGGGGAGCACCAGTATTAGGATTCAGGTCTGTTTTCTTCCAAAGCTGGACCCAACTGCTGACCCATCTCCTTCTGCAAACTCTTTCCAGTAAAGAGGAAAAACTATGTTCTCATTCCTGACCATAGGTGATAGGGTTAAAGAGAGAAGGGTGGAAGGGAAGAATTTGAGCCTGATATCACTCACATCATCAGCTTGTGGCTAAAGGAGCCTTGACTGCTTGGACTGTCTAATCTTTAATGAGACTTACTGGGAGACAGCTGTTCTGATGTCCTATTTTGCAGTTGATTTAAGAGAGGCTCTAGGGGCCACTGGTGGGGAGTCCTTGGGGTTCGTGGCTGAGCAGTGATTCTGCAGGGGGGTTGCCAGATAAAATATAAGATGATCAGTTCTCTTTCAGATAAATTTCAGATAAACTGTATTTAAAAAAAATTCAAGTATGTTCTAAAGATTGCATGGGGCTTTTCTGGAGGTTCCGCAGTCTTGCTGGAACCCTAGTGGAGAGGAGGTGGGGTGGGTCTCTGGGAAGGATTCCTGCTTCACTTTGCATCTGAGCCTCAGGGCCCTCTATGAAGTTGTACTTGTGGGAACAGGAGGCAGGGACTGGGTTCTAGAGATGGCTGCTGCTGTGGCCACTGGACAAGGTGGGTTTGAACTTGTCTTTGTAGAGCCCCAGTTTCTCCCTCTGCAAGGTGAGGGTGGTGGATGTGGATGCTGTCACACAGTGGCTTTTGTGCACACCACATGGGCAGTGGGGCAGTGTTCCACTTTTCTAGGTGGCTGCCAGGGTTCCCAGGCAAGGGGAGGGCACCAAGTGAATGACTTGGAATTCCCTCTTTGTCCAGCTGGGGGAGGGTCCCCAGAGCGTCGTTATAGCCCTAAGCCTCTCCATGCTGGCTCCTGGGACCCTTGGACACTTGCAGGAGCAGTCTTGCTCAGCCAACAGTAAAGCAGGGGTGGATGTGGGATTGCTGGCTTTGTTTTCTGGCTCCAAGAAGTTGTAGGAGGAGGCACAGGAACTGTGTGTCACCAAGGTGGGGGTGAGCTGGTGGGAACACCTGGGTTCAGTGGGCCTGGATGTAGGTGACTGCAGAGAAGGGGTGGTAGACCAGGGTGGAGCATCCTGAGGCCCAGAAGACGTGATGCTATTGATTTTCGTACTCCAGTGCATGGGAATGCTTAGCTGCCCAGGGATGGGCAGCTCTCTCTCTTTTTCTGCCACCAGGCAGCCCTGTAAGCGTGACTTAGTGCCCTTCGGATGGTGGCTGCTGCTTTCTGAGGCACACCACAGGGAGGGGTTGGACACAGGCAGAGCAGGGGGAGACAATCAAGAGATATCCCAAAGAGGCCAAGGAATCTCTTTCCAGTGATTCAGGAGCGATGTGTCAGAGCGAGTCAGGTGTGTGGGTTTGTGCTTGTAGGTACTAAGATGTGAAAGTGTTGTCTGTGAGGACTGGTGCCAATGCATAGGTGTGCATGTCTGTGTATCGGGCACATGTTCCTGTCCTGTGGAATGTGTCAGTGCGCATGCTTGGAATGTGTATGGTGCCTGGAAACCAGGGTGCTGTCCCTTACATTTCTCAGAGTGGTAGACTGGGTGTACTAACAGTTGTGTGGCTGTGTGTGTGTGTGTGTGTGTTAGCAGGGGTTAGGAGGCTGCAGGCATTATGGAGCAAAGATTCTGGAGAGAACAGCTCTAGAGGCCCTGTATAGCTCCTGTTCTGCTTCCCCAGCCTCCCTCTTCTCCAAAGTTCCTCTTTGTTGCTCTTCCATCCCATCACTGACCCAGGGCTGCAGCCTGGGTTTCTGAAGGGGAGCAGTGCCATCTGGTGGCAGAGTGAGGCTGCGCCAGGAGCTGGTGAGCAGGACCCTGGGTTCACACAAGAGCTGTTTCAGGATCCCAGTCTATAGGAAAATCACTGCTGTGCTAGCTAGACCATGGAAGGAGGGAGGGTATCTGAGGCTTAAATGTTCCAACTTCATGCATTTTGGGTTCATGGCTCAGGAAGGCATTTCAGGAAAGTCAGCTGAAAGAGTGCTGGAGGATAGGTGTAGGACAGTTGTGAGTGCAGTCTCTGGGTCCACAAACCTGGGCCCTGTTCCTTGGGCCGCCTCTCTGAGCTCAGATTTCTCATGTGTAGAGGTGGCTACCCATATCTACCCTGTGGTGGTTGTGAAGGTTGTATGAAAAAGTTTGGGTTAAACTCTTGGCTTAGAGCCGAGCCTGCTGTAAATTCAAAGGAAATGGTAGTACCCATTACTAATACAGGCAAAGTTCCAGAAGCACAGAGAAGTGAGCTGTGTGTCATGGCAGGTGAAGGGGTTGCAGAGAGGTCTGTGGCACTGTCACCTCATATTCTAGAGTTTTGTGCCTGAGCAGCTACTCCAAGTTACACACTCAAATGAGGAGGGAGGTCTCTTTTCTGGAAAGAGAGGAATTGAATCAGGAGACCCACATCAGGCACTAATAGCTTCTTACCAGTTGCGGAACCTGAGCACAGCAACAGGCTTGCTGTGTCCTGTGTTCCCACCCCTGTGAAAATGTTGTTTGTAAGGACTCCATAGCAATGCATAGAAACTTGCTCAGTACTCCCAGAGAAAGAAAGGCTGGGTAGGATCTTGTCAGGTAGAGATTCTGTCGGCTGCAGAGTCACATTTATTTTTCATGTCTGTAAAAAGGGATCCCTGAGTCAGAGTCAGGAGTCGTTCTGGTTCCACTGCTACTTGGTTGTGGGATGTTAGGCAAGTCATTGGTCTTCCTTTTCCCAGTTGCAAAATAAAGGACTTAATTTAGATGACCTCTGAGCCTTGCCTTAATCTATGGTCTTTTAGTTTTTTCCCTTTTCTCTGCCCCACATGAGACCTAGGATAAATATTTATTGATCCTTCAGGTTAGCCCTTGAACATAAAGACAAAGGAAAAGCAGTGTCTTCTTTTTAATGAATGTTGTGATTTCTAATATGCTTGTGGGAGATATTTTCCGAAATACTGTTATACTCTAGGTATAATGGGGCAAATGACAGAATAGAACAGAGGCTCACCCCTGTCACAGAGAGCTGAATAAGGTACTGAGAAGGTGTGAAGTGGCTGTAGCGCTGACTTGGATGGATCGGGTCCGCCCCTATTCGCTTCCGCCTGCCGAAGGTGCCAATGAGTACACAGCAGTTCGAGTCTATACGGAAAAACTATAAGGCCCAGAAGTCAATGCGCGGAGAGCTAGTACACAAGCACCAATGTAGACTGGTAGGCCCCTCCCCTACAAGCTGAACTTCATTTCCCAGGAGGCTCCGGGGCTCTTCGATTTCTTCTTCCGCCCACTGCCCCGAGCCTCGCGCCAAGTCGGGGTGCGCGCGCGCTCGCGCGCGGGGCACGTAGCACGCGAGTGACGCATAATATGTGGGCCGCTCTGCATCTGTGGTCGCGCTGTGTGTGAGTGAGGGAGAGTGAGTGCGGGACCTGAGGCGGTGTGTGTGAACTGTGGCCGCTGGCGGGGTCAGGGGGGAGCGGCGGAGCCGCCCGGGAAGGTGAGTGGGGGAAGGAGACAGACGGCTCTCTCGGAAGGCCAAGAGAGGACAGGGCGTGTGGCCGGGCGGGAGAGAGAGTGGGCGCCGGACTGGGGGAGGGGCGGCACCTGCCTGGGCCGCCGGCGGGGAGGGGGCGGGCCGGGCCGGTGGGGAGGCTGGGTACGGGGCCTGACAGGACTTTTCCTTCTCCAGATTCTTGGTTCGGGGGCGGGGCCTCCACGGTCTCCCAGTCCGCAAAAGAAGCTTCCCGAGAGTAACTCTTCCGCGCGGATTGGGGGGCACGGGTGTGCTTGCCCCTGCCTGGAGGAGAGATGCTTCTCATTCCCCTCGTCAACCTTTCTCCTTCCACTCTTTCCATTTTCCGTTCCGTACGGGCTGGGGGGCTCCATCTTCTCTGCCGTACGGCGGCCCCCTTCCCGTGCTGTCTCCGCCTCCAGCTCCAGTCACCTGGGCGGGCTCTCCCCTCCCTCGGCCTCGTGCCACCTCCCTTTGCACCCGTCCGGCTTTCTGACCGGGCGAGGGGGGCGGAGCTTTCCGGGCACTCCTCCCCCCACCCCCCCGGTGGAGGGGAGGGGTGGAGAGAGAGGTGTGTGGGTCTTGCAGCGTGGAACCAAACCTCAGAGTGCCCGCCAAGCTTCCCGGGAGCCTATTTCCGGGGATTATAGTCGTTTTCATCTGGGGTGACAAGCATTTGCTTAACTCTTCTCTTCCTAGACGGTTTCCGTCTCACTTCCTCTTACACAAGTGTTAGCGCTTGGGTTTCGCATTTGTTGATGAATAATTTTGGAGTGTGTAATGGTTGTTTTTGAGTCCAAAATGAATTGTCTTTGCATACGTCATATTGTCCTCAGTTTTTCTTTACTCTGCCTTTTCTGCGAAGCCTTTTAATTACTATACACGTTTAATTATTAGCATCATCTTCCTGTTATACACGCTTTGTTAATGTACAGAGTGAGGGGTTCATTGGCAGTGTCTTCCTGTAATTTTCTTTTTCCTGTGTACTGGAGTTTACCTGTAAGGTTTATATAAGCTTGTATATGTAGACGCTTTAGGAATTGATTTAGTATATTTTCGCGTGATGCTGTCAAGATTTTGGTATCTAACAGTATTATCTATTTTCGAGTCGTAATGTATTTTGGTTGTTAATAGATACAGAAACTGGAGACTATAAAGGAAGTCCTCGAAATCTCTTGAGTAGTTGAGCACAGTGTTTTACTGTTCTACCTGTTGTACAGTTATTAAACTTAATAGGGGAGGAATCTGGTAGAATGAACCACAACGTGGTTTGAAGTGAATGAAATTGGGTTTATATCAGTTTTATTATTTTATTATTATTATTTTGTTATTGTCACGGACACTAATAGAAAATTGTTTTATGTGATTTTATATGTCATATTAATTATTGGGTAAGTTTTACTTGAAGTTCCAAACTTGGATTTCTCACCCCCTCCCCCGCCTTTTTTTTTTTTTTTAAATAAAGAAGAATGCTTTCAGACATCTGTTTCATGATTTTAACCTTATGAGGTCTGTCCTTAACGTGGACTTGATTTTAGGCTTTGGCGTAGTTTATGCTGAATAGGCCATTAGGTATTATGTATTTGGGGAGTACAGACTTTATGATTTAAAGTTACAAAAGTTTACCAAAAAATAGCAGAAAAATGATAGTGCTGGGTTAATAACCTGTCCTGGAAAATCTTTATCCTACCATTACCCCTCAGAAAGCTGTTACCTTTGCAAAAGTAATAGGTATTATGTTTCCTGTGTGTTCTTCCAGAGTTATTTTATTCTAGGGACAGGTGCATGCATGTGCCAACACACACGTTTGGCTTTTCTCATTTGACATATATTTAAGAGCTGGTTCAAATTAGCAAGGAAATGCATCTTAATTTTTTCAACTTCTTAATTATGGAAGTTTTCAAACAGTTGAAAGAATAGTGAAATGAACACTTGTTCATCCATCCAGATTTGATGATTATTGATACTTTGTTATATTTTCTCTATAGGTGTGTGTATTTCTTACTTTGTGGAATCATTGGAAATCACTTGCATACACATCACCCTAACATATTGGCAGGAAACCTTTAGGATAAAGACATTCCACATATTTTTTGTAGGGCTTTATATTATTTCATTGCATTTAACCCTCACAACCTTCACAATAGCCATTTCCTTTTTACAGATAAGGCAGTTGAGATTTGGAGAAGTTAAATAACTTGACTCTGATCTCACAGTATTACCATTTGCAGAGTTGGCATATGAATGCTTGAAACCCTTTTCTAAAGTACCAGTTGATTGGTCTTTGGGACTTCTCTCAGCCCATTCTGTCATCTGCAAAAAAGGGCATGGTGGTTGTGAAAATTCAGAGTAGCATAAGAAATTAGCCAAAATCTGTCCCATATTAATATTCAGTAATTGGTAACTATTGTGTCATTACTGGATAGGCCATAAATTCTGTGTACCACTTAAAGAGCTCACTTTAAAACATGGTGAATTGACTAGTGTACTTTCACTGTTCAATGTGCAGGGATGACTGAACCTTTAACATTTTATATAAATTGTTTTTCATTGATAATGAAATGAATTATTATCGATATTATTTTAGTCTGAGTTTATATTTTTCCTGGGCAAGTGATCATTCCCAAAGTTATAATTATTAAGTGTAATTCATTGTAGGTTTTGATTTTTTGTTTTAAATTTTTTTAAAGATTTTATTTATTTATTTGAGAGAGAGAGAGAGAGAGCATGAGAGGGGAGAAGGTCAGAGGGAGAAGCACACTCCCCGTGGAGCTGGGAGCCTGATGCGGGTACTCGATCCTGGGGCTCCAGGATCATGACCTGAGCTGAAGGCAGTTGCCTAACCAACTGAGCCACCCAAGTGCCCTCGTTGCAGGTTTTGAAAATAATGCCAAAAGAATATGTTTCTAAATTGAACTCTAAAATTCTATTATTTAAATGCTCTTGAGTTGACCTTTATTAAACCTAATATTTTCCTTTAACTTCAGTGTTATGTGCCCTACTATGTTGATCACTTAAGTTGTCCAAGAGGCATTTCCTCCTGATATTCCTTTTTTTTTTTTTAAAGATTATTTATTATGAGAGAGAGAGAGAAAGCGCGTGCATGCGCGTTCAAGCTGGGAGAGACAGAGAAGCAGGCTCCCTGACGAGCAAGGAGCCTGATGTGGGACTCGATCCCAGGGCCCTGGGATCATGACCTGAGCATAAGGCAGCGGCTTAACTGACTGAGCCACCCAGGCGTCCCATCCTCCTCTTTTTTACACTTTATATTTTTATTTTTTAAAAGATTTTATTTTTTTATTCGACAGAGAAAGAGCAAGCACAAGCAGGGGGAGCAGTAGAGGGAGAAGTAGATTCCCCACTGAGAAGGGAGCCTGATGTGGGGCTCAATCCCAGGACCCTGGGATGGTGACCTGAGCAGAAGGCAGATACCCAACTGAGCCACCCAGGCACCCCTTTATTTTATTATTTTTTTATTTTTAGCTTTTTAAAGTAGGCTCTGTGCTGCACATGGACCCCAGTGTGGGGCTTGAACTCATAACCCTGAGATCAAGACCTGAGCTGAGATCAAGAGTTGGATGCTTAGCTGACTGAGCCACCTCCGTGCCCTTGTTTATCTCCACTTTAAAAAAAAAAAAAAAAATTGTGGTGGGGTGCCTGGGTGGCTCAGTGGTTGGGCATCTGCCTTCAGCTCAGGTCATGATCCCAGGGTCCTGGGATCGAGCCCCACATTGGGCTCCCTGCTTGGCGGCAGCCTGCTTCTCCCTCTCCTGCTCCTCCTGGTTGTGTTCCCTCTCTCACTGTCTCTCACTCTATGTCAAATAAATAAATAAAATCTTTAAAAAAATTTGTGGTAAAATTCGTATACCATAAATTGACCACTAACCATTTTAAAATGTTCAATTCATTGGCATTTAGTAGACTAATGATATTGTGCAACTGTTACCTCTTTCAGTTTCAAGACATTTTCATCACCCCATTTCCATCACTCCATATCTTCCCCTTTCCCAAGCCCCGGGCAACCAGGAGCCAGCTTTCTGATGGATTTACTTATTCTGGATGTTTCACATAAGTCGAATCCTACAACATATTACCTTTTGTGCCTGCCTGCTTTCACTTAGCATATTTTAAGTTTTCATTAGTGTTAACATGTATCAGTACTTCATTTCTTACTATGGCTGAATAATAGGGCATTGTATGAATGTAACTGTTTTGTTTATGCATTCATCTTTTTATGAATATCTTTTGGTCGTTGTTTCCATCTTTTGGCTATTGCAAATATGCTACTTTGAACATTTGTGTGTAAATATTTCTTTGAATGTCTGTTTTCTTTTCTTTTTTTTTTTTAAAGATTTTATTTATTTGACAGAGAGATCACAAGTAGGCAGAGAGGCAGGCAGAGAGAGAGAGAGAGGAGGAAGCAGGCTCCCTGCTGAGCAGAGAGCCCGATGTGGGACTCGATCCCAGGACTCTGAGATCATGACCTGAGCCGAAGGCAGCGGCTTAACCCACTGAGCCACCCAGGCGCCCTGAATGTCTGTTTTCAATTCTTTTGGATATATATATCTTGGTATGGAATTGCTAGGTTATATGGTAATTCTGTATTTAATTTTTTCTTAAAACTTTTTGAGAAGAGGCCAGACTGTTTCCATAGTTGTGCCATTTTATGTTTCCATCAGTAGTGTGCATTCCAGTTTCTCCTGCCTGTGCTTGTTATTTTCTGTTTTTTTGGTTATAGTCATTCTAGTAGGTGTCAGTGGTATCTCATTGTGGTTTTGATTTTCATTTCTCTGGTGGCTTATGATGTTGAGCATATTTTCATGTACTTGTTAGCCATTCGTGTATCTTTGGAGAAGTGCCCATTCAGGATTTCTGCCCATTTTAGTTAATTGATTGATTGATTGATTAATTATTGCAAGAGAGAGTGCGCACACCTGAGTGAGCACTAGCTATAGGGAGGGGCAGAGGGAGAAGCTGATTCTTCTCTGAGTAGGGAACCTGATCCGGGATGCGATCCCTGGGATCATGACCTGAGCCGAAGGCAGAGGCTTAACCCGCTGAGCCACCCAGGTGCCCATCTTCCTATTCTAAAATGAGGTTTGTTGTTGTTGTTGTTGTTGTTATGGAATTGTAGGAGTTCTTTATATATCCTATCCAGAATCCTTATCAGATATATGATTTGCGAATACTTTCTCCCATTTCATGGTTTGTCTTTTCATTTTCTTGATAATGTCGTTTGATACACAAAAGTTTTAAAGGTTGAAGTCCAATTTATCTTGTTTGTTGATTTGTTGCTTATTCTTTTGGTGTCACAAGTAAAAATCCTTTGCCAGTTTCAGGGTCATGAAGATTTACCCCTATGTTTACCTCTAAGAATTTTATAGTTTAAGCGTCTGCATTTAGGTCTTTGATTCATTTTGAACTAATTTCTTTTATGTGGTATGAGTCAAGGATTCAACTTTATTCTTTTGCATGTGTATATCCAGTTTTCTCAGCACAATTTGTTGAAATACCATTAGACTTTCTACTAAGAGTCTACTGGTCTTTCAGTAAATTCTTTCCCTATTGAATGTTGTGGCACACTTACTGAAAATTAGTTGGCCGTAAATGTGAGATTTTTATTTCTTCACTCAAAGAGTTCTTTTGCCGTGGTGTATGTGTCTTCTCTCCTAACACCCATACCATAGTGTTTTACTCACTGTAGCCTTGTACTAAGTTTTGAAATCAGAAGTGTGAATTCTTCAACTTTGTTCTTTTTAAAGAAGACAGTTTTGGTTTTCACTGTTTTCATTTTTGCAAAAAAATGTCATTAAGATTTTGATAGGGATTGGATTGACTATTGACAACTTTAGAGAGCATTGACATTTTAACAATATTAAGTCTTCTAATCCATGAACATAGGATGTCTTTCCATATATTTATTTAGTTTTTCTCTATTTTTTCCCAGCAGTGTATTGTAGTTTTCAGTGTATGTAAGTCTTGTGCTTTTGGGGTTAAATTTATTCCTTAATATTTTATTATTTTTGGTGCTATTATAAATGATATTGTTTTCTTTTTAGAATTTATTTTATTATTATTATTATTATTATTTTTTAGTAATCTCTACATTCAGTGTGGGGTTCAAATTCACAACCCTGAGATCAAGAGTTGCATGCTCTTCTGAGTGAGCCAGCTGCCCCAATAAGATTGTTTCCTTAATTTCACATTTGGAGTGTTCATTGCTGGTATATAGTAATATACCTGATTTCTGTGTGTTGATCTGTAGTCTGTAATTTTGCTAAAATTTCTTAATTAGCAGTAATAGGGTTTTTTTTTTTTTTTTTTTTTTGCAATTTCTCTCTGTATAGAATCATGCACGTGTGAATAAGGTTAATTTTACTTCTTCTTTTCCAACTTGGATGCCTTTTCTTCCTTTTTCTTGCCTGATTCCTATAGCTAGAACTCTAGTACAATGTTTAATACAAGTGTGAAAGCAGGTATCCTTGTCTTTTTTGTGATTTTGGGGGAGAAAGCTTTCAGTCTCACCATTGAGTATAATGTTAGCTGTGGGTTTTTTTTTTTTTTTTTTAATGCCCTCTACCACGTTGAGGAAGTTCTCTTCTATTCCCAGTTTGAGTGTTCCCTCCCTCCCCCTAAAGGGGTAATGGATTTTATCAAATGCTTTATCTATATCAGTCAGATGAACATGTATTTTTTTCTTCATTCTATTATATTACATTAGTTGATTTTTAAAAAAGATTGTATTTATTTATTTATTTGACAGAGAGAAAGAGAAAGAGATCACAGGTAGGCAGAGCAGCAGGCAGAGAGAGAGGGGAAAGCAGGCTCCTGGCTGAGCAGAAAGCCTGATGGTGCCTGATCCCAGGACCCTGAGATCATGACCTGAGCTGAAGGCAGACACTTAACCCACTGAGCCACCCAGGCGCACTCATTAGTTGATTCTTTTTTTTTTTTTTTAAGATTTTATTTATTTATTTGAAATAGAGAGAGAGAGATCACAAGTAGGCAGAGAGGCAGGCAGAGAGAGGGAGAAGCGGACTCCCTGCTGAGCAGAGAGCCTCGATCCCAGGACCCTGAGATCATGACCTGAGCCGAAGGCAGAGGCTTAACCCACTGAGCCACCCAGGCGCCCTCATTAGTTGATTCTTGTATGTCAAACCACCTTTGCATTTCTAGGATAAATCCCACTTGGTCATGATACATATTTCTGTTAATGTGCTGCTGTATTCAGCTTGCTAGCATTTTGTTGAGATTTTTGCATCTGTATTGATAAAGAATATTTGTAGTTTTCTTGTGATGGCTTTATTTGGCTTAGGCATCAGGATAATGCTGGCTTCGTGGAATAGATTAGGAAGTGTCCTTCTATTTTGTGGGGGACTTTGAGATTGATGTTAATTTTCTTTTTTTTAAATTTTATTTATTTGACAGAGAGAGATCACAAATAGGCACAAAGGCAGGCAGAGAGGGGGGGGAAGCAGGCTCCCTGCTGAGCAGAGAGCCCGATGCGGGGCTCGATCCCAGGATCCCGAGATCATGACCTGAGCCGAAACCAGAGTCCTAACCCATTGAGCCACCCAGGTGCCCCAATGTTAATTTTCTTTAAACATTAGAGTTCACCAGTAAAGCCATCTCTCTCTTACACTTTTAGGATGTGTCTTTGGAGCTTAATTTTGCTGTTAACTGCTTTGCACGGTTTCTAGATCTTTATCATAAAATGCCCCCCCCCATTCCTCAAGGTTGTGAAGGTCATGAAAAACAAGGAATAACTCAAAAACTCATAGACCAGAGTACGTGAGGGAGACATGACACCTAAGTGCAGTGTAGTATCCTCGATGAGATCTTGGAACAGGAAAAGGACGTGAATGGAAAAACTGCTGAAATCTAAATCAAGTTGAGTTTAGTTAATTACTATATCAATGTTGGGTTTCTTAATTTTGACATTATTCCACTTTAAAATAATATGGTGGCATTAGGGGAAACTGAACTGGGTGAGGGGTATATGTGAATTCTTTCCAATATCTTTGCAGCTTTTTTTGTAAATCTAAAATTATTCCAAATAAGGTTATTTTAAAAAATGCATAGTCAGTTACAGTAAAAAATACAGCCTGAGTTTTTAAGTTAAAGTCAGAGGTCCATATTAGTCACACCTGCAATATTTCCTTTCTGTGACTCTGGCTATAAAGACTGAAAATGTGGACTCTTCTCAGTAGAAAAGAAGGCTTTAAGGGCGCCTGGGTGGCTCAGTGGGTTAAAACCTCTGGGTTTGGCTCAGGTCATGATCCCAGGGTCCTGGGATCGAGCCCTGCATTGGGCTCTCTGCTCCACAGGGAGCCTGCTTCCCCCCTCGCTCTCTGCCTGCCTCCCTGCTTACTTGTGATCTCTGTCTGCCAAATCAATCAATCAATCAATCAATCTTTAGGGAAAAAAAAAAGGCTTTAAATTAAAAAAAGTTTTTTTTGAAAAATTTGTTTTCCTTTAGTGACATGGATCACTATTCACTATTAGTATTGCCTCTACTTTATTAAAACACAAATGTTTACATTTTAGAGAGTTGATGGTATCTTTCACAAGTATTTCCTTTGGTCTTACGGTAGGTATCTTTAGAAGAATCAGTATTAATCCTCGATCAGTCAGTAATCTCTTTTTAGTGTTAGACTGTTTTTATAGAATTGTTGCTATTTCTGTGAAAATACAAATTTTGGGTGGAATGTCTGACATGTTGATCCTAAGACTACTTTGGCAAAGAAGTTGATCTGTAAACCATCTAAACATTTGGGTCTCGTTTACCCCTTTTGGAGCCCCTTATAAATAAGCCTCTTTTCTTCATACAGCTTTCTCATGTAGCTCCTGCAAAGCTTGTCTCAGCTCCCTGTTCTGTATCCCTGGGCTGACCACTCAACCCAGCAACTTCTCTGTCTCCAGCCTCTCATGCTCCTAGGAAGTCAGCAATGAGAGATCTTAGGGAGCCTGAGGGACAGATGGACTTATTATAATGCTCCTTCCAAACTTTCATGTTGGTAGTGATATCCACTTTAGTTCTTGGGTTTTTGTTAACAATTGACAGGGACTGGAGCACCTGGGTGGCTCAGTCGGTTAAATGTCTGCTTTTGGCTCAGATCATGATCCCAGGATCCTGGGATGGAGCCCTGCATTAGACTCTCTGCTCAGTGGGGATCCTGCTTCTCCCTCTCCCTCTACCGCTCCCCCTGCTTATGCCCTCTTGTGCTTGCTGTCTCTCTCTCTCTCTTTTAAATAAATAATTAAAAATTTTTTAATTTACTTATTTGACAGAGAGAGACAGAGTGAGAGAGTGAACACTGAGCTGAAAGCAGACACTTAATGACTGAGCCGAGCCACCCAGGTACTTCTCAAATAAATAAATAAATTCTTTTTTTTTTTTTTTAAAGATTTTATTTATTTATTTGACAGACAGAGATCACAAGTAGGCAGAGAGGCAGGCAGAGAGGGGAGGAAGCAGGCTCCCCGCTGAGGAGAGAGCCCAATGCGGGGCTCGATCCCAGGACCCTGAGATCATGACCTGAGCCGAAGGCAGAGGCTTTAGCCCACTGAGCCACCCAGGCGCCCCAATAAATAAATTCTTAAAAAAAAAAGGGGGGAGTGCCTGGGTGGCTCAGTGGGTTAAAGCCTCTGCCTTTTGCTCAGGTCATGATCTCAGGGTCCTGGGATCGAGTCCCGCATTGGGCTCTCTGCTCAACAGGAAGCCTGCTTCCTCCCCTCTCTGCCTGCCTCTCTGCCCACTTGTGATCTCTGTCCAATAAATTAAAAAAAAAAAAAAGAATTGTCAGGGACACATTATTTATCTTTCATATAATTTTCCCCTGAAGACTTAGAAGAGAAAAATATTTTGGGAGTGATTTTTGCCACCTTTCCTGTTAAAAAACATAGCTTCAAAGTTTTAGACCTCAGAGAGCTAGAGTAGGGATTGGTGTGTGTGTGATATGTAGGTGTATACATTTCTTTAAAAAAGATTTATTTATTTTTAGAGGGAGGGGGAGGGGCAGAGGGGGAAGGAAAGGGAAAGGGAGAGAGACTCTGAAGCCAACTCCTCAGTGAGCCCAATGTGGGGCTTGATCCCATGACCTGAGACTATGACCTGAGTTGAAACCAAGAGTCAGATGCTTAACCCACTGAGCCACCCAGATGCCTCAGTTGTATGCGTTTTTTTTTTTTTTTTTAGCTTTTTTCTGAATGGCAAAGCATGAAAAGGGACAAGACCTGAGGTTAGAACAGCAGGAGAAAGATGCAATGTTGAATATGACGTCACAGAACAATCTCTCTGTCCCACTGAGTGACAGCTGCCACTGGCACAGTCCCAGAGCAAGGTTGCAATCAAGGGTTTTCTTTCAGCACCAGCTACCAAATCCTGGCCCCACTGTCCAGAGGAGGATCTGTGAAAGTGCTAGAGTTGTATGCGTTTTTGAGGAGATAAAGGGACCCTAGCTTTTTGACTGTTTCTTAGCGGGGTTCCTGGTCCTAGAAGTGGTGAGAATCACAATTTTGATCCAGTTGCTTGTCTCATTTGACAGTTGAACAAACCGAGCTTGGGAGAGGGTGAAAGGACTTGAAGAGTATCCTGGTCCCAATGCTAGGTTTCCCATTGTACCACAAATAAAATTATCCGAATGAAGGGTCTGGAAGTTAAGTTTTTGTTGCTTGCTCATCCCTTTTCTCTCCCCTTTTCAATTTTTGTAGGAAGTATGTTAGGTTTATTTGCCTGTGTTCATGTGCTATTTCTGTATATTTTTGATTCCTTAGGCCAAGCCATGACTACAGTAGCGGTGCATGTGGACTCCAAAGCTGAGCTCACTACCCTGCTGGAGCAGTGGGAAAAGGAGCATGGCAGTGGGCAGGACATGGTACCTATTCTTACCAGGTAGGAACAATTATGTTTTTTTATAAATTCGTTTGAAAAAAGGGACAAATTGGAGGCAAGTATGGGAACATTTTCATCTTGACTACGAATTCTGAATCCATTTTTTCTTTCAGAACTAGTCTTTATCTCACTACTTCTTGACACTCTACGTTTCTTCTCAGGCTGTTGGTCCTTATTCTCCTTTGTAGGTTCTTCTCTTGTCTGTGTTTCACCCTTAGGGTTTTGTTGATGGTTCTTTTTTCTCTTCACCCTAGATAGTCCACCTAGATAGTTTCATTTCTATCCATGATTTAAAACATTATTCTTAGGTTAACTTTCAGATCACTATTTCTATTTCAGATACCTCTTTTTAAAAATTTCAGACCCTTTTCTTAGCTGCTTGATGTATACATCTTTTCCTGGTGGTTTGCAGACACGTATACATACTCTGTCTACAGTAGAGCTTACCATCTTCATCCTGCCTCCTTTCTCATTCACAGTTTGTGCTTTTGTGCTCTCCACTTTGGTGTACAGTGTCTTCCAAAAGTTTAGTCCCCATGCCCTGAGGATTTCTGCTTTCTCTTTTTTCCCCACTCCCCCTTCCCACTTCCTTCATTAGATATTGATCATGTTTTGACTAGCCTCTTAGGCAGTGTAAATTTTCTCTCCATCTCTAGTTTACCCTCCTCTAATACATCCGCCTCTTTGCTGAAAGAGTCTTCTTCCTGACACACAAATCTGATTGTTATACCTTTGATCATACTTCTTCTCTGGCTCTATTTTCCCTACAGAATAAAATGTAAACTTTTTAGAGTGGCTTATGAAGCCATTTATGATTTGGCTTCTACCTCCTTTTTCTGCCTCATAGTATTAGTATCCTTCAGTAAGGAAAAGTACCATATTTTCTAATGTCTATGTGTCTTTACACTTGGCTGTTCCTTTGGCCTGAAATGCCTTTCCTTGGTGTGTCTGTCTGCCCGGCAAACTCACATCCTTTCAAGAAGCAGTTTGAGGATCATGTCTATAAAACTCTCTGACTTTGACATCCGCAGGTAGGTTTGGGCACTCCTTTTATTCCTTTTTTAATACTCCAGTCATTCTCCTGTGTGTGTGTGTGTGTGTGTGTGTATACACATGCAAATGTTTATATCAAATGTGGTATAATTTTAATTCCCCCCATTTTAACTCTTAACCACATTGTGCTATAATTTTTTTTTTTTTTTGCATATGTTACTTCACTAAATTGTAAGGCTTTTTTTTCTTTGTTTTGTTTTTTAAATTAAAAGTTTTTAAAAGACATGTACTACACCTTTTTATTGTTGTCTCCTCAGATGGTGATTTATGCATGCCTGGTACATAGTAACTGTATTCAGTAATTTTACTGAATGATGTGTGAAACCGGAGAGTGAAAAATAAAGGCTGAAGAGGGATGCCCATGGTTTTTTTAAGGAGGAGGTCACTGGAACATGAGGATCTTTAACATTTAATCTTTGATATAGCAAAGAAAAAAGCCTTTTGTTTGTGCAATGATGTATTCCACAGAAATAAAGAGAACTATGACCTTATGAAAGTTTAAGTGGGGATAAATGCTTTGTTGCTCTCAATATATTGGGAGCATGTGAAAAGCACAGTTTTTTTTAGGAACAGTATTATTGCTGACTGGTGGAAAGTGGATTTTAATTTGTAGAGTCATTGGAGATTAAGAACTACTAATCACAAGATACTTGAATGCAGCCACAATGAATTTAAAGAATCTAAGTATTGTGCAGTTAAAATGTGGATTATTGGTATAACTGTGAGAGGAGAGAGTTATAAATGGGGATGATAACATTAATGATAGATTCACTTAATTGGAAAAAATATTTATTGAGTACATACACCAAAGAGAGTGTTTTATTTTCAAGATTATTTCACATCCATAATCATATTTGACCCTCAGCTTTGTCCCTGTGCTTTGGTTAGTAATGTAAAGCCTAAACTAGAGGGGTTCTGTCTTCAAAGAGATAACCATCTGGGAGGCAACTAACAGATATGAAACAATGCAGAATAGTATAAATTAGTATATAATGAGGTGCTAAATTGGGCAGTATGATTCTGAAATATTGCATGAGTTATGAGAATGAAAAGAACTTGAATGAGTCAGTTTCTTTTATTCACTCAGCAAATATATGAGGACCTTTTGTTTGTGGGAACTGTTATATACTTCCCTGAAACTAATTTCCTCATTTGTCACTACAAGTATCACTGAGAGCTACATTGTTAAATGATAGCTATCCTTGGAGCTATTTGCAAAAAACAACATAGCCAGATAGTGGAAAGCTAAGCTTAGAATATAGGATGTGGTAAAGGTTTTTGGAATAGGGACTTGAAAGATGGTAGAATGTAGCTTTGGTGAAAAACAGAGGGTCAGGGTTTTCTAGGAAAAGTGAAAAATGTGACCGAAAAAAAGCAATGACTGGAGAAGGAACTGGGACATGTTTTTGTGGCAGTGAAGAAATGGACCTCACCAGAGTGGAGGGTGAATATAAGGTAGGAATGGAAAATAAAGTTACATGGAGCAAGATCTTTAAAAGATATTCAAGGTTAGACAGGAAGTGTTAAGAGACAGTAAAATGAATTAAAAGTATAGTTTATTTTAGAAAGGGGCATTTCCTATCATCCACATTGTGGGTGTGTTAGTTCACTGAGTATTTCCTAAAATTCTCTCACATGTCTATAGTCTCTCCCTTACCGACTCCCGCACTGGCTGCAGGTATAAGTGTTTTGGTATATCCTTTGCAAAGCAGTGAATTTCAGCTTGCCTCTTCTTTTATTGGCTGCAACTTTCATGATTTTTTGGCAGTGTTCCTAAGAAAAATATGTTTGACTTCTTATAAATTTGACTTTTTATTTATTATTCATATTGTAATTTATTATAATCAAGACTTCGACTTGATTCTGTGAAAAGGAACTGGCTTTGGGCCATGCTATTTGAGCATTACCCAGCTTCTGTGGTTTGTTTTTTTATATTATTGAGATGTATATTGTATAATACTCTGCTTGTTGGATTCTTTACTTGCAAAACTATCAACTACATCAAGTTAAAGAACTTTTGAGTTCTGCCTCCAGAAGGCTCCTTCCTATCCTGTCCCAGTCAAATCTACCTTAAATTGTTTTTCTATTTTTTTTTTTTTAAAGATTTTATTTATTTATTTTGTCAGAGAGAGAGAGAGTGAGAGTGAGCACAGGCAGACAGTGTGGCAGGCAGAGTCAGAGGGAGAAGCAGGCTCCCCGCGGAGCAAGGAGCCCGATGTGGGACTCGATCCCAGGATGCCGGGATCATGACCTGAGCCGAAGGCAGCTGCTTAACCAACTGAGCCACCCAGGCGTCCCTCTATTTGTTTTTGATTCTCAGTTTTCATTGTAGCAATACTTATCCAGCTCTTACATGTCAGGTTTTGTTTTAAGCAGAGAACATGTATTACCTTAAACCTCAAGGGAGCTCTATAAGATAGGGACTATTACCCTTATTTTACAGATGAGGCATAGAAAGGTTAAGTAACTTGACCAGAGTTACACATAGTGGAAGAAGTATGATTTGAACCCTGGCCAGCTGGCTCCAGAATCCATTAACTTCCACTGTGGAACATTACTTAGTTTCAACAGAAGATATTGGTAGATCTTATCATGTGTAATTTTAAACATATTTTATGTGGTAGCTCTTTGTGGCAAAGTGAATTTTCAGAGTTTAAAGGGAAGGATAGACCAGTAGAAATTTAAAAAAAAAAAATATTTTTTATTTATTAATAAATTATTTATTTATTTGATAGAGAAATCAGCAGGCAGAGCAGTAGGCAGAGAGAGGGGGAAGCAGGCTCCCCACTGAGCAGAGAGCCCGATGCGGGGCTCCATTCCAGGACTCTGGGATCATGACCTAAGCCGAAAGCAGAGGCTTAGCCCACTGAGCCACCCAGGTGCGCCAAGCAGAAATATTTTTGAGGCTTAATGGGGAAAAATATGCCAGAGTAGGCAAGAGTTTTTGTAGGGAGCTTAGCTTTTAAAACTAGGACGTATCATTTTTTTTTTTTTTTAAGATTTTATTTATTTATTTGCCAGAGAGAGAGAGAGCGAGCGAGCACAGGCAGGCTGAGTGGCAGCAGAGGCAGAGGGAAGAGCAGGCTCTGCACTTAGCAAGGAGCCCAATGTGGGACTCGATCCCAGGACGCTGGGATCATGACCTGAGCCGAAGGCAGCTGCTTAACCAACTGAGCCACCCAGGCATCCCTGTTTTTTGTTTTTTAAAGATTTTATTTATTTATTTGAGAGAGGGAGAGCCCAGGGGGAGTATGAGAGGGAGAAGAAGACTCCCTGCTGAGCAGAGAGCCCAATGCGGGGCTCAATCCCAGGACCCTGAGATCATCATCTGAGCTGAAGGCAGATGCTTAACCCACTGAGCCACCATGGGAAGTATGATTTTGTGGACAAAAAACATATAGGAGAGTTTGAGTCAGGACAGAGCATGGTAGATGTTGGAGAGTATAATAGCCTTGCATTTGATTGTCATATAATAGGTTAAGGTGTCATTCTTGCTTAGGGTATTCAAAATGTGATTTTTCTTCTTTCAAAAACGTGAATAAAAAAAGACTTGGTACATGCAACAAACAACATGGATCACTCAAAATATGCTGAACTAAAGAAGCCAGTTATGAAAAGAGCATATATGATTCAATTTGTATGACATTTTAGAATAGGCAAAACTAATCTTTGGTGAGAGAAAGCAGATAATTGGTTGCTTGGGGTAGGGGTAGGAAGTTAGGTGGGCGGAAGACTATTATAGACTGAAATAATAGTACTTAGGCCCTGAAACAGTTATGAACTTGGACTCTTTGAAGAGCAGAGAAGGCCATATGCCTGAAGCTTTATGAAGGGAGAATGGAGAGAAGTCAGAGATGTAGACAGAAGCTGGGTTAGTGTAAGCCATGGTAGTACTTGGGTATAATTGAAGTTAGTGTGATAAATTTTTGGAAGTTGGATAATGAATTTTGTGTCAAACATCGAAGCAGGAAGTTGGAGAAAAGGCTACTCTGGGTAGTTCAGGCAGTTGATGGTGTTCTGGGCAAGGATAAGAATAGTTAAGATTGAAAGAAATGATTGAAGTCAGGAAATACTTTGTACGTAGAGCTAACAGGAATTATTGTTGTGGGGGGTGAGGAGAATAGGTTTTAATGAGGACTCCGAGGTTCCTGAGGGGATGGTAGTGCTATCTTTTGGGACAGGAAAGTGGAGAGAAGAATGTATTTGGGAGTGGACACTCTTTAATGAGATGGTTGTTTAGATCTGTGTGTTCATTGGGAAAATAACTTTTCTAACTTTCTGCTTTTATTTTACACCTTGATTGTTGAATTGACTTTTGTAGGTGGTGGTACATATTTTTGTATGCTTGTCTAGAGTTGACCCTGTCTTCCCTTTGTGCTAGGATGTCTGAATTGATTGAAAAAGAAACTGAAGAATATCGTAAGGGAGATCCAGACCCATTTGATGACCGACATCCTGGTGAGACCTGTGTTCTCTTAAGCCTGGCTCTAATATTCTTACAAAAGAAAGTAGCTTATAGGAAAATTTACAATTGAAATAGCATCTTCCCTGCTAAGTTGTAAGATCATCTTACTGTTAAAATATTGCTCAAGGTGGAGGTAGTGAGAAAAAATCCTGGAAAAATGGAAATATTTGTAATATTTACATATCAGAGAGAAGTAACTAACTTCAAGGAGCTAAATTATATAGGTATATCTTGCACCATTGGTATGTTACCTAAAAAGGGAAAACGTTCTGCCTTTTTTTTAAAGATTTTATTTATTTATTTGACAGAGATCACAAGTAGGCAGAGAGGCAGGCAGAGAGAGAGAGGAGGAAGCAGGCTCCCTGCTGAGCAGAGAGCCCTATGCGAGGCTTGATCCCAGGACCCTGGAATCATGACCTGAGCTGAAGGCAGAGGCTTTACTCCCCTGAGCCACCTAGGCACCCCTGCCTTTCTGACTTTTAACCCCAAAGAGATTATCCTTTGTGCCTTCATCTTTCAAACAACAGTTTGAAACCATTACGAACTTGGATTCTTTGAAGGAGAAAAAGGGATAGTTATCCTTTTACTAATGAGGAAATGTAGTTGAAAATGCATTCAGTGCCTTGTTTTTAGTTATGAAATTGATGCTTGGAACCTTGAATAACAAACAGGTTTCTTGATGTCTACTTTAGTATTTCAGCAGCTAAAGTATGCTATCTCATAATAATTTGGCTTTGTTTTAGGCTAATTAGAGCCATGACAATGCAGTCTGCTTTGGCATGGAATTTGGTATGATACAGAGTTATATGAGACTTGAGACTTTGCCATTTTATGTTGTCTCTAAGGTGGAGTACCAGTGGGCAAAGCTTAAATCACATGTGGGCCCATTGCTGCATATAAACTTCCTCCGTGTAAGGTCAGAAGTGGTCCTTTGTGGAAAAAAGAGATACTGTATGTAGAGCGATATGAGAATGAGTGGGACTTACAAAAAAAAGAACATTGTATACCCACCTGAATGGTACAGGATTAATTTCTGTCTTAGACTTTTGTTTTCAAGTGTAGATAAGCTAGGCATTTCAGATTGAGTGTGCAATTATTTATGGGATACCTGTTGCTCTTGCTCTAGACATCACTACTTGTGACGTTAGAGTATTATTCACCTATTTAATTCTTCAGTAAAGCAATCAGAGCATGAAGAAGTACGAATGTGAATGTGAAATAAGAAATTGGGTTAATGTATGGGGTTATGAAAAGAATTAAAAGAGAGATGATCATGCTTAATGACCTTGGAAAAGCCTTGGAAGGGATGCAGTGGTAATGAGGAAAAAGGGAGAAACAGAATGATACACTTTTTTTCAGCAGGAAATTTAAAGACTGTTTTTTCCTCCCTACCTCTTATGTTAAGTGATGTTTGCCATTAGGCATAATTTCTTTAAATAAAAATGAGGGTGTCAGGTTCATCATTTATAAACAGAGAAAGTTAGGTTATCTGTGGTCCTCATCTAGTTTTTATGATAGCATTCTGCAACTTCTCTTTTTGTGATTTACTTTGGAATATTAATTACAGCTTAGTAGAAACTTCGAATCAGTAGCTCACATCTTTCCTTCATCCTAAATTGTATCCTTGACTAAATTTGCCACTCTAATGAACTTACAGGAAGATTAAAGTAGATGGTATCTGTTTTAAAAACCAATAATTGTCCCAATCATTAAGTAATTCCTTTACCTGTAGGCTGTGTGTTGAGTAGATTCTAGGTTTCTGGCCTTTCTTTCCCCAGGAACTTGGAAAGTTAAGATGTCCAAGGGTACTGTATCTTTAGAGTTGGTGATTGGTTTTAGTGGAATTCCTCTCCTGAGCCCTGCCCCTACAACCTCAGTTATCATTCCAGGTTTGAGGATGCATCTCTGGTATTGTTGGCTTTATAGTTGAAAGGAAGGTTGGACTTGGAGTCTTACCTCCTCTAGACCACCCATCAAAAGATGTTTTGCTTCCTACCTTATTCTGGCTTGGAAATCAGAGTTGTTCTTTCTCTTAAGTCTCCTTTATGATTCTTTTTTAGATCTTGTGTACTCTTAGTGATGCTGGGGTGGGTCTAGTGCACATTTATTTAATTTAGCATTGCTGTGTAGGCATTGTGCTGGGTGATGGGGAAGTTAGAGAGCAGTGTCTCGAGTTTTTATATTGTCACTTTTAATTTTAGAGTATGTTTCTTATGAAATCTAATTCATCAAAAGAATCTTTTCTTTGTTTCCATTTATTTTTGTAGCATTTTAATAGTACTTGTAACAACCCAGGTGCCTTTCCAGAGGTTTAACTTGCTTAACTGGGATGATTTACTTATTCCTTGTTTGTTCCTCCCCTCTTCTTTTTGGTAGGTCGAGCTGATCCAGAGTGTATGCTGGGCCACTTGCTGAGAATACTCTTCAAGAATGATGATTTCATGAATGCAGTAGGTTTGCTTCTTACTTTTCTCCAGAGATTATCATTAGCAGATGCCATACCTTTATCGTATGTAAATAGTTTACTTTCTCCTAAGGTCTTGACAGGATTGGGAATAGATTGTGTAGATTTTTTTTTAGTTTGGTATTAGTTCAGTGAGATATGCATTCTGGATTTCTTTCTTACCAAAATCCTAGTTTTAGCCAAGGTGTTTTCTTTTTGGTGCCTATTTTGTTCAGTTGAATATTGACTAGGACTCACAAGGCATCTGTGTTCATCCCTGGGCAAGAATAATTTTAAGTTTGGGAATATAGACATTTTCTTGGGTTTCTGAATAGAAAACTAAGAGTGATAAATGAGGCATGATTCTGCATCAACACTGTGGTGTGTGCATTGGGTATGTGAAGGGAGAGAAAGATACCTTCCCTAACTCTGGGCTGTTGAGAAGTAAATGAGCGGGGAAAATACACCCAGTGTACACAGTTCCTTTAACACAATAATTATTCAGTAAGTTGTAGCTGTTAGCTTTGTTTTTGGAGGCCGGAGTGCATGATGCTTAAGAGTGTAGGTTTTGGGGTCCATGTTTTGGGTTTAAATGCAGCTCCATTGATCTTGAGGCAACTTAAGCCTCTAACAACCTTCATTTTCTACAAGCTTTATTTTCTTTATCTATAAAATAGGGATGATAGTTCTTATCTGTAAAATGTTTTTATAATCTTTGAAATTAATTGTGAAAAGTGCTTAACACAGAAAGAACCTGGTAGATGAGGGCTCAGTAAGTATTAGCTATTATTTTTGTCTATATTATATTAACTCCTGGATTTATTTCTCAGTTACTGTTGTCTCTTTTGTACCTCAGATCATTTACAACTGCCTTCTAGGTATTTCCACTTGGATATCCTCCACAGTCACCTTGAACTGTCTAATTGTTTGCTCTATTATTTGTTTCTCTTATTCTCTAGCTCAGTAGTGATGTCCTTGTCTTCCTAGCTAGAAGTTATCCTTTATTTTTCCAAGCTCTCTTATTCAGTGAACTTACAGGTCTTATTCCCATTCCATTAACCTTTACAAATCCCTCCACTTCTTTCCGCCCTTTTTGCCAGACCTTAGTTTAGCCACTGCCATCTCTCTCGGCTATTATAGTCGCCTCTTAACTGATTTATCATCTTGTCTTGTTCTCCTCCAACCTATTCACTCTATAGTCCAGAAAAAAATTTCTAAAATGCTAAAAATGATGGCACCCTTTTGGTTACAGTCCATTAGTGGTTTCCCATTGCTCTCAAGATAAATTTTAAATTCCTAGGTTTGAAGTATAAACCCAATCTCTCTCTGGCCTTTGTCCTCTCAATTTTAAGTGCTTGCCCTTTGGCTCTCCTCTTGTCCCTACTATACCTCTGCTACTCCTACTTGTCATTTACATTCTGGCTTAGAATCCCTTCCCTTCTAAAGTCTTCTCTGATTCTTCTGCAGGAGTTTTGTGGCCTCCTACAGGCTTCTATAGCATCCTTTACTCAATGATATTTGTTTTTCCAGCTGTCACCTCTGTTGGATTATGAACCCTTTGATGGTGGGACTGCGTCTTATTCACTGATGTATACCCAACACAGAACACAGTGCCACTTAGTAGTTGAGACTGAGTAGTATTTGAATGCTAAAATTAAAGTTTATTAATATGTTTACTTACAATTTATGTGTAATATTAAATGTATTTATAGTGTAAGTATGAAATTCAAGTTTACATTAACCATTGCCAAGAATCCTGCCTTATCCTTCTGAAAAAGTGTATGTAAGAATAAAGGGTAAAAAAAAAATAGGGAGTGATTTCTTCTTGATACTCTTTAAGCTTTAATTCTGTTGTTGCTGATATGTTGTTTTGGGGGGATTTGATTTTAAAGATACAAAAGAAATCATATATGATCCCATCATGGCTCAGAAGGATTGTACCCGTTTATAATAAAGGTTTAGTTAGTAATCATTGGTTCTTAATACCCCTGAGGTGAGTGATGGGAATTTATTAAGGGTTTATTAGACTTCATTAATTTGACTGGGTTGAATTTCAGATGAATAGAAGTATTCCTCCGTTTTTTTATAGCTGGTGAACGCATATGTGATGACAAGCCGAGAGCCCCCTTTAAACACTGCAGCTTGTAGACTCCTACTTGACATCATGCCAGGGCTGGAAACTGCTGTTGTCTTTCAAGAAAAGGTATTTAATAAAAAGAAAAGTCATCATTTTATTTTTAAATTGAAGGTTGATCTGTTTGATTTGTCTTTGTTAAGGTAATTATAGATTTTTCTAATAGTCATATGTTGTAGAAATGTAAGAAATAAAGATAAGCAATAAGAAAAATTTAAGAATAACTTTTTGTGCTGCTTAGGTGCTATAGTATATCTTAAAATCTTAAGATCATATGTTTTTAGAATGGTTTTATGATCTTACTCAAACTCGTATTCTTGATGAGTTGTCTTCCTTAGTGAGGAAGGAATTTCTGCTCTGAGGAAGCCCATCGTCTTGATGGTATTTATTTTTTATTTTCTTTTCTTCTGGTTGGTATTTTATATTTAGTTAATATTTGAAGACGTGTTTTGTGCTGTGTTTTATGCTAGGTGTTGGTAATATTTTGTTAGCAAGATGGGAGCTTTTGTTAGCAAGATGGGAGCTTACATTCACATATTTGGGAAGGCAGACACAAATAAACTGATAGTTTCAAATAAGGGTAACTACTATGAAGACCAGAAAGTGATAATTTGATAGTGACTGTGTGTGTATATATACTTTAAACGTCAAAGATTAGTTGATCTATTTTTAGAAGTAATATGGGTGTTTTGTTTTCAGCATTAAGAATTTGTACGTGGCTTTCTTTTTTTTTCCAAAGATACTAAAACTTAATTTTCTGAAACAGTCTGGAAGTCTTAATATAGTTAAATATATAAGCCAAATGAAAGATCTAGAAATAAATTTTCATTTAACTTTTAAAGTTTTATTACAGAATTGTATCACAAGAAGTCTTTTAGAAAATAACATTATGTAATTAATGCTATAATTTTCAGTATTGTATGCAGTATATATAATTTGCAGTATTGTATACAGACTAAATTAAAAAATCTCCAGTTAGTTTATCATTGTGGGAGACCAAAAATATCTATATGCTTGTGAGAAACATTTTAATATGAATTCTTTTGAAAACCGGGATGAAAGTGAAGCATTTGTAGCAGTGTATTTGTTTATACAAGATTTGTAGAAGATTACAGATGATTTTACTCTTCTTTGTGAAAGTTTCCTGGTTGTCATTGTAGGAAAATCAACTCTGGTTCTTTATAGTTTCATCATTATGTATTTAGAATTAAGTGAATACCCTTTGGATGTCAGAAACACTAATGGATGTTTTGAATAAAGCTTTCTGCAGTTTAAGAACAGCTTTGTTTCTTTCTTTTCTTTTCTTTTTTTTTCTTAGAGACGGGGAGGAAGAGGAAAGGGGAGGATGGAGAGAAAGAATCTCAGGCAGGCTCCATGCCTAGCATGGAGCCTGATGCAGGGCTTGATCTCACAACCCTGAGATCATTACCTGAGCTGAAATAAAGAGCCCAACTGAATGAGCCACCCAGGCACCCCAACAGTTTTATTAATAACTAATTTCTTTTGGGAGAAGTGAATTATTACGGAAAATTAGATAGGAAATAACATAACCTTGAATCCAGTGTCCTAGAACACAGATTACAATCTTTTTTGACATTTTGAGACTTTCCTGTTGGATTACATGATGATCTTTATCCTTCATAAGTATTCTATGCAAGTTTTTGGTGTGAATCAATATTTTACTTCTTTAAAAAACATCTCATTATATAGTGTTTCTCAAACTTTGTGAAACATAATGTTTTTACATGCAGCCCATTACATATATGTATGAAAAAGAAGTTTCTCGAGCATTGCTTACTCTTTATGCAGTACATTCTGATATTTTCTATTTCATTTCCTTTTTATATTTTCTGTTTCATTTCCTTTTTATTTTAGAGGTGGTTGCAAGTTATTAAATTGATTTTATTACTTCTAGCCACTTTATTTTATTTTATTTATTTTTAAAAATATTTTATTTATTTATTTGAGAGAGAGAGAATGAGAGGAAGAGCATGAGAAGGGGAGGATCAGAGGGAGAAGGAGACTCCCTGCTGAGCAGTGAGCCTGATGCGGGACTCGATCCCAGGACTCCAGGATCATGACCTGAGCCAAAGGCAGTCGCTTAACCAACTGAGCCACCCAGGCACCCCAGCCACTATTTAAAAAAGTTGATTTTTTAACTTTTTAAAGCAATAGAAATAATCAAATAGCTTTAAATTTTATTTTTGTTTACAATTATTTTTATAGCTTTCTTCAGAACTGGGTACTTTAATATTGTTTGTGTACTAGGTTTTTCATATTGTTAAGTTTGTCAGTGTATGCTACTAATCCAGTCAGATCAGGACCTTTGGGGTTATTTTTTGAGTATTGCTTTAACATTTTCCTCTTTGAGGTTGTCTTAAAATGTTGGTGGTGGGAGGGATAAAATCAGAACGAGGTCTCAAAGTATCATCTCTGAGTGTTTCCCAGATTTTAACTCTGCAACATTGATTCCTCTAAAAATTTTTTTAAAGATTTTTTACTTATGTATTTGACAAAGAGAGACACACAGAGAGAGAGGGAACACAAGCAGGGGGAGTGGGAGAGGAAGAAATAGGCTTCCCACTGAGCAAGGAGCCCCATTTGGGCTTCCATCCTAGGTCCCTGGGATTGTGACCTGAGCTGAAGGCAGACGCTTAACGACTGAGCCACCCAGGCACCCTTCTCTAAAATGTTAATAGGTACTTTATGAAAAAAGTCACTTAGGCGAATGCCTACCGTTTATTGAGTGTGTGCCCTGTGCTTAAGCATTTGTTTTGTATCGTATACTAATCCTCAAAGAATTCCATGAGAGGTGGGAAGAAAACCGTGAATATAGGTTTTTCAGAGGCAGAGAGAAAAAACTGGTTTCAAGAGAGATGGGAGGAGGAGACCCAGATTTATCTTACTGACCAGCCAGGACAACCGGTCAGCTTTCCTGTGGCATGCACATATGAATTCTGGGTAAATTGAATAAACTTTTAGAAATCCCTGTGTGCCAGAAATGAAGAGGTAATTGTAAAAACAAAGTGATAATTGAGGATAGGATACAAAACCTTGGTTGAAGAGTTGGAACGGGGATCCTTGATCCCTGCATAAGACTGGTATCCCAAAGGACCCTCACTGAAACAGTGCAAAAGAGAAATACCCCCTTACCGCCTTGGGGAGATGACAGGTTTCTCAATTTCTGACCCCACACTAAGGGGTAGGGGTGGATAAATCTCTGAGAAACTGTGGGCATGACTTTTTTTGGGTACATGTTTGAGATTTCTACCATATGATTAGGAACCCCAAAGCCAAAAAATCAACAGCAAAATACTTTGTGATATTCCTTGAGTGGCAAAAGCAAATGTAAAATCACTCTGGGGGGAAGCTCTCATAATCCAGGTTACCAGGGATTCTCCTAGAAAAAGCAATTTCCAGGTGAAATGAGTTCTCGAAAACATTACAAAGCACACCAGCAGTTAGTTCTCCATGATTAGGAGTTAACAATACAGTAAAGAAGAGAATTAAATAGAATAGCTATCTGAAAGATATTAGAAAGCAACTATTTTTTAAATGATTGGATGTATTTCCTTTTTGGCTTTTTCATCACTAGTGTGTAGGAATAAAACTGATTTTGTATGCTGTAACTTTTTGCTGAATTCATTTATTAGCTCTAACATTGTGGAATCTTAAGGAGTTTTCTATGTATAAGATCATGTTGGCTGTTAACAGATAATTTTATTTCTTCTTTTCCAACATTAATGCCTTTAATTTCTTTTTCTTGGCCTCTTCTGACTAGAACTTACAGTATTGTGTTCAATAGAAGTGGTGAAAGCAGACACCTTTGTCTTTTTCTTGGTCTTAGGGGAAAAAGCCTGTCAGTGTTCGACTGTTGAGTATGATGATGGGTGTGGGTGGGTTTTTCTTACCTTTCATGATGCTTAGAAAGTTTCCTTCTATTCCTAATTTATTAAGTACTTTTTAATGAAAGTGTGTTGATTTTTAGTAGATTCTTTTTGTTGTTGTTGTTATCATTTGATATGGTCAGATGGTTTTCTATTCACAGTGATTTCACACTAATTTTATTAGTGTACTATGTTGATTTTTTTATGTTGAACCATATTTCATTCCTGGATAAATCCATTGGTCATGGTGTATAATCCTTTCTATGCTGCTGAATTCAGTTTGCTGGATTTTATGGAGGTTTTGTGCATCACTATTCATAGGGGATATTGATCTGTAGTTACCTTGTAGGGTTTTGGTATCAGGACAATATTTTGGCTTTATCGAATGAATTTGAAGTGTTCCCTTACTAATTTTTTGGAAGAGTTTGAGAAAAAATATTAATTCATTTGATACACAAAAATATTTTTTGTGTAGAATTCACCAGTGATTCTATCTGGTCCTGAGTTTTTCTGTCTTGGGAAGTTTTTGATGACTGATTGAATCTCCTTACTACTCATAGGTCTATTCAATTTTTCTATTTCTTTATCAATCAGTTCTGGTTGGTTGTGTTTCTAGGAATTTGTTCATTTTATTATTTTATCTATATTACTAATTTTGTTGGTGTATAGTAGTTAATAGTATTTTATAATCTTTTTAATTTATGCTAAATTGGTAATAATGTCTTCTGTCTTTTTTTTTTGGTCTAGTTAAAGGTTTATTAGTTACATTTGGTTTCATTTTCTTTCTTTTCTTTTTTTTTTTTCCTATTTGCTGTTCTACTTGTCTCCACTCTAATCTTTATTATTGCCTTACTTCTACTAGCTTTGAGTTTCATTTGCTCTTTTTCTTGTTCCTTAAAAACACCACTTTTGCTACATGACATAAATTTTGGTATGTTGTGTTTTTCTTTTCATTTATTGCAAGGAATTTTCTAATTTCTGTGTGATTTCTTCTTTGACCCCTTGGTTGTTTAAAAGTTTGTTAATTTCCACATATGACTTGTCCATTTTCCCTTGGGTTGTTGATTTCTTATTTCATTCCATTATGATTGGAGAAAAAAAATTTTTTTTAAGATTTTATTTATTTATTTGACAGAGAGAGATCACAAGTAGGCTGAGAGGCAGGCAGAGAGAGAGAGAGGAAAGCAGGCTCCCTGCTGAGCAGAGAGCCCGATGCGGGACTCTATCCCAGACCCTGAGATCATGCCATGAGCCGAAGGCAGCAGCTTAACCCACTGAGCCACCCAGGCGCCCCTGGAGAAAAAATTTTTAAAGATTTTTTACTTCATTTATTTGAGAGAAAGAGAGCATGAGTGGGGTGAGGGGCAGAGAGAGAAGCAGGCTCTCTGTTGGCTGGGAGCCCAGTGTGGGGTTTGATCCTGGAACTCTTGAGAGCATGACCTGAGCCAAAGGTAGACGCCCAACCAACTGAGCTACCCAGGTGCCCTGAGAAAATTCTTTATAAGAGTTTATTCTTTTTTAATTTATTAACCATGGTATTGCCTGACATGGTCTATCTTGGAAAATGTTCCATGTTTACTTAAGAATGTGTATTTGGTCTTGCTGGATTGAGGATTCTCAATATTTCTATTTGGTCTAATTGGTTTATAGTGTTTAACTCTTCTGTTTCTGTACTGATCTTTTGTTTGGTTGTTCTGTCCATTATTGAAAGTAGGGGTACAGAGTTTCTGTTTGGGATAATAAGTTGTGGAAATATGTAGTGGTGATGGTTATGTAACATTGTGAATGTACTTAATCCCAATGAATTGTACACTTAAGAATGGTTTGATAAGGTTTAAAATTATTGGATGTAGAAGAATCAGAACTTTTTAAAAAAATATTTTATTTATTTATTAGAGAGAGAGCAAGCACAAGTTGGGGGCAAGGGGAGAGGGAGAAGCAGGCTCCCTGCTGAGCAGGCTTGATCCCAGGACTTTGGTATCATGACCTTATCTGAAGGTAGATACTTAACAGACTGAGCCACCCAAATGCCCCAAGTATCAGAACTCTTAAAGTCCAAGATTATGGGGAAGAATGGCCATTTGGGAAAGGAACCAGAGAAGAACTGGATATAAAAATTAGAGTTCTTGAATTTAAAAACTTAGTAGATGAGTTAGAGTTAAGTTTAGACACAGCTAAAGATAGAATTAGTGAACTGGGAGATTTGATAGGATAGCCAATAATAAAGCCCCTAGAAATAAGAGCTGAAGAATAGGAAAGAAGTTGAAATATAGAGATTAGAATTAGAAAGTTCAAAGTATATCTAAAAGGAGTTTTAGGAGGAGAGAATAGAAAAGAAAAGGGAAAGGCAGTATTCAGGGAGTTGAGGCTAGACTTTTACAAATTAATGAAACACATGTCCACTCAAGATTCAGGAAGGCCAAAAGAAATACCAAAGATGGAGGAGATCTTGAAAGCAACCAGTGTAAAAAAGATTCCTACAAATAATCAAACAGAGCAAACTCTGATACAACAGTAATAGAAGCCGGGTAATAGAAGAAACTGTCTTCAGAGTACCTTTGTAAACATAGAAGTATTGACCAAATAAACAAAAGCGAGGACAAAAATTCTGGGCAACATATAGATAGGAGCTCATTGAAGTTCGTATTTTAAGGTTCTTAGACTGTTTGGGAAGAGGGGAAATAAAAGGCTATTAAATATATTTTAATAGAAATATAATATATAAGAATATAGAATATAATGTATAATAATAATATATGTTAAATATATTTTCATGTCAAATATTTTATTAGAGAGATCTCAAGTAGGCAGAGAAGCAGGCAGAGAGAAGGGGAAGCAGGCTCCCTGCCGAGCAGAGAGCCTGATGTGGGGCTCGATCCCAGGACCCTGAGATCATGACCCGAGCTGAAGGCAGAGGCTTAACCCACTGAGCCACCCAGGTGCCCTTCATGTCAAATATTTCAAAGCAAATTTCTCAAAATGTACTTTTCAGGGTTAATTTTTTTGAAAAGAGATTAAATGTTTAGAAATGTATGGGATAATGACTCCATGACCCTAGAGAAAAGTAAGATACAAAATGCACAAAGTTTAAAAAAAAATATTGTTAAGTCTGATTACATAAAAATTAAGAATTTGTGTTTATCATAAAACACTGGTAAAAGATGTGTATTTCATAGCAGTGGAAGCCTGAATGGTCAGCAGGCATAAAAAATATGCATGACCTTATTAATTAATGAGGAAATTCAAATAAATGCAGTGCTCCCCCCCACTTTTTTTTAAGAGAGTACATGAGTGGGGATGGGGGTCGATAGGGGGAGGGAGTGAGGGAGAGAGAGAATCTGAAGCAGGCTCCACACCTAGTATGGAGCCCAACATGAGGCTTCATCTCATGACCCCGAGACTGTGGCTTGAGCTGAAATCAAGAGTCAGACACTTCACCGACTGAGCTACCCAAGTACCCCTGCAGTGTTATTTTTATACCCACTGGATTATGGAAAATAAAAATTGTGACCGTGGCCAAGTTTTGGTAAAGATGTAGAAAAAAAGAACAATTCACTGTTGGTGGAATTGTGAATTGTTGCAGTTACTTTGGAAAATAGCCTAGCACCCTCTGGTAAAGTTGAGTATGGTGATTTAGCAGTTCTGATCCTACATGTCCACCCTAGGGACATGCTTGTACAAAAATAGTTGTAGTTGCTTAAACTAACAAAATAGCAGTAAGAACATCTGGAGGTACACTGCCAGCAATCAGACCCCAGCTCTGCAACTCATGTTACCTAACCTTACTGTGATTTGGTTTTCTCTTCTGCAAATAGTTACACAATCATATCAGATTGTTATGAGAAATTATAAGTTATGTGTAAAGGCTATTTTATGTTGATTGCTATTTGTGACAGTTACATGTAACTATAGGTGAGTGTAAAAAGCATAATGTTGAGTAATAAGTTGCAAAAAAATACTTATGGTACCATGTGGTTTATACAGTTCAGAGTATGTAACATGTAACAGAAGTTTAACAGGAAAATTGTTAAATTTAAGTAACTGTAGGTACCTTTTGGAGAGGGAGGATACAGGTGGTACAAGGAGGAACGCATGGAAGGTCTCTGTCAAGTTCAGTGGTAGATCTTGGGTGCTTTTCATTTTCTTTGGACTGTACATGTTTGTATGTATTATTTCTCAACTAATTAAAAATAATTTTGGGGGCGCCTGGGTGGCTCAGTGGGTTAGGCCGCTGCCTTCGGCTCAGGTCCTGATCTCGGAGTCCTGGGATCGAGTCCCGCATCGGGCTCTCTGCTCAGCAGGGAGCCTGCTTCCCTCTCTCTCTCTCTCTCTCTGCCTGCCTCTCCATCTACTTGTGATTTCTCTCTGTCAAATAAAAAAATAAAAAAAAAAAAACTTAAAAAAAATAATTTTGGGATATGTAGTGTTAAGTACTTTTTGGTGGATGACTTCTCATTAATAATGTTAATTGTGCATTATGAACTTCAAAGAAGGACATAGAATTTTTAGTGCTCCCTACTTGATTATTGAACATTTTGGGTCTTAAACATCTAAAGTGGGACTATATTATGTGATTATTGATGGCTAACTAGGAATCTTTTTCACGAATGCACAGCTGTTTTAACTAAACCACTTGGACACTTAGCTTACTTGCATTTTTTAATCTTATGAGCAACACTGAAATATTTTATTAAATTTTTTCATAAGACTAGAATCTTTGCTTTATCTTTAAATATGAAAATGGTCTTTGTTGAATTGTACTATTTCATTTCCTTTACTATAGGAGGGAATTGTTGAGAATCTTTTCAAATGGGCCCGAGAGGCTGATCAGCCATTGAGGACATATTCTACTGGACTGCTAGGAGGTGCTATGGAGAATCAAGATATTGCTGCCAACTATAGGGATGAGAATTCACAGCTGGTAAGGACTATGTTAGGATTAGTTTCTGTATAAGATGGGAGAGTGTTTGCAAGTTCTTTCTTTATACCTGAACTCAAATAGGTAGATCTTATTCATTACCTTGTATTGGAGTGTAGCTATAATTTCAACATTTCAAGATTACTTTTTACAAGTTTTGATTTTACTTTTTTTAACTTGAAAATAACCATTTTTCATCTTGTCGAGGATCACGATAGTTTATACTCGGTAAAGAATAAGTACCATTCCCTTTCTTTTCCCAACATTTGGATTATGAAAATTTTCAAACATACAGCAAAACAGAATTTTACAGAGAACAGCTATATACGTACCACTTAAATTATTTGTGGACATTTTACTATACTTACTGTATACCCACCCATCCATCCATCCATCCACTTTTCCTCTTATTCATCCACCATTCCGGTTTTTTTTTTTAATGTAGTTCAAAGTAAATTACAGGTAACTTCTCTCTCTCTCTCTTTTTTTTTTTTTTAAACTAATACTACATATTAAGTACTACATAAGTACTTAAAAAACAAAAAAGCGGTGAATTTGAAAAATAGATTATGTAACTACATAGGTGGCAGTGTCTAACAATACAGTTTACAACAGGTACAAGTTTGAGAAATGTTCATTTTTTTTTTATTTTTATTTTTTTAGTCACGTTTATTGGGGTATAATTTAAATAAAGTAAAATAAACTCTTTTTTTCCCCCTTCCATAATGTCCCATCACTCAGTTACCCCATGCCCCCATCTCTCTCCCCTCCAGGAACTCTCAGTTTGTTTCCTATGATTAAGGGTCACTTATGGTCTGTTCCCTCTCTGATATCATCTTGTTTTATTTTTTCCTCTCTTCCCCTATGATTATCTGTTTTGTTTCTTAAATCCCACATACTTCATGTTTTATTTTCAAAGACACTTCAGAGTCACTTTAAAAAAATCATGGATATGTCTGGTGTCTGCCTCTTCAGGTGTTGATGGTCCAGCGTAGCTTGATCCAGATAGATCAGTTGTGAATGATGTGTAATGTGCAAATGTGGTTTGGGTTTTTGGGATATTTTATGAGGAATGAGACTTTTAGCTATTCCTTATTTTACAAAGTTATAGAAATCAGATAAAAATATTGATCAGATCTTTACCATTTCCAGATATTGGGGTAACTGCATGAGGATTTAGTTGTCCTTAAAATGGAAGTAAGATTTATTTATTAATCATTTAAATTAAGATGCAGAAGAAATAAAGCCTTTTATTCCAATATCTGTTGATAGGTGGCAATAGTACTTCGCAGACTGAGGGAGCTACAGCTTCAGGAAGTGGCTTTGCGGCAAGAAAGCAAGCGTCCCAGCCCACGAAAACTCTCTTCTGAACCTCTTTTGCCTCTGGATGAAGAAGCTGTGGATATGGACTATGGTGACATGGCTGTAGATGTAGTGGATGGTGAACAAGAGGAGGCCTCTGGAGACATGGAGATCTCCTTTCATCTTGATTCAGGCCACAAGACCAGTAGTAGAGTGAACTCAGCAGCCAAACCCGAAGAAGGAGGATTGAGGAAAAATAAGGCAGCAAAACAGGGTGACAGAGAGAATTTTAGGAAAGCCAAGCAGAAGTTAGGTTTCTCAACATCTGATCCAGATCGCATGTTTGTTGAGCTGTCTAATAGCAGCTGGTCAGAAATGTCACCTTGGGTGATTGGCACCAATTATACCCTTTATCCCATGACTCCTGCTATTGAGCAGCGGCTTATTCTCCAGTATCTGACCCCCCTAGGAGAATATCAGGAGGTGAGCTTATTGGAAAGAGTACTGTTCACACTTTGGGACTGTTGTGCTTACTTCTGAGATATTTTATGGTAGCATTTTATATTTTGATGTGCTTTAACTGTAACATGGAAGAGTCTTTGCCCCAAACTGGTGAAGTCTTATGCCATTGATAAAGTCTTAGGTCACTTCTGATGCAGGTCTTTTTTGATAAAAGTGTGTATGTTTTCTAAAGGAGGGAGAGATACCTCATTTTTAAAAATCTTTTGTCCTCATAATGGAATAGGAAATATGCAAAAATAAAGCCAGTGTTAAGATTTATTTTTGTCTTCATTTCAGTTACTTCCCATATTCATGCAACTTGGATCACGGGAATTGATGATGTTCTATATTGACCTGAAACAGACAAATGATGTCCTGCTTACATTTGAGGCGCTTAAGGTAAAATTCTTTTTTTTTTTTTTAAGATTTTATTTTTACATAATTTCTGCAACTCAGTGTGAGGCTTAAACCCATAGCCCTGAGGTCAGGAGTTGCGTGCTTCACTGACTGAGTCAACCAAGTGGGGTAAAATTCTTAAAAATATTGTGTACTGACTTTTATTGACATGGACTCACCCATGTGTTTCCATATGTAACATCTCTGGGTTTTATTACTCAGGACATTTCTGTTGCCAGATTTGTCAAAATAGTAACAAATGAAAATTTCTTATTTAGGTTAAAAAAAAATGAGGCTTACCAGATTCTTTCACAGAAATTCAGGGGTCAGTCCTAGGGGATTGAATATTAATTGAATATTTAATTAATTGAATAATTGAATATTAATGTAGAACCTGGATCTAAATGTGGGAATCGCTTACTTTATATCCAACTACTTTGTAAATATTCCCCCTCTGAACCAACATCACTTTTTCTGACTTCTTATTTATATATATATGTACATATGCATATATATATATACATATGTATGTGTGTGTATATATAGATATACACCCTGTGTGATGTTAGATCATCTAGTGTGAACAAAATACAAATCAGAAAATGAGTAAAGAAATAGAAGCAGGGCGCCTGGGTGGCTCGGTGGGTTAAGCCTCTGCTTTCAGCTCAGGGCATGATCCCAAGGTCCTGGGATTGAGCCCCACATGGGTGGGGGCGGGGGGTTCTCTGCTCAGCAGGGAGCCTGCTTCCTCCTCTCTCTCTGCCTGCTTCTCTGCCTACTTGTGATCTTTGTCCATCAAATAAATAAATAAGGGGCGCCTGGGTGGCTCAGTGGGTTAAAGCCTCTGCCTTCGGCTCAGGTCATGATCCCAGGGTCCTGGGATCGAGCCCTGCATCGGGCTCTCTGCTTGGCAGGGAGCCTGCTTCTTCCTCTCTTCTCTCTGCCTGCCTCTCTGCCTACTTGTGATCTGTCAAATAAATAAATACAAAAAATCTTAATAAATAAATAAATAAATAAATAAAATCTTAAAAAAAAAAGAAATAGAGGCAGACCCCAGTTCAGTAGAGGTAAGTGATTTCCTCGGTTGTAGAGGCACTGAATGTGGGAGGGCAGTTTAGTCTAGCCCACTATGATAATCAAAGGGAATCTGACTAGAGAGATAGAAGTTGAATGAATAACATTGTGACTGTCATACAGTTCTACCAAGCAGGTAACTTCATGAACAGAGTACCTTTCTGTGCTGTTTACAATATTAAGATAAATTAATCAAGTCTCTATCGTTTAGTTAAGAGAGACTGTCTATGATTTCTTTTAGATATTATAGATGTTGTGGAAAAATGTGCAGGGTACAAAGGAAGGGGTGGTTTCTTCTTCCTGAGAAATGTTTCCAGAAAACACCTCTGAAAAAGAAGTGATGCTCCTTCTGGCTCTTTAAAAAGTTACAACTTTAAGGGGGGAAAAAAGCTACAGCTTTATTCTTGATATTCCAGAGCTGTGCTGTCCAGTAGAAGTTTTAGTAATAGGGGCGCCTGGGTGGCTCAGTGGGTTAAGGCCTCTTTTGGCTCAGGTCGTGATCCCAGGGTCCTGGGATTGAGACCCACATCGGGCTCTCTGCTCAGCAGGGAGCTTGCTTCCTTTCCTCTTTCTCTGCCAGCCTTTCTACCTACCTGTGATCTCTGTCTGTCAAATAAATAAATAAAATCTTAAAAAAAAAAGTTTTAGTAGTAATGGAAATTTTCTCTGTCTTTGCTGTTTAATACAGTGGCAACTGGTTGTATGAGCACTTACAATGTAGCTAGTGCTACTGAGATATTGAATTTTTATCTTAATTTTAATTTAATTAGCCACAATGTGGCCAGTGGCTGTTGCACTGGACAGACAGCACAGTTCCAGAGTATTTTGAAATGAAATAGAAATGAGAAAAATTGCCTTTCAGATCCTAGAAATTGTAAATTTGGAGGAGGTCCAGTATATAGTGGAGTAACATGTGTTTCTTTGTGTGGATGCAGTGTGTGTGTGTGTGTGTGTGTGTGAGAGAGAGAGAGAGAGAGAGAGTATAAATTCATCTTATATATATATATATTTTTAAAAGATTTTATTTATTTATTTGACAGAGATCATGAGCAGGCAGAGAGGCAGGCAGAGAGAGAGGGTGAAGCAGGCTCCCGGCTGAGCAGAGAGCCCGACTCGGGGATCAATCCCAGGACCCTGGGATCATGACCCGAGCCGAAAGCAGAGGCCTTAACCCACTGAGCCACCCAGGTGCCCCGTAAATTCATTATATTTTGAACAATGAAATGAAGCTGAAGGTCAGAATTCTCTCCAGTCCAAAGGTTTTGCTTTTCAGTGCAGCATCCTGTTCTAAATAGGATATAGTGGAAGAAAGGATTTGGACAGTTGCTATATGTATAGGTTATGTGTGAGGAATTATAATGGATGTCATTCATTATTCAGCTGTTTCCATGCAGAGTCTTAATAAGGGATTAAAGAAAATGAAATAAGGGTGAACAGGGAAAAATGACAAAAGAGATCTTTCTTATGGGGAAATAATAATGTAGATGCGGCATCTGGGTGGCTGATGACTCTATTTCAGCTCAGGTCGTGATCTCAGGGTTGTGAGATCCAGCCTTATGTTGGTTCTACGCTCAGTGTAGCATCTGTTGGAGATTCTCTCCCCCTGCTCCCACTCCTCTCCCTGCTTGGACTCTCTTTCTTTTTCTCAAATAAGTAAATAAATAAAATCTTTAAAAAAAATGTAAAAAGATGTGTACTCTTTTATTCAAAAGGAAGACTCAGTTGTATACAAAGAGGGACAGGTGCTGAAGTTAGTAGAAATAAAATGGATTAAAATAGTAATTTGAAGAACCCGCTCTTTTTTTTTTTTTTTAATAAAGATTTTATTTATATATTTGACAGACAGAGATCACAAGCAGAGAGGCAGGCAGAGTGAGAGAGGGGGAAGCAGGCTCTCTGCTGAGCAAGGAGCCCGATGCAGGGCTCGATCCCAGGACTGAGAACATGACCTGAGCTGAAGGCAGAGGCTTAATCCACTGAGCCACCCAGGCGCCCCGAAGAACCCGCTCTTAAATGAAGATACAACATAAGGAAAGAAAGTAGAATCTTTGCTTACACTAGTGAAGTGATCTAGGTCATAGGCTTTGTATTGGTAAAGGTTGAACCTGCTTACTCTGTTTTCCCACCTGCCTATCCTGGCAGTGGAACTGTCACTTAATGGTAGTGACGTGTGAAAAACTACACGCAGTGGCCTAAGGGTTGGAGGGAAACCATATGTGGTTTAGCTACTTCTTGGAGGATTGACTTGTGTAACAGACAAGAGTAAAGAGGGAAGGGATTTAAAATTACATATAAGGATTAGTCTGAGTCTGGGTATTGAGAAAACTTCTGAAGAAGGTACATGCCTTTTGTTTTTGCCATTGACCTTGGCAAGGTTTGTATCAAATTCCATACATGTCTAGTTGTACTTTTCTACAACTTTTGTACTTTTGTACAACTAGACAACTCTGTGTTGTCTACCAGAAGACACCTTGGTAAGAGAAACAGGAGGGGGAGCTCTAGTTCTTCTTAGGCTCTGTCCACATTAGACTGGTTTCAGAGTCATCAAATGTAGCCTGCTGCTCACATTTGTACTTCCTGCCTTTCAAATTGCCCAGAAGATCAGGGCCATCCAGAAGATCAGGTCCACCTGGGGAGGTTAGTGGGACTTAAACAGGAAGTTAACGAAGCTTTAAAGATAACAAACTTTTTTTTTTTAAGATTTGTTTATTTGAGAGAGAGAAACAACAAGATTGCAGGAGAGGGCAAGCCGGGGGAGGGGCAGAGAGAGGGCTGAGCAGGGAGCAAGACATGGGGGCTCCTTCACATGAGAGCCTGAGATCATGACCTGAGCCAAAATCAAGAGTCGACCCTTAACCTACTGAGCCATCCAGACATCCTTAAAGACAACAAACTTTTAAAGGTCGATTTAAGGTGTCTTCTGATAAAGTTCAAAAATTTACTAGTTTTGGTAATTGCTGAAGATGGAGTCGTACATATTTAAGGGTCAGTATAAAAGAAGGCAAAGTTTGTCATTATATTAGATGATGAGTCAGTGACTTAGCCAAAACTAGAACATAGAGTTGATTATGTTAGAATTGAAATAGAAAGGTTAAAAATTCTTTAGGGAAGCTATGTACTAATAAAGTGGTAATGGAATTATGTTATTATTTATAGCAGTATTTTTCATTTTTTATTTTTCACCTTTACAAAAACTTTTTTGGTATTAGAAGGGAATGTTAAGAAATCTTAAGAGTTCTTTGGGTTTTTTGTTTCCCTTAAGCAGTACTAGTTTTACTTCTGTTTTGAGGGAGTGATTGTCTACTTCAGAGGATTCCTTTTATTTAGCAGCTTGATTTAATGTTTTGTGAAGAGATTTTGTGATTATTCTAGATCGTTTCACAATGACATGTGTCCTTTTTGCTTAGCACCTTGCATCTCTCCTGCTCCACAACAAGTTTGCCACAGAATTTGTTGCACATGGTGGAGTACAGAAATTACTGGAAATTCCTCGTCCTTCTATGGCTGCAACTGGTGTATCCATGTGCTTGTATTACCTGTCCTACAACCAAGATGCCATGGAAAGAGTAAGTCCAGTGCATTTAGAGTATGGGAATGGAATTGGGTGGGGAGACACTCTAGCTCATTCACAGAATGACTTTTGGATAAGAAGGAAATGAGTAGTTGGAGTAAATTTTATTTTGTTTTTATTTTTTTAAAGAGTTATCCATTTATTTTATTTTATTTTTTTTCTTAAAGATTGTATTTATTTATTTGACAGAGAGAGATCACAAGTAGACAGAGAGGCAGGCAGAGAGAGAGAGAGGGAAGCAGGCTCCCTGCTGAGCAGAGAGCCCGATGTGGGACTCTATCCCAGGACCCTGAGATCATGACCTGAGCTGAAGGCAGCGGCTTAACCCACTGAGCCACCCAGGCGCCCCTGGAGAGTTATCCATTTATATTAGAGAGTATATGTGAGGGGGAGGAGGGACAGAGGTAAAGGGAGAGAGAATCCTCAAGCAGACTTCCTGGTGAGCTTGGAACCTGCTGCGGGGCTCAGTCCCAGGACCCTGAGATCATGACCTAAGCTGAAATCAAGAGTTGGACGCTTAACTGACTGAGCCACCCAGGTGTTCCTCTTTCTCATCTTTTAAGGGGGAGAACTTAATACCTATGGAACCAAGCACTGAGAGCATTAAAGATATAAATATTTGCAGAATTTGGCACTCAGTAAATAAAGCTCAGATTTGAGTATGTATCTAAGTTTAGGTTTTCAGGTTTGGAATAGATTGTTACAGAATTTCATTTGTTAAAATTTAAGCTTTAAACTCAGAATGACCGAATCAGTAATGATCATTGCATTCTGCAAAGATACCTAGTTATACTGGTGAATATTTTATGCCCTTTGAAGGTTTCTTTGCCTGAAATTTTTAAAAATTATGATTTATTTATTTTTTGCAGGTTTGTATGCATCCCCACAATGTTCTGTCTGATGTGGTGAACTATACCCTATGGTTAATGGAATGTTCTCATGCCTCAGGGTGCTGCCACGCTACCATGTTTTTCTCAATTTGCTTCTCCTTCCGGGCTGTGTTGGAGCTCTTTGACCGTTATGATGGTCTTCGTCGTCTGGTGAATTTGGTGAGGTTCTCAGTGGCTTCTGCTTGTGAGGAATAGGGGTCCTGCTTCTCTTTGCTGCCTTTCAGTAGTGTCATGGGGAGGAAGCTTTTTTTCCTTTTCTTTTTTTTTAAAGATTTCATTTGTAAGTAATCTCTGTACACATTGTGGGACTTGATCTATGCTCCACCAACTGAGCCAGCCAGGTACCCTGAGAGGAAGCTTCTGATTGGAGGAATTTTGCTGACATTGTTTGTTTGTTTGGTTTTTAAGGTTTTATTTATTTGTCAGAGAGAGAGAGAGAGCGAGAGCGCAGAAGCAAGGGGAGCAGCAGGCAGAGGGAGAAGCAGGCTTCGTTGCTGAGCAAGGAGCCTGATATGGGACTCGATCCCAGGACCCTGAGATTATGACCTGGGCCAAAGGCAGATGCTTAACCATCTGAGCCACCCAGGCGCCCCCTGTCATCCTTTGTGAATGAAGTTTTTTTTTCCTCCCTGTTTTCACAAGTTTCTCTTCCTCTTAAGTGGCTAGAGAACTCTGTGCCTTTATAGACTTGTTTTGAATATAATAATCTCATAGGGGAGTTGTGTTGATTATCTTGATCTTCCTAAAATCAACGGTTTTGTGACTGAATGTCTTTCAACATGTTTAAAAACTATGTAATCTTTCTTTCTCACGCTCTCTTTCTTTCTTTCAAGATTTATTTATTTATTTATTTTAGAGAGAGAGTGTGTGTGTGCAGTAGCAGGAGGGACAGAGGGAGAGAGAGAGAATCCCAACAGGACTCTGCTGAGCACAGAGCCCAACATGGGGCTCAGTCTCCTGATTCAAGAGATTATGACCTGAGCTGAAACTAAGAGTTAATGCTTAACCATCTGAGCGGCCCATGCGTCCCAAGCTGTGTAATATTTCAGTAACTGTTTATTTCCAATAACTGGTTTGCTTTTATATGGCTACTCTTAGCATGTTGTATAGACAGATTAGCTTCGATATTGGTCAGTGTTGTTGAGCATAAACGTTTACTGTAATCCTTTTCTTCCTTTTGCTTTTCTCTTTTTGTTTTCGCTTGCTTCCCTTTTGCCCTATTTTATCTCTTTCTTAATAGATCAGTACTTTGGAGATTCTAAATTTGGAAGACCAGGGTGCACTTCTGAGTGATGATGAAATATTTGCCAGCCGCCAAACTGGGAAACACACCTGCATGGCCTTGCGCAAGTACTTTGAGGCCCACTTGGCCATTAAATTGGAACAAGTGAAGCAGTCACTTCAGAGGACTGAGGGTGGCATTCTCGTCCATCCTCAACCCCCATACAAGGTGAGAGGACCTTGTCTTAAAAGGGAAAGTTGTTAGCTTTCCATAGCTAAGTTTCTTAGGCCTGAAACTTGTTCGATCAGTGGTATGTCCAGTGTCCAATGTGGATGTCCGATGTTTGATTATACTTGCCCTGTGTGGAGGCAGAATACCTGAAAATGGGTGTACCAGGGCCTTGTTTTGCTCCCTGTTTTAAGTTGCTACTTCTCTGGGGTATTAGAACTAAAAGATGAAGAGGAGTGTGTATAAAAGGGTTTTCTTTTATGAAAAGTACTAGATATTTTATTCTCCTTTGTGGAATTTATTTTTCTGAAAGGATACTCCACTTTTCTGTTTGAACTTACTTCCTGTGTTTTGGAGTATGGATGAATATCTATATTCCATTGTGATTTTAAAAATCACAAATTGAAAAAAAATCAGTTTTATGTGGTGCTTCTTTCTTTAGCTGTGAAACATGTACACCAACAAATCAAATATTCTGTTACCTGTTTTGGGCAAAATGTATTATAAGTATGATTATAAATAAAAGGTTACATGTATGTTCATTATTTCACATGTGGGTTGTTGACTCAATTTTGGAATTTGAAAGCTATTATTACTCAGCTTTATTAAAACCTGTTGGCCATTGAGCTGTGATGGAGAAGAAGCAGGTAGGTGATAGAGTGCTTTAATAGTATTTATCTCTCCTTATAGGCGTGTTCATATACTCATGAACAGATTGTGGAAATGATGGAATTTTTGATAGAGTATGGCCCAGCGCAACTGTATTGGGAACCAGCTGAAGTCTTCCTCAAGCTTTCTTGTGTTCAACTCTTGTTGCAGCTTATTTCTATTGCCTGTAATTGGAAGACCTATTATGCAAGGTGGGATCAGAGAATGGTTTTTTTTTTTTTTTTTAAGATTTTATTTATTTATTTGACAAGACAGAGATTACAAGTAGGCAGAGAGGCAGGCAGAGAGAGAGGGGGAAGCAGGCTCCCCATTGAGCAGAGATCCCAACATGGGGCTCGATTCCAGGACCCTGGGATCATGACCTGAGCTGAAAGCAGAGGCTTTAGCCCACTGAGCCACCCAGGCGCCCCTAGAGAACGGTTTTAAATGAAATTAGATTTTGCTTTTTTGGTAAAGTTGATGTTGGTTTGTATATAGCATATGCTTAGCAAACATTTGTTGAACTGAATTGAAAGTTTGGGCATGAATCTGAGAAACTAGATTAAGAAGGATTTTTTTTTTTTTAAGATTTCATTTATTTGAGAGAGAGAGAGAGAGAGCGGCAAACACAAGTGGGGGATGGGGAGAGGGAGTAGCAGGCTCGATCTGGGAGAGCCCAGGATCCTGGGATCATGACCTGAGCAGAAGGCAGACGCTTAACTGACTAAGACACCCAGGTGCCCCAGGAGCATAATATTTTTAATTTATAGAGTACTTGTTTATGGTTGATGATGAATACTACATAATAGGCAGGGATCAACACCTGTACTCTCAGAAGTTGTATGATTTACATAGCTGCAGAGGTGGGGTTGAAGTCCTGTCTTGAGACTGTAGTCCAGTATTTTTTGGTATTTAGACTTTAAATATCTCTCGACTGCTTAACAGCCACATGTGATGTTTATCTTCCTCTCACATAAAACTATATTTTGTTCTGTGAATATCCTAAAGACCATCACATCGTACATTTTAAATAGGGGAATTGTGTAGTATGTGAATTATAGCTCAATAAAGCTGTTTTTTTTTAAATAGGAAAAAAACCCTATTTTATGCTTTTGTTATGATTTTCATGATTCAGTTAAGAGCTGTTAAGGCAGAGTAGAATGAGGCTCAGAAAAGGACAGTTGATAGAATCAGGAGGTTGGGTGGGTTCTATTTGAGGATGATGTATAAGAATGAAAATTGTATTTTGAAAATGATGGAATCTGGAGACAGCATAGCAACAAAGTTTACAAAGAGTGGTTCTTTACTTTTTTTTCTCTATCTAGCCATTGCCATTAAAGCCAAGACAGACTTATTTAGGGTGCATATGACTTGTTTGAGAAATGTCAGGATATTAAATCTAGGGAGATATTTTAGAGCAGCCATTTTCAAACTTTTTGGTCTCAGGACACTTTTACTGTATTAAAAATTATTGAGAACCTCAAAGAACTTTTTTGTGTTAAATCTATTGATAGTTAACAGAAAATAAAACTGAGAAAATACAAAATTATTTATGAATTTACTTAATAATTTGAACTCATTGCATATTTAGCATTTTTTTATGAATAATTTCCAGAATAAAACCAGATAATTTTGGCAGGGTTTTTAAATGTCTGCTCAATATCTCATATCTGCTTCTGTATTCATTCTTTTGTGACTTCACACATGACCCAGCCTCTAGAAAGCTCCAGTATCTACTCGTGAGAGAGTGGAAATGAGAAAGGAAAATAACATTTTACTGTTAATATGAAAATAGTTTTTACATCACAGGACCTTCTGAAAGGGCCTCAGAGATCCCTGGGGTCCCCTAAGCATACTTTGTGAACCACTGTTTTTTTAATTTTTTTTTTTCTGTGAACCACTGTTTTATTAGAGTATTTAAGTAGGTTATTATATTTACTTGAACTTTGCTGAAAATAATAAAAGCTCTAAATAGAGAACTAGGAAAATTATAAATACATTTTTTTGAGTGGTAAATCAAATCTGGATTACTAAGAAAATATAAATATGTTTGGAATATATCCTTCAAAAGTTTTTTTTTTTTTAAGATTTTATTTATTTATATGCCAGAGAGGGAGAGAGGGAGGGAGAGAAAAAAACACAACTGGGGGAGCAGGAGGCAAAGGGAGAAGCAGTCTCCCTGCTAAGCAAGAAACCTGATGCAGGACTTGATCCCAGGACCCTGGGATCATGACCTGGGCCGAAGGCAGATGCTTAATTGACTGAGCCACCCAGTCATTACTAAGTTTGTTTTTAAAAATAAATACTTGTTTCTGTTTAGAATATACAGAACCTTAGAAAAGAAAATTATTCTTAGCCACTGTTAATTTCCCCAGTCTTTTTTTCGATAATGTATGTATATACATAATTGAGATCATAGCATTTAACCAAATTCATCTTTTTTATGAAATCATTCAAAATACAAAAAGGTACAGAGACTACTCAGTACTCAGGGTTGGCACGTGGTGGCATTTCTTCTTTCTCAGTTCCTTTTCCTGCCTCCCCACAGTGACCAAAGTGCATTCTCTTCATGTTTTTATATTACACATATGTGTATATGTAAACAATAATGTACTTCTTTATGTTTTTAACTTATATAAATATTATCCTATATGCATCTTTTGCAACTTGCTTTTTTTCACCCTTATGTTTCTGAGATTTATATGTGATATTTATTTGAACTCTTGTATTTCTGTACTAGTTTATTATCCTATTGATAGGCGTTTAGTGCTTGTTAATTCTTTTTTTTTGCTATCAAGTGAATGGCACCACAGACCTCTTTTTCAAGTCTCTTTGAGGATATGATGTATGTAATCTGGATTGTAGGGCACCTGCATTTCATATTTAGTAGATGTTGCATATCATTTTCAGGAGGGTATGGGAGTTTTCATTCTCTACCTTTTTCCCAATAATTGGTATTGTCCAACATAAAATTATATCTTATGTATTGTATTTCATTAATGTTGTATTCTGAGCCTTTCCCTTTGTCCTTTAGAGTTCTTTGAAAACACCTGTCTGTAGCTGCAGAGTAGTTCATCATATGCGTGTACCATAATTTTAACAAATACGTATTCCTATTGTCTTTGTAGATTTTCTAATTCTTTTGTTATTTTAAATGATGCAATAATGGACATCATAGCACATAAATGCTTATTTGTACTTTTATTTATTTATTTTTTAAAGATTTTATTTATTTATTTGACAGAGAAAGATTACAAGTAGGCAGAGAGGCAGGCAGAGAGAGAGAGAGGAAGCAGGCTCCCTGCTGAGCAGAGAGCCCGATGCGGGGCTCAATCCCAGGATCCTGACGTCATGACCTGACCTGAAGGCAGAGGCTTAACCCACTGAGCCACCCAGGCGCCCCTTGTTTGTACTTTTAATTAGGACAGATTCCTTCAGGTGGTGAAATTCCTGGCTAAAGCTTATGCGTATTTAAAGAATCTTGTTTCCTATTTTTAGATTATTTTCTCAAAAGAGGTTCCTATTTCTGTTCCCACCAAATGTTTGAGAGCGTTTTTTTTTTTTCTTTTTTTTAAAAGATTTTATTTATTTATTTGACAGACAGATCACAAGTAGGCAGAGAGGCAGGCAGAGAGAAGAGAGGAGGAAGCAGGCTTCCTGTTGAGCAGAGAGCCCAATGTGGGGCTCGATCCCAGGGCTCTGGGATCATGACCTGAACCGAAGGCAGGTGCTTTAACCTACTGAGCCACCCAGGTGTCCCGAGAGCGTTTGTTTTTATACGTCCTTACCAGCATTGAGGATTATCCTTTGTTTTTAATCTTAGTAGTTTGTGTGGTGAAAATCCCATCCCAATTGTTTTGGAAGTAATATCGTGGTAACTTACAAATCCTTTCTTGATGTCATGGCGAGGGACAGAGCTACACAGGTAGTTCTGATCCCTTATGTCTCTCTCTCTCTTTTAACTGTTGTTTTTTATTGGCTGTATCCTAGTTTCCATTTGAGTAATTATTTCTCCTGTCCAGGAATGACACTGTGCGCTTTGCCTTGGATGTCCTGGCTATTCTCACTGTTGTGCCAAAAATCCAGCTCCAGTTGGCAGAATCAGTGGATGTGCTGGATGAGGCTGGCTCCACTGTCTCCACTGTAGGTAGGTTGTACCTTTTTGTTTTTGTGATTGCTTTGTCTGGATTTGTTTATTTGCTATTCTGGCCATGTCTCTTTACTTAATTTGTAATATTAGTACAGAAAGTAGGGATGGAGTGTGCCTTGTCCCATCTAAGTTGTGTGCTGCACACTTTTTTATAAGGGAATTGTGTTAGTGAACTCAGATTTTCTGAAAGGTGCATGTGCTATGATGGGACATAGTCATTCTTGAAAACCTTGTACTCTGCAGGGTCTTGTGTTAAAATAAAGTTTATGGGAAAAATGGGGCAGACAATAAAAAACTTAAAGTAGATTTGTAATCTAAGCCCTAACAAAATCAGTAATTGGCAAGCCACTCAGAATGGACAAAAGCTATCATACACAAGAACAAAAGGAAAGTATGGTTTGTTTGAAAATATACTTTATTAAGAACAGGACTGGTAATGGCTCCTGCTAAGGTGAGCATGCACAGTGGTGTGACTGGCTGTGGGTTTTGGGGTGCACCACCACTTTGGGGGAGAAAGCCCGAGGTGTGCAGCCACTTTTTTTAAACTTTCTTCATATAGCAGAAAGGGTTCCTGATGCCATTGTGGCAATGAGGCTGAGGGCTTTTACCTTTTCTGCTAAAGGTTTTAATTTATTCCTGCTATTTTTGCTCCCCTTACCAGGAAAAATTGCACATGACCCTTGTGACTTCCACATAATACTGACATCATTCCCCTATTTAACAACTGCATATGAGGTATTACATCATGAAGATATAGTGTAGTAGAATTGATTATATTTTATTCAAATAATTCCTTGTTCTCTAATAAATAAAAAGGTATAGTAGTTTTAAGTAGAACAAAATGAATAGAAGTCTGCATTTTGACTCTGGAACAATCATTGAAGCTGGCTGTTAGTTTTATGAGGATAATATAAAATGTTTTGAATTTCTCCCCTGTAGGTATCAGCATTATTTTGGGAGTGGCTGAGGGTGAGTTCTTTATCCATGATGCTGAAATTCAGAAGTCAGCACTTCAGATTATCATCAATTGTGTGTGTGGCCCAGATAACAGAATATCCAGTATTGGCAAATTTATCTCTGGAACTCCTCGGAGAAAGCTGCCTCAGACTCCCAAAAGCAGCGAGCACACCCTGGCCAAGATGTGGAATGTGGTCCAGTCCAACAATGGCATCAAGGTGCTCCTGTCCTTACTGTCCATCAAGATGCCCATCACCGATGCAGACCAGATAAGGGCTCTGGCCTGCAAGGCCCTAGTGGGCCTGTCACGCAGTAGCACTGTCCGGCAGATCATCAGCAAACTGCCTCTTTTCAGCAGCTGCCAGATCCAGCAGCTGATGAAGGAGCCTGTCCTGCAGGACAAGCGCAGTGACCATGTCAAGTTCTGCAAGTATGCCGCTGAGCTCATTGAACGAGTGTCAGGAAAGCCACTTCTCATTGGCACTGATGTGTCTCTGGCACGACTGCAAAAAGCAGATGTTGTTGCCCAATCAAGGATTTCCTTCCCTGAGAAAGAGCTGCTTCTGTTGATACGAAACCATCTCATTTCTAAAGGGCTTGGGGAGACAGCAACTGTGCTGACGAAAGAGGCTGACTTGCCCATGACTGCTGCCTCTCATTCATCTGCCTTCACCCCAGTCACTGCTGCTGCTTCTCCTGTCTCTCTTCCCCGAACCCCTCGCATCGCCAATGGCATTGCAACTCGACTGGGCAGCCATGCCACTGTGGGTGCCTCCGCCCCTCCTGCCCCTGCCCATCCTCAGCCACGGCCCCCCCAGGGTTCACTAGCTTTGCCTGGCCCATCTTATGCAGGCAATTCCCCCTTGATTGGTAGGATCAGTTTTATTAGAGAGAGACCATCACCCTGCAATGGCAGGAAAATCAGAGTGTTGCGGCAGAAGTCGGACCATGGCGCCTACAGCCAAAGCCCAGCCATAAAAAAGCAGTTGGACAGACATCTTCCTTCCCCACCTACGCTGGACAGTATCATCACAGAGTATCTTAGAGAGCAGCATGCTCGCTGCAAGAACCCAGTTGCCACCTGCCCACCTTTCTCTCTCTTTACTCCTCATCAGTGTCCTGAGCCAAAACAGAGGCGGCAAGCGCCAATAAACTTTACCTCAAGGCTAAACCGCAGGGCCTCATTTCCAAAGTATGGAGGGGTAGATGGCGGATGCTTTGATAGGCACCTTATCTTTAGCAGGTAAGGAGAGGCCACCTCCCTGGGAACTGCAATGATTCTTCTATTTAAATCAAAGTGTGTGGGTGATACCAGTATAGAGTGATGAATCCAGAAAGCCAGACTGTTGGCCTGAAATACCAATGATTGTCACATTGTGTGACACGAGTAATGTGGCTGTACCCCCTTTTGCCAACCACGGGGTCCTTGTGTGATTGTTGTATATTGTTAAGACACTCTGTGTTCTTGTTACAACTAGTATTTTTTTTTAGAATCCATGCACCATGCTGTGCCTAACTAGACTCCCAAACTTGTTTTTTTGCTGATCCAAGTTGTCTCCTATTCTGATTCTTCACAAATCTCATATAAAGATGATGGAAAGCAGGTGTTAAACATGGGGAGTTTTGTTACTGTTTAAATTTGGGAGTAGAGGTCCTTTTCTCTTGCTTAAAACGGAAATGAACCACTGAAGGTCATTCTGATACTTTGGAAGAACGCATTTGAAATAAATGCTTTGGGTTTTTTTCTTTCATCCTTCTAGCAAGTTTTCTTTTTTTCAGAGTCCTTGTGCATTCTTTGTCTCTGATTCTCTTTTGCTTAGGTTCCGTCCTATTTCAGTGTTCAGGGAAGCCAATGAGGATGAGAGTGGCTTCACTTGTTGTGCATTCTCAGCACGGGAGCGGTTCCTGATGCTTGGCACCTGCACTGGGCAGTTAAAGCTCTATAATGTGTTTAGTGGACAGGAGGAGGCCAGCTATAACTGTCACAACTCGGCTATCACACATCTTGAACCTTCCAGGGTAAGGGTCCCCAGGTTGTTTTCACTTATTCTTCTTAGATGGGTTGGTGAACCATCAGCTTGTGGGTTGGCTGTTTATTTGTATATAAACTTCTACTGGAACATAGCCATGTTCATCCGCATGGTCTGTGGCTGCTTCTGTGCTATAGTGGCAGAGCTGAGTAGTTGTGACACAGACCATATGGCTTATAAAGCCTAATGTATTTACTGTTTGGACCTTCAAGTAAAAGTTTACCAATTCTTTTCTAAGAAGGGGAGGTGTGTGTGGGTGTAATTTTTTTTTTTTTTTTTTAATTTGCCTCAGATGGAAACAGAGTCTATTAACTATGATCACAGAAGTTTTCCTTTTGTGTCAGGAATAGATTTCAAAGTACTGTGAGTTTTTAGGAAAAAAGCATTATAGGATTCTAGTGGGTCATGGTTTATTAGTATTATTCTGTGGATGGAATTGATACCTTATTGTTATTTCTAAAAGTCAGGACTATTAAGATGACAAGGATAATTTTCCTGATTTTCAAGTAAAGAAGACTCAGGGGTTTTTTTTTGTTTGTTTGTTTTGTTTTTTAAAGATTATTTATTTATTTATTTGACAGGCAGAGATTACAAGTAGGCAGAGAGGCAGGCAGAGAGAGAGAGGAGGAAGCAGGCTCTCCGCTGAGCAGAGAGCCCGATGCGGGGCTCGATCTCAGGAGCCTGGGATCATGACCTGAGCCGAAGGCAGAGGCTTTAACCCACTGAGCCACCCAGGCACCCCTGTTTTTTTGTTTTTTAATTTTAAGAATTTTAAGCTAAGAAAGTCTAGCAAATGTTTTCAGTTGACTGATATTTCAGGTGAGGGGAGACTGAGGAATATGGCCAAATATTAAGAAAGGAGGAACAACCTTTGATATCTTTCCAAGTTTTTTCTTCCCCTACCCTTGGAACTATTGAATTTTTTGTTACTAGGTCAGGAGAATTTAGTATTTTCTTAAATTCAGGTATTTTTAGGACATTGCCTGTGCACATACTTAAATTCTAGCAGCTTCAACCATTTCTTGGTTCTTTGGAGCTTTTCTATTTTCTATATGATATGACAGTATTTTTTAAGCTTGTATTTTAAAATGCTAAGAGCAAATAGCCTTTATATAAATATGTGATTACCCACTGTGGGCCTCCTCCTTCTTTTAGGATGGGTCCTTACTCCTGACATCTGCTACTTGGAGCCAGCCTCTGTCTGCACTTTGGGGAATGAAATCAGTATTTGATATGAAGTATGTAACTACTTTTATAACTTCAGTCTTTCTGTTCTGTAATTTACCTAATTTATATTCCCTTCATCCAATTCTTCAACTTGAAGCCTTTTGGAAAAAGAGGAATGCTGTGAGTTATTTCTAATTTCTCTCTTCCTCATGTGTGCCTTATGTTTAATAAGACTGTATCCTTTTTAGTTCCAGGATATTCTTAACAAGTATTCTTAACTACTCCCATCACACAACTGCCCCTTCACTAATCCAAAGTGGCACATCTGTGTATTTTCTCATGTTCACATATGATAGTGGCACTTTTTGCTGGGGCATGTTTCAAAGACATGTGTGGCCTATTAGCCATTTTTTTTAAACCAAGTAACTCCTGTTAATTACTTATAATTAATTATTTTGGAGCTTCTTGGTCAAACATGGGGGAAATTTTTTTTTTAATCCTAAGTGTACAGTTTTTCCTCTTTGGTTGTTGGGAATCCTCAGATGGGTATGGTCAGACAGCAGGGTGAGAATCATGTTTATTTTCCGTCAGTTGAGTGAGTATGTTCTAAGGGTACCATCACTTAGGTACTTCTGTTGTTTGTCCATAGGCATTCCTTCACAGAAGATCACTATGTTGAGTTCAGTAAGCATTCTCAGGATCGGGTCATAGGTACAAAAGGAGACATTGCCCACGTAAGTACTTAAGAATCCACTGCTTTCAAACTAATTATTCCCATTTGTTTATACTCAAAGCTTCTGGACTGAAGGAAAGTCTTAAGGGCAACAACAAATTGCCTAATGATATTCTTTTTAAATAGAATCTAGCAGTGTAATAAAGTAGTTCTAAGCTACATGGGACCAAACATGAACTAATCTGGCAACTCGGGAGAGATGTCATTAGCATAGCAGTTATTTTCAAATACTTAGTTTTAGGTGAAATGTAAGTCCGTGCCTCTATGAAGCCTCACCGGGGAGACAGTTAATAGAGAAGCAAATATATGGTATGTTAGATGTCGGTGCTGCCAAGCAAAAGAAGCAGGGTAAGAGGTAGGAAGTGGCGGTGGTGGTGTGGAGGACTTGTGTGTTTTATCTAGGATAATCAGTATCACTGATTGGGTGATTTGAAGGAAGTGCGGGTGTCATGTAGCAGTCTGGGAGGAAAGTGTTTTAAGATACAGGGAATGTCAAGGGAAACACCCTTACTTGGGAGGTGGGAGAGAGGAGGGGAGAATAGGTCAGTGTCAGGAAAGGGGGTGACACATATCATAGTAGCATCTTACAGAGTGTTGTTGGCTGTTTATTTGTATATAAACTTCTACTGGAAGTAGACTTTTCCTCTGAGATGCATATACTGGAGGGTAAGCAGAGGACACATGATTAGATGTAAAGTTCCTGAAGTGTGATTCTGGCTTCTGTGGGAGAAGCAAGAGCAGGCCTTCCAGTTAGAATGTCGTGTCAGCATAAATGTGAGGGCTGCAGCGGGCCTGGGCCCAGGTGGTCATGGTGATGAGAAGTGATAGAGCTGGGCCCTGGGATTCTGGACACATGCAGTTTGTTATTCTATTAGACATTCAAGTAGGGAATGTATACAAAATGGGAGTTCAGGAGAGAGGTCTGGGATAGGAGATACAAATACAGGAGTTATCTACATGTCGGTAGTCTTTAGAGCCATGAACCTGGATGAGATCATTAAGGAGGCTAGGGAAGAGAACTGTGGGGACAGTCCTGGCATGTGCCAATATTTCAGATTTGCCACATGAGGAGGGACTTGGGAAGGAGACCAGGGGGAATGGCCAGTAAGGGAGAAGACCTTAGGAAAAAGATGTGCCACAGAAGGTGAGGGAAGATTCTTTTGAGGAATACTTGATCAGCTGAGTCAGAAACTATTGATGGGTATGTAAGATGAGAATTGAGAGGTACTGTTGATTGAATAATATGGAGCTTACTGTTAACTACATGAGGAGCTAGTTCTGTGCACCAGGGTGACAGTCTGATTAGAGTAGGTTCATGTGAGAACAGGGAAGTGGAGACAGTGAGTCGAGACAAATTTTTTAAGTGTGTTTGTTGAAAAGCAGAATTGGGGTATAGTAGGTTGGAAAGGGGGGTGTGGGGAATATGGGAGTGTGAAGGCAGGGTTTCTCTCAAACTTTTCATTTGAAAATATTGAAATAAATAAAGTTGAAAGAGTGAAAATATTGAAATAAATAAAGTTGAAAAGGAATATGGGAGTGTGAAAGGAGGGTTTCTCTCAAACTTTTCATTTGAAAATATTGAAATAAATAAAGTTGAAAGAGTTGAAAAATATTGAAATAAATAAAGTTGAAAGAGTATATATTGTGCAGATACCTACCACCTAGATTCAGCAGTGTAATGTTTTGCCATTTTCTGTCTAAATACGTATGTTTGTGTTTTTGAATCATTTGGAAGTTGCAGATATCATGACATTTTATCTTTTGAGTCTTACAGAATGCATATTCTAGCAATAAGGACATTTTATTGCATAATCACACTCTATTACCAAATATAAGAAAATTATACTAATTCCCAAATATCATCTGATATCCATTTCATACTCAGTTTTTCCCATTGTTCCTGATATGTTCGGTTTCAAATGCTTTTTGTTTTTTTTTGAACCAGGATCCAGCCAAGACTCACATATTGCATTTGGTTGTTATGTCTCACTAATGTTTTAAAGCCAAGAACCATTTCTCCAGTTTTCATGACACTGACTTTTGAAGAGACCAGGCTAGTTGTCTTGTCCCATGATCTCGATTTGTTTGTTTTCTTGTGGTGTCTCCTTATTTGTTCCTACATTAAAGGAGGATTTTATTTTAAAAGATTGGGAATATTATAGCATATGTGTAAACTGATGGGAAAGATCTGGTCTCTGCATGGGTTGCACATTGTAGACTTTGGAACTTCTGGTTTTGCAGGGCTAAAAATATTGGGAGATTTTTAAGGAGAAAGGTATTTCATTGATGCCTTTTTCCAAAAAGTGGCCCTTTTAATAGTATTCCATGAGTAATTATTGGTCAGTCCCTATGAATTTCTCCATTTCAATCGTAGAAACATTTTCTGTTTATTGAAAGAGGGGTAGGGGTAGAAGAGGGTTTTCGTATCTATTGCATTCTTCTCTTTTCATTTTCTTGTGGGAAAGAGACTTTTCAAACCTTGAATGGGAACCAAAGCACTTAAACTTTGCTTGGATTGGTATAGTCTTCCTGCTTTTCAGATATTTTACAATATTAGGGCTTTCGTGATTTTGGTGGAATTTGGAAAGCATGGAGAGATATTTTTACACAACTTCTCGTGAATTGTCAATGGATGGATTGGTCTGATTTTTCTCTTCCCACCCCTTCTTCTCTAAAGATTTATGATATTCAGACTGGCAACAAGCTGTTGACTCTGTTTAACCCAGATCTTGCCAACAACTACAAGAGGAACTGTGCCACCTTTAATCCTACAGATGATCTTGTCTTAAATGATGGCGTCCTCTGGGATGTCCGCTCTGCACAGGCCATCCACAAGTTTGACAAGTTCAACATGAATATCAGTGGCGTTTTCCATCCGAATGGACTGGAGGTCATCATTAATACTGAGATTGTATCCTTTATACCTGTGTCTTACTTTCAATTTGTTAGCTGCTTTTTGATGCAGAAATTATCTTTCTACCAACATCCCGTCAAAGTATCCACACAGGTAATAATTTGGTGCCTCTCCTTTGACGTGTTAATCTATTAACTAAATAATCAATTGCTAGATATAAGAGCAAGATGAAGTGTTGCTATTGAGAGGATGGGAATTTGTGTTGCTTTCATGTATAAGAGGATACCATAGGAGATTTTCAGGGACATTATTCTGTAATATACATTCTACATGCTTTTGTTTTACTTGGAAAGCATTTTTATTTTAATTCTTTAAAAAAAAAAAACTTACCTTCAAAACATTCATATCTCACACTGAGGGGAAAAAAATAATATTTCAGAATTTCCCGTGAGGTTCCTTAAGAAATTTTGTATAAAATAATCTTCCTTGACTGCTCTCCTCCTAGTGGGATCTTCGTACTTTCCATCTTTTACACACAGTTCCTGCTCTGGATCAGTGTCGTGTGGTGTTTAACCACACAGGGACAGTGATGTATGGAGGTAATAAACTTTTTACTTTTCTACATTCTTTTTCTTCCTTTTTTTTTCCCCTCATTAATTTGATACTTTTGGTTTGGAAATGTCTCTGAAATGTGAATTGGAAAACATTTGAAGGTTGTAACATAAAAGACAAAATGAGAGCACAAATGGTGACAAAGTTTGTTAATGAAAATAATGTTGATTTAGGGTGAAAGGCCCCTTACTTTGAAGATAGCAAGTAAATCTTGTATAGAAAGAAATTTCTTGCATTAATTTCCCATCTCTGTCATCAGCCTCCCAATATCATTATGAACTTGAAGAATCTTTGCTTTTGTGGTCTTGTGATGTTATAAGCCTGTAGCTGTAACACTTATTGAGAGCTAGAGGAGAGGTTGAGGATACTGTTTGGGGTATGCAAGGAGGATGCACTGAGAGGAACGAACTAGACAGAGTGGATTTACTGCAAAGAAACTGAAGTCTTGATTGTCCATTAATATTTCTGCACTTGTGAATAGGGGATGTTTCTGATTTCTAATAGTGTTTTGCTCCTTGGCTACCTTTCCCCTTTCCTCCCCATTAGCTATGCTGCAGGCAGATGATGAAGATGACTTAATGGAAGAGAGGATGAAAAGCCCTTTTGGATCATCCTTTCGAACATTTAATGCAACTGACTACAAACCTATAGGTATGCATGAAGGAGCAGACATTGTTCATTTTGTCCTGTTTTGGTTTTCCTTATTTAAGATCCTCCCTTTTCTGTAATTTTTCACTGAAAGGCTGAGAAGTTATGGAAATATATGTGAACAATCACCTTGAAATTCCTTTAGAGGAAAAGCTGGTTTTAAGGTCATAGCAAGAGTCCAGTCCTGAATCTTGTCACATTCTGTTTTCCAGCAACTATTGATGTGAAACGGAACATCTTTGACCTGTGTACAGACACCAAAGACTGCTATCTTGCTGTCATTGAGGTAAAGGGAGCCGGCAGAAACCCTGCTGTTCTGATCTTTAGGATCATTTTCAAGTTATACAACAGGCATTTTGTCTGATCTAAGTTACGTTCTAAAGTTGATGCATTTCTGAAGGTAGTTATTGATAGCCTACTCATTTGATGGGGAGATATGTATTGTAAGAGAAGTAATAAAATCCCAATATAAAACAATGTGGACAGTCTGTCCCATTTTCTAATTATCTCGGGTTCACTGTTATCCCTTTCTTAGAGGAGTCTGAATCTTGCCAGAGCAAGATCATTCATTCCAAGGATGGTGGTCTCTCTTTTGCCTGTATCCCTTGCTCTGGGATCAGCCTTCTCATCTTGCTTTCTTTCCCTTTCTGTGTCCCAGGCATAACATTTTCAGAGTTAGTTCAAGAATTTTGGGTATCAGAAGAGTCAAGGTGCATGGGTGCCAGTCCTGAGATGTAGATGTGGGCCTTCTGAAAACTAACTGCTCTTCATTCTTCATGCATTGAGTATTCTCTTTCAGAACCAAGGCAGCATGGATGCTCTGAATATGGACACAGTGTGCAGGCTGTATGAAGTGGGCAGGCAACGTTTGGCAGAGGATGAGGATGAAGAGGAGGATCAGGTCAGTAGTCTTGGAGATATCTTGTTGCTGAACAATGCTTTATAGAACAATAGCTTATGCTTTTCTTTTTTTGCTATAAAGATTTTTTAATATCAGCCTTTGTTCCCTGTTGGCATATTGTGCAGGTATATCATCCATAAAAGTACTAAAATAACTAAAACTCAGGAGAAGGCAGATATTTGTTGCTATAAACCTTTAACCCTAGTACCTGATGGTCCTGTGAGTTCCATTTGTGGATTAATTAGCAATCACAGAAATTGTTTTGGAGGTTTCCTTGAACTCACTTTTGGGACCAGTGCCCTGTGTGGTTTCAGGATGAGGAGCCCCCATATTCTCAGGGTCAGTACAAAACAGAAAAGTCAGCCTGCTGAGATGGGTCCTAGAAATGGCTTAAGCTTTATAAAGGTCTGGTTTGCATTTTCTCAGTTTTATGGTGTAGTCTCTTTTCATAGTAATAGATTTGTAAGTAAAGGTTTTGACACTTTTGGAAATTAAACATTTATTAAATGTGGGTAGAGAGTATGTCTCACAGAATCTTAGTCTTTTTTTCATAGAGGATTTTAAGTTACGGTCATATTCTAGGTGCTTGCCTATGTGGTGTGTCAGTATCCGTTCTGAGGAGTTTCTTAAACTTCTGACTTTCAGCAGATCTTTCCTGTCAACTGGGGTCACACCACATTCTCTATGCATAAAGCTCTTATAAACATCCATGTATAGGCTTTTCTGTGGACATAAATTTTAACTCCTTTGGGTAAATACTAAGGAGTGCTGTTGTTAGGTTGTATGGGATGAGTTATATTTAATTTCTTAAGAAAATGACAAGCTTTCTGCCAAAGAGGCTATATAACGTTTTGCATTTTTACCATCAGTAAATAAGAATTCTTGTTGTTTCACATCCTTATCAGCATTTGGTGTTGTCAGTGTTTTGGATTTTGGACATTCTAATAGGTATATAGTAGTATATATCACTATTTAATTAAATTAAAAAATTAATAGGCATTCCTTTAGTTGAACAGTCTCTACACATAACCAAAATGTGTCATTTGATTTTTTTGGAGTAGGCAAGAACTAAGGTCTTTCAGTTTTATGAGCCTGCTACAAATGTTTTCTGAAAATGATTTAACTGAACCAGTTGACACCCTTCCTGATGGCTGATACAAGACCAAAAGGAAGGAGACTTTCTCCACAGTCCTTCTGGGCTCCTCCCCCATTTCAGGAAGCTTCTTTCTAAGTGGAAGGCAATATTGTTATTTTAATTTGCATCTCCCCACTGGCGTATCTTGTGGAGCATCTTTCCACATGCTTATTTGCCATTTATAGGTCTTCTTTGTTGAGGTGTCAAAGCCATTGGCTTATTTTTAAATTAGGTTGCTTGTGTTTTTGTTGAGCTTTAAGAGTTCTTTGAATACTTCGGCTAATAGTATTTTATATGATAATGTTATTTTCAAATATTTCCTCTTAGTTTGTGGCTTATCTTCTCATTCTCTTGAGTGTGTCTTTCACAGAGCAGTTTTTGTCTTCATGAAGTCCAGCTAATCAGTTATTTCTTCCATGATTGTACCTTTGAGGTTGCATCTATAAAGTCTTCAAACTCAGGGTCATCTAGATTTTCTCTTGTTATTTAGGAGTTTTGTACTTTCGCATTTCACACTTAGGTTTGTGATTCTTATTGAGGTAATTTTTCTGAAGGGTGTAAGTTCTGTGTCTAGATTTATTTATTCTTTTTTTTTTTTTTCTTATAAATGTCCAGTTTAGGGGCGCCTGGGTGGCTCAGTGGGTTAAAGCCTCTGCCTTTGGATCAGGTCATGATCCCAGAGTTCTGGGATCGAGCCCCTCATTGGGCTCTCTGCTCAGTGGGGAGCCTGCCTCCCCCTGTCTCTGCCTGCCTCTCTGCCTACTTGTGATCTCTTTCTGTCAAATAAATAAATAAAATCTTAAAAAAAAAAACTGTCCAGGGGCGCCTGGGTGGCTCAGTGGGTTAAGCTGCTGCCTTTGGCTCAGGTCATGATCTCAGGGTCCTGGGATCGAGTCCCGCATCGGGCTCTCTGCTCAGCAGGGAGCCTGCTTCCTTCTCTCTCTCTCTGCCTGCCTCTCAGTGTACTTGTAATTTCTCTCTGTCAAATAAATAAATAAAATCTTAAAAAAAAAAAAAAAACTGTCCAGTTTAAGTAGCATTTGTTGAAGATTTTTTTCTCATTGTATTGCCCCTGCTCTTTTGTTGAGGATCATTTGACTATTTGCGGTGGTGGAGGAGGGCAGGAGGAGAGGGAGAGAATCTTAAGCAGGCTCCATGCCCCATGTAGAGCTCGACAGAGGGCTCTGTCCCACAACCCTGAGATGACTTGAGCTGAAATCAAGAGTTGGAGGCTTGACTGACTGAGCCACCCAGGTATCCTCAAATGACTATTTTTATGTGGATTTATTTCTAGGCTCTCTACTCTTCTGTTGATCTGTCTATATTCTAAAATACCTCACTGTTTTGGTTACTGTCCCTTTATAGTAAGTTTTGAAGTTGTGTAATGCCAGTCCTTCAACTTTGTTCTCCTTCAGTATTGTGTTGACTGTTCTGGGTTGTTCTCTTCTGTTTTCTTTATATTTAAAATAAAAATAAACTTTTTTTTTTTTTAAGATTATTTGTTTATTTATTTGGTAGAAGAGACACAGTGAGAAAGGGAACACAAGCAGGTGGAACGGGAGAGGGAGAAGCAGGCTTCCCACTGAGCAGAGAGCCTGATGCGGGGCTTGATCCCAGGTCCCTGGGATCATGACCTGAGCTGAAGGCAGACATCTAAAGACTGAGCCACCCAGGCGCCCCTCCATATAAATTTTTGAATCAGTTTGTTGATATCCGCAACATAGCTGCTGGGATTTTGAATGGGAGTGCCTTATATTTATTTATAGATCAGTTTAGGAAGATCTGACATCTTGACAGTATTGAGTCTTCCTGTCCATGAACATGGACTCTCTTCATTTATTTAGTTCTCTGATTTCTTTCATCAGAGTAATACAGTTTTCCTCCTACAGATCTTTTACATATTTTGTTACATTTATGCCTAAGTATTAAATTTTGAGAGGTGGTACTAATGTAAGTGACACTTTTTAATTTTAGTTTCCACTTGTTCATTGCTCGGGTGCAGGAAAGCTATTATACAGGAAAGATTGTGAATTACTTTTGTGTACTGCAGCACTGCTGTAATTGTTTAATTCAGTTTACAGTATCAATTCTTTGGGATTTTCTGCATAGTCATATCATCTGCAAACATTGACAGTTTTATTTCTTCTTTCCTAGTCTGTACCCTTTTCCCCCTTCTTCTTACCTATTGTATTAGCTAGGACTTCCAGTATGATGTTGAAAAGTAGTGATCTTGATTCTGACCTTAGCAGGGAAGTTCTCAGTTTCTCACCATTAAGTATGGTGTTAGCTGTGATTTCTTAACAGTCCTTTATCTGGTTGAAGAAAGCTCCCCTCCATTCCTGTTTTACTCAGAGTTTTCAGTTATGGGTGTTGGGTTTTGTTAGTCTTTTTCTGAATCTGTTGATGCGATCTTTTTTCTATAACCTGTTGAAGTAATGAATTAAATTAATTGATTTTAAAATGTGAACCATCCTTGCATAGTTATAATACATCCTATTTGGTTGTGGTGTATAATTCTTTCTATACAGTGTGCAATATGATTTGCTAATATTTCATTGAGGATTTTTACATCTGTGTTCATGAAAGAGGTTGGACTGTAGTTTTCATTTCTTATGCAGTAGTCCCCCCTCCCTCCCTTCCAGCCCCCCATTTGTAGTTTCATCTTCTGTGGTTTCACTTTCCATTGTTGCAGTTAACTCCAGTTTGGAAACAGGTGATCCTCTTTCTGATGTATGGTCAGAAGGTCAGTAATAGCCTGCATCACAGTGCCTCATTCACCTCACTGCGTCTTACCATGTAGGCATTTTATCATCTTACATCGTCACAAGAATACAATCAGATTTTGAAAGAGAAACCATATTCACCTGTTACTAATTTCTTACTGTGCCTAATTTATAAACTAAACTTTATCATAGGCATGCATATTTAGCAAAAAAAACCCTATATGTAGGATTTGGTACTATCCTTATTTTCAGGTATCCACTGGGGGTGGGTGTCTTGGAACATATCCCTGTTGGATAAGGAGCGGGGTACTACTTTAATGTCTTTGGGGTTGGTATTAGGATAATGCTGGACTCATATGATGAATCAGAAAGTATTTTATCTGCTTTTGTCTTCTAGAAGAGATTTTAGACAATTGATACACTTTTTTATGTTTAGTAGAATTCATCAGTAAACCCATGTGATCCTGGTGCTTTCTGTTTTGGAAGGTTATTAATTATTGATTGAATTTCTTTAATAGCTAAACACCTATTCAGATCATCTGTGCATTTTGGAAAATGGTGTCTGTCTTTCAAGGAGTTGGTCTGTTTCATCTAGGTTATCAAATTTGTGGGCATATAGTTCATAGAATTCTTTTTGTTTGTTTGTTTTAAGATTTTATTTATTTATTTGACAGAGTTCACAAGTAGGCAGAGAGGCAGGCAGAGAGAGAGGAAGGGAAGCAGACTCCCCGCTAAGCAGAGAGCCCAATGTGGGGCTCAATCCCAGGACCCTGGGACCATGACCCGAGCTGAAGGCAGAGGCTTTAACCCACTGAGCCGCCGAGGCACCCCTCATAGAATTCTTTTATCATTTTTTAATTTAAAGATTTAATTAATTAGTTTTTTTTGAGAGAGAGGGAGAGTGCTCATGTGCAAGCAGGGAGAAGAAGCATTGGAATGTGGAGCCCAATGTGGAGCTTGGTTCCATGACCCTGAGATCATGACCTGAGCTGAGCTCAACTGACTGAGCCACCAGGTGCCCCAGAATTCTTTTACCTTTTTATTGTCCATGGGGTGTATACTGATGTGTCCTCTCTTTCATTTCTGATGTTAGTAATTTGTGTCCTCGTTTTTTCTTAGCCTGGTTAGAGGCTTACCAATTTTATCGTCTTTTTTTTTTTTTTTAAGATTTTATTTATTTATTTGTAAGAGAGAGAGAGAGAGAGAGTGAGAGCGAGCACAGGCAGACAGAGTGGAAGGCAGAGTCAGAGGGAGAAGCAGGCTCCCTGCGGAGCAAGGAGCCCGATGTGGGACTCGATCCCAGGACGCTGGGATCATGACCTGAGCCGAAGGCAGCTGCTTAACCAACTGAGCCACCCAGCCGTCCCTCGTCTTTTTTTTTTTTTTTTTTTAACATTTTATTTATTTATTTGAGAGAGAGCAACAGAGAGCTTGAGCAGGGGAGGGGCAGAGGGAGAGGGAGAAGCAGGATCTGCACTGAGCAGGGAGCCTGACACGGGGCTCCATCCCAGGACCTTGGGATCATGACCTGAGCCCCCCAGTTGCTCCTAATTTTATCAATCTTTTTAAAGAACCAGCTTTGACTGCATTGATTTCTCTATTAATTTCCTGTTTTCAATTTCATTGATATCTACTCTTGATTTCTCTTCTTCTCTTCTGCTTGCTTTGGATTTGATTTGCTCTTCTATTTCTAGTGTTCTAAGGTGGAAGCTTAGCTTAGACAAGCTATTCTTGTCTAATAATATGCATTCAGTACTGTAATTTTCCCTCTATGCACTAGTTACCCTGCACCCCACAGATTTTGTAAGTGTGTGTTCATTTTCATTTAGTTCAAAGCATTTTTTGAGATTTCTTTGACTCATGCTATTCAGAAGTGTGTTTTTTAATCTCCAAGTATTTGGGGTTTGCTAACTATACTTCTGTTATAATTTTTAGTTTAATGCCATTGTAGTCTGAGAGCAAATATTATATGATTTCTATTTTAAATTTGTTAAGGTGTGCTTCATGGCCCAGAATGTGTCTATCTTGGTGAATATTTCATGTGAGTTTGAGAAGAATGTGTATTGAGTTGTTGGACAAAGTAGTCAATGTACGTCCATTATATTCAGTTGATAGGTGGTTTGATCACTTCAGCCACGTCCTAACTGATTTTATTCCTGCTGTATCTTTCCATCTCTCTCTCTCTCTCTTTTTTTAAGATTTTATTTATTTATTTGAGTGAGAGAAAGAGAGCTCAAGTGCCCAAGCTTGGGGGGAGGAGCAGAGGGAGAATGACAAGCAGACACTGTGCTAAGCTTAGAGCCTGATGTGGGGCTCAATCCTAGGACCCCCAAGATCATGACTTGAGCTGAAATCAAGAGTCGGATGCTTAAGCCACTGAGCCACTTAGGCAGTTCCTGTATCTTTTCTTTTCTGATAGAGGGGTATTAAAGTCTCCAGTTACAGTAAATGGATTCATCTGTTCTGTCAGTTTTTGCCTCCTGTTTTTTTTTTTTTTTTCCTCCTGTATTTTGATGCTCTGTATTAGGCATGTATATGTTAAGGATTGTTATGTTTCCTTGGAAAATTGACTCCTTTATCATCATATAATGCCCTTCTTTATTCCTGATAACTTTCCTTGGTCTGAAGTGTGCTTTGTCTGAAAATAATATAGTTATCTTGGCTTTTTAAATTCATGTTAGCATGGTATCTCTTTCTCCATGCATTTATTTTTGAAATGTATGTGTGTTTTTATTTAAAGTGGGTTTCTAGTGCACAACATGTAGTTGGTTGGGTCTTGTTTCTTGTTTCTTTTTTTTTTTTTTTAACAATTTATTTATTTATTTGACAGAGATCACCAGTAGGTGGAGAGGCAGGCAGAGAGAGAGGAGGAAGCAGGCTCCTTGCTGAGCAGAGAGCCCGATGTGGGGCTCGATCCCAAGGACCCTGAGATCATGACCTGAGCCGAAGGCAGAGGCTTTAACCCACTGAGCCACCCAAGCGCCTCTGCGTCTTGCTTCTTGATCCACATGGATAATGTTTTGTGGTTTTAATTGAGCATTTTTCTAGGTTTCAGCTCTTTTCTTTGTTAGCATATTAGTTATACTTTTTTTAGTGGTTCTCCTAGAGGTTGCTATATATATACCTTTACATGTAATCCAAGTCCACTTTCAGATGACACTACCTCTTTTGGTAGTACAAGTACCTTAAGATAGAATAATCCTAATTTTTCTCTCCTTTCCTTTGTTTTATTGCTGCCCTTCATTATATTTATGTATAAGCATACATAAGCATATGTGTGTGTGTATACACACACACACACACACACACACACACACACACACAATCTTATATAATCACACGTTATTGGTGTTATTTTGGATAAACTGTTATTATCTTGTACAAAGATCCATTAAGAAAAATAGGGGCGCCTGGGGGGTCAGTTGGTTAAGCATCTGCTGTTGGCTCAGGTCCTGATCTTAGGGTCCTGGGATTGAGCCTGAGTCCGGCTCCCTGCTCAGCAGAGTCTACTGCTCCCTTTCCCTTTTGCCCCTCCCTTCTGCTTACACCCACACTTGCTCTTTCCTCTCTAAATAAATAAACAAATAAATTCTTAAAAAAGAAGAAAAATAAAATGTTTATTCGACCTTTACTTTTTCCTTCTCCACTGCTCTTCTTTTATGTAGATTGGAGTTTCTGACCTTGATCATTATCCTTCCCTCTGAAGAATTTCTTTTAACATTTCTTGCAAGATAGGTCCATTGGCAACAAATGCCCTCAATTTTTGTTTGTCTGAAGAAGAGTTGATTTCTCCACTTTTGAAGGATACTTTCATAGGATAAGATTATGAAATTCTAGGTTGGTGGTTTTTGTCTCTCAACATTTTAAGTATTTCACTTCCCTCTCTCCTTGCTTGCATTGTTTCTGAGGAAATGTGTGGTACCTCTGTAGGTAAGGTCTTTTCCCCCTCTGGCTGCATAAGGATTTTTTTTTTTAATCTTTGATTTTCTGTAGTTTGAAAATGATGTACCTATGTGTAGGTTATTTTGGGGGGCATTTAACTTACTCAGTGTTCTTAGAGCTTCCTGGATCTGTGGTGTGGTGTGACTTTAATTTTGACAAAATTTTCAGTCATCATTGATTCAAATATTTCTTTTTCTCCTCCTCCTTCTTTTTCTTTCTCTTCTTCTTCTTCTTTTGGGGGGGGGGAAGAGAGAGGGAGAGAGAATCTTTTTTTTTTTTTTTAAAGATTTATTTATTTATTTGACAGAGAGGTCACAAGTAGGCAGAGAGGCAGGCAGAGAGGGGTGGGGGAAGCAGGCTCCCTGCTAAGCAGAGAGCCCAATGTGGGGCTCGATCCCAGGACCCCGAGATCATGACCTGATCATGACTGAGGCTTAACCCACTGAGCCAACCAGGTGCCCCAGACAGAGAGAATCTTAACCGGGCTCCATGGCCCAGTGTGGAGCTCAGCGTGAGGATTGGTCCAACAACCCTGAGATCATGACCTAGCTAGTATCAGGACTCTGAGGCTTAATTGACTGAGCCACCAAGTTGCCCCCAAATATGTCTTCCGTTCTTTTTTTCTCTTCCTTCTAGAATTCCTGTTATGAGTGTGTTACACTTTTTGTACTCATCCCACAGTTCTTGGATATTTGTTCTGTTTTTCAGTCTTTGTTCTCTCTGCTTTTCAGTTCTGGTGGTGTCTTTTGAGATATCCTCACACTCTGAGATTCTTTTCTTAGCTATGTACAATCTACTAATAAAGCCCATCAAAGCCATTCTTCAATTCTGTCACAGTGGTTGTTTGTTTTTTTGTTGTTTTTTTAAGATTTTATTTATTTATTTGACAGAGATTACAGAGAGGCAGGCAGGGGCAGCAGGTGAGGGGTGGGTGGGAAGCAGGCTCCCTGCTGAGCAGAGAGCCCGATGTGGGGCTCAATCCCAGGACCCTGGGATCATGACCTGAGCTGAAGGCAGAGGCTTTAACCCACTGAGCCACCCAGGCACCCCTGTCGCAGTGTTTTTAATTGATTGTATTTCTTTTTGGTTCTTTCTTCAGATTTCCATGTCTCTGTTCCTGTTGCCTTTCTCTTCTTGCATGCTATCCAGTTTTTTTCATTAGAGACCTCCCTTAACGTCTTGATTATGGTTGTCTTAAATTCCTGGTCTAACAACTCTTGCCATATCTAGGGCTGGGTCCATTGCTTGCTCTGTCTCTTCAGACTATGTGTTTTTCCCTTTTGTAGGTCTTGTAATTTTTTTTTCCCTAAGATTTTATTTTTAAGCAATCTCTACACCCAGTGTGTGTATGAAGACTGGGGTTCAAACTCACAACCCAGAGATCAAGAGTCATGTGCTCCTATGACTAAGCCAGACAGGCGCCTGTAATTTTTTTCTTGATAGCTGGATATGATTTGCTGGATAAAAAGAACTGTCAGTTGGCCTTTAGTAATGTGGTGGCAAGGTGTGGGAGAAGGGAAGTGTTTTAGTGAGTCTGTACCTCTGTACTATGAACTTCACACATGGTTTTGAGTTTTTTCCATCCCCTTTTAGCGGGACAGGGTGGCTAGAGTGGACTGGAGTTGTGTGTTTTCCTTCCTGATGACTGGGTCCCCGAGGAGTTTTTCTCTCTCAAGATTTATCCTCAGAATTGTGTCTAGCAATTTGTGAGTTTATAGTTTAGGTTTCCCAACCTTGGCACTGGTACCTATGGAGGTTTATCCTTTTGGGTTTATGCTCTGACTAGTTACCGTTTTCTGCATTTTCTTGTTGGTGTCTCCAGTTTTGGGGGCACTGGTGTCCCAGTGACCCCACTCTGTCAAATCTAAAAAGAGTAGTAGAAGGAGTACCATGGGTTTTTGAATGCTATATTTATTCAAAAGGACAGTTAGGCTCTAGAGTTCAAAACCACTTCACCTGGGGTACCTGGGTGGCTCAGTCAGTTAAGTGTCTGCCTTTGGCTCAGGTTATGATCGCAGCATCCTGGGATTGAGCCCCACATTAGGCTCCCCACTCCATGGGGACTGTGCTTCTCCCTCTCCCTCTGCCTGCTGCTCCACCTGCTTGTATTCTGTCAAATAAATAAATAAAATCTTAACACCCCTAACCCCCCCAAAAAAACCCCCAACAAAACACTTCACCCCGTGATTCTAGGCGTTCCCTAGTGTGGAAGGGGGTTGTTGTTAATGCTTTCCAGTGCACGGCTTAGAGGGTCCTCCGTGATCTCTTTGGTTCATGGGTGAGAGGAGCTTGTATTGTTTAAAGCTCATGTGAGTTCTGAGATATGGGTAAAAGGGAGAGTTCTGCAGAAGGATACTTGAGAATTTTTGTTTTAACTAGGCTCCACACCTAGCGTGGAGCCCAGTGTGGGGCTTGAACTCAAAACTCTGAGTTCAAGTCCTGAGCTGAGATCAAGAGTTGGACACAACCAACTGAGCCACCCAGGTTCTCTTTGAGATCTTTGGTTTATTCGTGACATGGATCTTCCTATTTTCTTGAGTGCTGTACTGTTTAACTTGTACATGTTCGTAGTGTTTCTTGGTAGCAGAGCTTGTAAATGGTATTAGATCCTCCAAATGTCACGTGGTTGCCCTGGTTTGGTTTCTTAATAGTGTCTGTTCTTTTATTCTTGTGGCCTTTCGTTACCTTAGTCACTCCACTCCCTTAATGCACACTCTTTTCCACTATAGCTGTCATGAAACATGATGTACTTTATCCTTGAACAGATATAGGAGATGATGTTGTTGAACTGTTTGTCAGTATATTACAGTGGTACAGACCATCTTGTCCTCTGGCTTCATTCATTGCTACCCTTGTCACTTGTAGATCATTACCACCTATCAGTTGTCTCAGGCTTCTTGGATGTTACATGTTGTACTGTAAATCTGAAACAAGAATTGGGTTTAAGTTAATTATCAGCACCATTATTCCTACCCTCCTATATCCTTGCAGTTTATAAGGGAGTGGAAATAATAGTCTTGAGACTGTGACCTGTGGTCCAGTCCATGTCGTACCCATTGTCTTTGAGGAGGAGATCAGAAAAAGAGAATCTGGCATTGCCCTAGACACCTTGGGATCTGGAGGGCTGCTGTTCTTGGGGTCAGCCTCATTCTTCTTGAAGACATGAAGTGATGAGAGGTGAATTTTCTCATGACTGGCTATGGAAGCAGGAGACAACCATAAAGGAACAACTTAAGAGAAAGGACTTCTTGATTCTTCTCTTGTGCTTCTGTTTACCTTGCCTTTTGGAGAGGTTAAACAGAGATTAGAAAGGGGCATGGGTACAGTATTTGTTAGGACTTCTATATTTGTGGTGCAAGAAGGAAAAACAGTGACTTTCTTGTCATGGACAGCCGAAGTCGAGAGGGGCGGGCTCAAGAGAGCCCTAACGAGTGGTCCTAGGACCCAGTCCATGGAAGAACCTAAAAGCTTCTAGCTGGGAGGGAACTAGGTGTCTTTGTAGGCAATGTAGGTAAGTTAGCATTGCTTCTGGATTTTAAGGCTTTTTTCATTACATACTGACACCACTGTACTTAGGGATTATCTGGTGCATTTCATATTTAAAGGATCTCCTTAGAGAACTGGTTTTACTCTTAAGCCCTTGGCATTTTGATTTTGATTTAGAGGTGTATTAGTGGGATATACCATATCTGTCTAAGCACATTTCCTTTGTATTCTGATTTCTGTTGATTCACACATCCTCCTGGAACCTTGCAGTAGTGTTTGCAATATTTACTATCTCCATTAGATTTCTCTCTTCCCTGTGCCAGCTTGATTTTATTTTTAACTTACTTTCCTTTGTGTGCTTCACCTAATTTTAAAATTAGAGATTTAATTTTCTTACAAGTCATTTGCCATTCAAATTTTGTCCTAGTCTAGATATCTGCTCTCAGGTCTTCTCAGATATCCCAGGTATGACTTATATGGCTCAGGGATGCTACCACCTGTGACTGACACCTTTGAATTTGCCTTTTCACCTTAGCAAAATAAAATTAGAAGTATGAATGGTCAGCTGCCACCTGATGAAATGGTCCAGTATAAAGTGCCTATATAAATATATATTTATTTAGAAAGCTTTATTGAGATATAATTTACATACCCCAGAAATGGTTGTCTTTTACAACCATTCAGTAAGTTTGTTTATGTTTCAGTAAGTTTGGAGATTAATAAGAAGGGATGAATGGAATCAACATATTGTTGAATGAAGACCTATATGATGTATTTGACATCCATAAATATTTGGTTCCTAAGTTTGCTAGTTTTCCAGCCTTCAGGTGTTTGATGAAAGCAGAGATAAGCCAGTCACTTATCAAAGCTCATATTATCCATTGGAATTTTGGTATTTGTAGGAAAATTATAAAACCAAAGATTAGTTAATTTGATCATTGTTCATAGATTTTGAAAAGGCAGTACATTTCAGTACATTTCAGCTAATTATAGTTAACCTTAAATTAAAAAAGCAAAAACAAGAGAATAATGCTCTCTTTTCTCCACTCCATTTTGGAATTTGGGACACACTGTCTGCTGTGCTTCCTGTGTGTTCTCCACTCCCTAGAAGTGGATGGTAAGAATCTTTACTGATTACACACCTCCTGTAAGCCTGGACATTGATTCCTGAAAGGTCGTCTTCTCCCCTCTAAATTTTTTTTTTAACTTTTTAAAAAAAAGATTTTATTTATTTATTTGACAGAGGAGAGAGAGAGAGATCACAAGTAGGCAGAGAGGCAGGCAGAGAGAGAGGAAAAACAGGCTCCCCGCTGAGCAGAGAGCCTGACGCAGGGCTTGATCCCAGGACCCTGAGATCATAAGGCAGAGGCTTAACCCACAGAGCCATCCAGGCGCCCTCCCCTTCCCCTGCTAAATTTTTAAAGTATCTCTGAGTTAGATTCTGTCTGTGAGGAGAAAAATACAAGTGTTTATGACTCTGAAATGAGCTTTTACTGATTGCTAACACCAGGAACAAGTGTCAGAAGGAGAAGCAGGAGTTTACCTTTTATAAAATATGACATGTTGAATGAATTGTCAAGGGAGTATGCTTGGTTTTTATTATTTATTTAAAATATTTATTTACTTGAGAGAGAGAGAGAGCACAAATGGGGGGGGGGGCAGCAGGCAGAGGAAGAGGGAGAAGCAGGCCCTCCACCAAGCAGGGAGCCTTGTGTGGGGCTTGAACTCAGGACCTTGGGATCATGACCTGAGCTGAGGGCAGACGCTCAACTGACGGAGCCATCCAGGTGCCCTTAGACTCAGGTTTTAATTACATTTTTATAAAGCTATCATAGTTTTTAGATTAACAGTTCTTAAAGCATGACCAGAGGTTTGTTTTTCTAAGAGGTTGGTTGTATTTTTGAAGATAATACAAGCTAGAAACTATTTCTCTTGAAAATGAGACATGTATTCAAGAAGAATTTTGAATGGTCTAGAAACAAATGCACTAATTAAAAAAAATCAAATTATTTAAGTCCTAGAGAACAAGACAGTTGGATGTAGCAGAGAAGGTCAGTGGATTACCTGGAATCAGCTTTTTGGTTCTGTCACTGGGAGTCTGTGGCTAGGGTATATTACAGAAAAGGAGAACTTTAGAACCAGAAGGTACTCAGAGGACATCTTCATTAGGGTTGCCTTCACAGTTCCTGGGCAAACTTTCTGAAATTCACCTGGGTGAGCTTCACTTAGAAAGGCTGGTTCTGTCAGCCTGGACCCTGGGTGAGGTTTAGGAATATTTTGGAAAACTTTTTCCCAGGTGCTTCTGATGATCACATCTGAGAAGGAGCCACTGATTGAATTAAATCACCTCTTTAACAAGAAATTGAGTTTCACGGAAGTTGGCATTAGATCAGTAAATAGTGCTTCTGCTGTATTTCTGGAATAAGGGCCATGTTGATGGAGCTCCTGGGGTTTTGGATCTGGAAATGGATAAGACCATAGAGAGCTGGAGAGACTGGAGACGAGGAAGAGAAAGGGAGAAAGTGCGTGAGGAGGGAGCATTCGTGAGGGTAACGGGAGTGGACAGGAGGGAGTCCTGGGGACCTTACATTTCTGGGAAACAGTAGTGAACTGGCTGTGAAGCCACTGGAGTAGGAGAAGTGAAAGATATGTGAGATTTTCACCTGGTAACTGGGAGAAGTATAGAAGTTGCTGGCTTTAATGGTGCTTTGAGTTCAGTTTTAGAATTAAGAGATTTTAAGTTTCTGTGGTACAAATGGGTGGAGCCGTCTGAGAGTTCAAAGATTCAGGAATTAGTGGAAATTATGAAGGCAGAAATTAAAGTTGTAGGAACCTCTGTGCAAAGGAGATCCGCAAGAGACCAGGTACAGATGAGCCCCTGTGGAGGCCAGGATTGTTGTCACCAGAGAGAAGCCCCCTGGTTGGCCTCCAGGCCTGCCTGTTCCTTTAGGAAGGTTGCAGTTCTTGTAACAGGAGCAGCAAACTTTTGTTGAACACTTCGTGTATGCTAGCTACTTTCCAAAGAGATTATTTACATACATGCATGCACATTTTCCCCCCTTTAAATGCTAACAACAACCCTATGAGGCGAAGGAAATCATCCCTAAGTCAGTTATTGTATCAGTAGAGTTCAGTGGCAGCATCCTGGCTCTGGAGCAAACACTGTTAATTGCTGCCCTGTGGAGTGCTGTGGGCAAAAGCCGGACTGTCCAGTGTTGGGAGAAGAGAGAGTGAGGGATTGAGTGAGCAAGTGGTGGTGGGTCCCTGGAGGTGGGGAATAGGGTTTGGGTGGAAGCAGTGTGGAGCCTGTGTGGATGGGAAGTGCTTAGGTTATGGCAGCCTGGCCCTCCTCAGAGAAGAGGAGAAGCCAGTGGGGAGAAGGGTGAAGGTGGGTGTGTGGGAGGTGTGGTGGGTGGCTGAGGTAGTAACATCCGGAGAGGACTGTGGCGCAGAGCATGAGTGGAAGGTTGGCTTCCTACTCAGACCTGGGTTAAGTAAGGTTTAGATGTGGAGATGGGACCAGAGGGCAGCTGTCGGAGCTCGTGCCAGTTGACTTCTCTGGATAGGAGGGGAATGGGTTGGTTAATCTGCAGGGCTTTGGGGCTTTGGACAACCATGAAATTGGCTTAGCAGTGGAATTGGGAAGAGTTTTGGTATTCTTCCTATAGGAGAATTCATTAGAAGTTCAAAACATCCTGGCCCTGCGTTCCTCTAATTCTGTTTCCAAGGCCTTAAATTCTTAGAGAATTTTTTAAAACCCCATTATATTCCTAGATCTAAAACCTTATTTAAATGTTGTTTGAGAGGGGCGCCTGGGTGGCTCAGTGGGTTAAGCCGCTGCCTTCGGCTCAGGTCATGATCTCAGGGTCCTGGGATCAAGGCCCGCATCGGGCTCTCTGCTCAGCGGGGAGCCCGCTTCCTCCTCTCTCTCTCTGCCTGCCTCTCTGTCTACTTGTGATCTCTCTCTGTCAAATAAATAAATAAAATCTTAAAAAAAAAATGTTGTTTGAGAGGATTCTGGATTTTAGCAAGATTTTTTTTTTCATTAGGTAATCATTTCTAGTTTGTTTTTTTTTTAAACCACTGTTTGACCACTTTTTAAATCTTTAGATATGAAAGGAAGGGGTTCATGTTGCCAATCAGGTACTTAAACCAGCAAAGAATCCTCCTAAAATTACTTCCTAGACTCTCTTCTGAGTTCAGCTACAGAATTAGATCCTACAGTATTTTGTTTTCCCTCCCTCCCTCTTTCTCCTTTTTTCTTTCTTTCAAGTTTTTTTTTTTTTTTCTTTAAATCTGAGAGAGAGAGCACTACAGGAGGGAGGGACAGAGAGAGAGAGAGAAGCAGAATCCCCACTGAGCAGGAGCCCAATGGGGAGCTTAATCCCAGGACCCTGAGATCATGACCTGAGCTGAAGGCAGATGCCCAACTGACTGAGCCACCCAGGTGCCCCAGATTGTACAGTATTTTGGACAGATCTTGTGAGTGCGTTTCATGATTCAGGTTTCAGATTTAAAATTTAGAAAGTAAGTTTATGGCCATATCCATGTGTAACAAAATACATGTTAAACCAGTATTGATCATTAACCATAGAGTTTAAATGATGGAGTGATTTATTTTACTTGAGATTCAGGTAGAGCCTCCCCTTCTACTCATGTCCCTTACCTTGTCATGGTCACATAAATTCTCATGGTCTTCTAGGATGAATATATATAAACTATTTCTTCTACTACAAAATTAAGTAAAGGTTTTGAATTCGTAGTCTTCTGGAAGAATTTGGAACGTTTTCTGTAGTTCAGAGCTCAGACCCTGATTGACGTATTTTTCTAGGATTTCTTTTGATTTAGGACCTTCTTTGCATTTCTCCTGGATCAGGTAGGCTTTGGTGTTTTTAGAAATGAAAAAGAATGGTTTTCCTAAATCTGTTGGCTAAGAGATGTCTGTTTGGACCACGTAACCTGTTACATACCTACACAACTGTGGACCTTTAAAAGTTATGGGACATTGAAAATTTATGTTAATTGCCCAGGTTCTCATGCCATGTAATTGGCAGAGCTAGGATTCTTACCCAGGTGTGTTTGATCCCAAAGCCTGGGCATTTTCTCCTGTCCCACTCTTTAAATAATGCCATATGTGTAATCAGTAACTATGTATTTTAGGATCAAAACTAAAAATAAAAAAGTTATCTTAAATTCGAAATGAATAATTATATTGTCCCATAGAGGCTTAAGAAACACAGGGCTTTGGATACTTTTTTCTTTAATGTACTCGTTTTTAACTGTGGTACTTTATTAATGGATTAGAACTAATTTTGGTCAAGGCCATGAAAATATGCCTGGAATAAAGAGGCAAAAATTGTAATCTGGTAAGCACTTTGGATTTTTCCCTGAATCTTGACCCTTCTCCCTTTTTCCAATATTTGTGTGAGCTGATAAGCTTGTAGGGGTTAAGGAGCATGTCTGTGTCTCAGTTTGTCATTACTGCCTCTAAGCACTGGTAACGCCTTTCCAGTAAGTGAATACTTAGTAGCCATCTGTATGGAGGAGATAATGTGGCCTAGGCTGTAGAACAGTGGTCTCAGGCATCATATGTATTTTCATATTCAAGCATGTGCAAGCTGTGGTCTAGACCCCAGACACTTCTGTACAAGTCTTAGGTTTACTGAGTAAAGGGGTTAGTCTTTCCCATGTAGCTGCTGGAAATTGTTAAAAGTCTTAAGTCAAACAGCATATCAAAAAGTCTCTAAGGGGTGGTTCCAAAATTATCAAAAGTCCATAAAGGCATGGCTACTCTAATAAATATGAGTGTACTTTATATTATAGCTGATGAACACTAGTGGCCAAATAAGGACAAAATTTTAGGTTTTATTTGATTGGCATGCAGCAACACTTAAAAATGTATTTTACGCTATTTTTTTTTTTTTCTGTATACGTTGGGCTTGTTTTTTCTTAACTTTCATTAGGCTGATGTTTTAAATGAATTTTATATTTTATTATTGCAGGAATTAGAATACTTTTGCTACTCGCAAGGTTGGCACTTGGTGTTCAAGCAGAAGGAAAAGTGAATGATGGTCATATTTACTTGGGAACATCTGTTATCCTTATCAAAACAGGGGTCTTTATTTCCTTTCAACAGGAAAGAACATAATTTGGATTCTAGTGCAAAGTTGAAATTTGTGGCAGAGGCTAGGGTGTACCCTTTCAAAGCCCAGGGTACCCAGAGCCAGTAATATATTTCATTAGGTTTTTTTGGTAGTTTTCCTGATTTTGGAAAGATCTCTTAAGAATGGAGGGAAGGACGGTTTCTCTAGCATACTTTGTGTGTGTTTTCGTGTGTGTGGCTTGTAATAGAAATTGTAGATACCTGTTAGGTTCTGTATTACACAGTCAGTTTTGTTGGACATTTAGATCATTGGATACTTATGATAGGGCTGTTAGAGATTTACTCACTTCCTTGGTTATAAGATGAAGGGCAAGACCTTGAAGGGCTTTGGAGCTAACTCAGCAGCTGTGTGCTTCCTCTGTCTTGTTAAAGCATTGCTTTTATGTTCCAGTGGCCCAACTGATTTCACTTGGCTTGGTTGATACAGGAGAAGCGAGAAGAGCTCCCTTGGTTTTATTAGTTATTTAGGAATCTAAAATATTGATGGCTGAGACATCTGTCAATGAATTTTGTGTTTTCTTGGATAAGGACTGTGTGACCAGTAATGCCTTTGTGGAGTGACCAGTAATCCTTGTCTAAGATGTGCTTTGAGTATCTTGAGGAACCTGTGTCTGTCTCGATCTTCATTAGATCACCTAGATTATCACTCTTTACTGACAGTTTCTCCCCAGTCCTTTGGGAAGAAGGGAAAGACTGCCCGTGTGGCCCACATGGGTTAGGTCTCTGTGTTTTTTCCTAATGGACCTCATGCTCTCTTACCAGGAAGAGGAAGAACAGGAGGAAGAAGATGATGATGAAGATGATGACGACACTGATGACCTAGATGAGCTTGACACTGACCAGTTGCTGGAGGCGGAGTTGGAGGAGGATGACAACAACGAGAACGCAGGGGAGGATGGGGACAATGACTTTTCTCCCTCTGATGAGGAGCTAGCAAACCTTCTAGAGGAGGGAGAGGATGGGGAGGATGAAGACTCTGATGCAGACGAGGAAGTGGAACTGATCCTGGGGGACAGTAAGTCTAGGGCCGACCCTGAGGCTGAGTCTTGGCACCCAGGGGAAGGTCCCTTCCCTATACTCTCCCAGCAGGCAAGCCCCACTTGGTTGTCACAGGGCTCCTCTCTCCACCTTCCTCAGCCCATCTGTAGGTTCACCACTCTGGCCCCTTGAGAAAAAGCAGTTTCACATCTCTGATCCTCCGCTCTCTCACCAGACTGTGTTGCTAAAAGGCTGTTATCTCATCTTTAAAATAGAGGTTTGCAAACTTTTTCTGTAAAGGTTGGACAGTTAAATATTTTACGCTTTGTGGGCCATATGTGTCTCTTGTAAGCCTTTAAGCCTCAGCTCTGCTGTTACGATGTCAAAGCAGCCAGAGACCAGGTGTAAGTTAGTGATCATGGCTGTGTCTTAGAAGTAAAACTTTACTTACAAGAATGCGTGGTAGGCTTGGTTTGGCCCATGGGCCGCAGTTTGTTGACTCCTGTTTTAGAGGATTAGCCTTAGAATGGAAGGCCAAAAGTAGTTTTTCCTGAGGGGCAGAGCTGGAATGGGCAGCTGCTTACAGGGTGCTGTGCCTGCTCCTTTCTAAAGTTACAAAGTAAAAGCCCTCTTGTGGAGGAGTCTTTTCCTGTGTTTTTGCCTGAGGCCTCTTAAAGGCCAGGTGACAAACGTTTCTCTTTGGCTTGTTTTGTCATCCTTGCTTCCTCTAAATTATGAAGTACAAGCTCTAATTTTTCTGATAATTTCCCTTTAGGACAGGTTTCTGAGGTCAGGTTTTCTCCTGACTGTGCTAACGAATCCTGAATAAACCAGCTACTAGTTCTAAGAGTCTTCTAGCTCTGCAGTTACATTCTGCCCACTTCAAGAGGATCTGTCTGGCAGCATCACAGATGTATGTCACTGTTGACAGACGTGTGCTTGCTGTGGTCCTGGTTCTTGTGCTGCCCTAACTGGGGAGTAATCCCTGTGATACCCAGCCATTTTCATATAGCTAACCAGGCCAGTGTGCTCGCACCTGGGGCAGGTATGATGCCTAACATGGTAGCCAGTAACTGCATGTGGCCATTATTATTTACATTAAAAATTCATGTCCTTATTTCATGTCCACATTTGACATATTTGGTAGCCGTGTGTGGTTACCATATGGAATAGCATATTTGATATAGAACATTGATATAGAACATTTACAGGATTTCTTTGTGCTGGCCTAGGCCCACCTTATGCCAAGCCTCTTCATTGTAGAGCTTGGTTTTTATAATCACTGGTGTTTGGTGGTAGGAGGAGGAGTATGTGCACACATGTGTGTGGTATCAGAGGGTGGGCGACAGTACTTCTTTAAGCCTTTGTGTAAAACATTCTGTTCCATAGTGACCCAAATGCATTTTCTTCGGGATAAATCGTGTATGTGCTTGTAGCCCTCAAATTGAAGGCAGGATGTCTTAGGGGAGACTTTTCTTAAATAAGTCCTCTTGCCAAAGTTGTGTACTGAGGAAGCTCTGTGCAGGCTCTGCCTTCTGTCTGTTCATGCGCTGCTTACCAGCTTCCACACTTGGGGGTTGAGGTGATTCAGTGGGGAGGACTTGCCTTGTCCTAGCCGTGGTCAGAGAGCCAGGGCAGAGGGATTAAGGGCAAGGCCACATATGACAGTATCACGAGTAAAGGGGCAGTTTTTACTGACCCTTTTTGTCATCTGTGAGTAGGGCCACGTGGGGTACAAGTTCTGTTTCCTTCCAAGTAGCAAGGTAGGCCGGGAGAGCTACTGGTGCTGGTTTGCCTGGTATGAGAGTAGCACCAACTTTTTTATTCTTAATTTGAATATCAAGCCACTAAATTTGTATTTGGCCTGTAAAATTACTGCCTCCTTTAACTGTTCAGGAAATTCCTTCTTTAAGGCCTAAGAGGTACTGGAAAAACCGTAATTCATTAGCAATGAGGATATGCCTTTATTGTGGTAGGAATATTTATGATGTGAAAATGCCCTAATAGTTGACAACTTGAGGACTTTTCAGCTTGGGCTCTAGAACTGAGGTGGTGATGCAGAGGTGGCACGAATAGCATGTCCTGCACTGGTGTTTGAGAGCAGCCTCCAGGGGCTTACATCAGAGTAGGCAGAGGGAAATTCTCTGTACCCTTGGTTTGCTGATATTTTGCTTCATTAATCATCTAGGCCATTAGCTCTTAACCTTTCTGAGTTTATGGAGCCTTTTAGGATGTGAGACTGAGACTATAGAAAACCACATCTCTGTGCCACCCCGTAACTGTGCAAGGCCCCGGATCCCAGAGAGACCCAGTGATTGGTTGCAGATGCAGAATCGCAGCTCTAGGAAGAGAAAACACCTTGACCCTGAGGTCTTTTGTGTGTTCTCTGTTCCAGTCAGTTCTACCGTTCCCAAAGCCTGGATGTTACAGAGCAGCAGGTTAAACATTGTAGGGATTGGTTGTTGCCTTTGCCTCAAGGGCCTTTCAGGAGAGGTCCTGACCAGAGTCTGGGATCCGGTCTCTTCAACACTTGAGGATGCAGAAAGGCTGAGGAAGGTAGAGAGAGAGGAGCCCTGTGACCACCAAGTGGGAGTCTGTGCCCAGGCCCTGAAAGTTTTCTCAAACACTGCACCTGATAGTTGCTTATGTAAAGATTGTGTCCCTGTCCTCTTCCAGTGGCATTGATACTCCGTACATGTGATGCAGAGTTAAGACTCTTAGCCGCTGCACAGCTGGTGGCCAGGTCTCAGGCCAGTGGTGTGCATTGTGAATCTCAGATTGTGGGAGCACTGGGGGAGTCTCTGGAGGTTTGCCATGGCCCAGGACACCGCACCGGGCTCAGCTTTGGGGGGGGCCAGACCCTCCCTTTCCCTGTTGGCAGTTCCTTCTGGAGGTCTTGCAGCAACGATGTTGACGACGCTGTTCAGCTCAGCTTGTCAGGTGTTCCTTCTCCCCACTTCTCGCCAGTAGTCAGGCTGAGCTTGCGCCCTTTTACACCCAGAAGCACTTTTTCCAGACCTCTCTTTTTTGTTTACATTCAAGACTTTCTTGTATCCCAGCCATGTGGTCGTTGATTTTCTTTTATCCACTGCAGTTTTCTTCGTGAAGGGGATATGGGGAGTGCTGTGGAACCACTGGTGTCCCTCTGATGGGAGACCCACACACAGCCTGGGGGCTCAGTCTGTCTGCCCACTTCCTTGGAGACCTTATGGTTTCGCAGCTTCCTGAGCTGTCCTCAAAAGGGGGCACCAAGGCCTTTCCCTTATCTTTGCTTGGCAAATACCAGCATCCTTAGGAGCTAGGTAACCATGTTTCTCTCCAGTTTTGATTAGCCAGACATAGTGTACCTCATTTTGAAGTTTCCTTTGCCTAGTTTCACTCCTCAATGGATCCTTCCAGAGGTGTTACTTAATGTGGTCTATTCACTGCCTGAGAAGGCAGATGGTCCAGCAGAGGGCTTCTCCTGTGCAGGAGACATGGTGCCACCTTCTAGGATGTCCTGGCTGCTCCCTGCTGGCCTCCAGCCTCAAGTTTCTGGGTACTTGTCCTCTGTTATTGCCACACGCTGGCCTCTTCCTTTTTGGGAACTTGTTCCCCACTGATTATATTCAAAGGCATAAATCCTGGGTTGACAGTCTCTGCCTTTATGAGGTCTTCTGATAAGAGTGTTGTTGAGGAATTTAAAAGAAATCTCATTCTTACTTGGGCTCAGCCTGCCTTTTTAGTGGCTGTGTGTGTGTGTGTGTGTGTGCACGCGCTTGCGCGCATGCATGCATGCAGGGGGCCAGGCAGGCCTGTGCGCCCGCCCCGGAAGGATGTGAAGGGCGTGAGGCCGAAGGGCTGCGGAGGTTCACTCGTTTCTCCCTCAGCCCTGTCCCTTCAGCGCCCCCTAATTAGGAAGAACCTCTAGAAGGAAGAGAGCATTGCATCCAGGCCCTGTGAAAGGTGCAGGAGCAACAGGTCCCAGGCATGCCCACTGTTGCCAACAAGTATATTCTCCAGAGCCAGCTCCAAGGAGTTAATTGGTGTGTTTTCTTTTTCCTGGAAACGGGTGATTAACTTTGCTCAGGTCTAAATGTATGTGTATGTAGGGGCTTCCTTCCGGAAAGCTTCCTCTAAGCCTGGTGCATAATCTAGTCTCTCCCTCTTACCTTTCAGCGGACAGCTCTGACAACTCTGATTTGGAAGATGACATCATCTTATCTCTGAATGAGTGAGGAGCCATTCACCATGTGGAAGACATTCTTGACAGGCGAGAAACTGAGTCAGATGAATTGAGAACACCTTCCTTTCCCTTTATCTCCCAGGGCTGGCTTTTAAGGAACTGCATGCCCTGCATTCAGAGGATTATGGCTTAGAGAGCCTCACGGGAACCTGAGGGTCCTTCTAAAACAATAACAACCACAAAAAAGACAACAGGGGTTAGGCCCTATTCTGCTTCCCCCTTCTCCTAGGACGGACAGCTCTTTCCTCAAGGGGAAAAAAAAAAACATGTCTCTGGGGTTATTTCACAATATATTTTCTTTGTATAAGGTTCTTTACTTAAAGAACAAGAAATAGTTTTTTATAAAATTTGAAAAGAAAAAAAAAAAACAACAAAAAAAAAACCACCAGGCATTTATAACTGAGGGTGTGAACTTATATCCACCAGGTCTCTTGTCCCTGCACTTCATTTTCTATGGAAGAAAATGATGTCTAAAGAACAATATAGAGGCATTTTTACATACGTATTTAAATGAAAAGGAAAATCGTGGTTTCTTAAATTGATAAGGATTAAGAATATTTTATTATAAATATAATATATGATTTTTTTAACCTGTTCTGTTGCCTCACATGCTGTCAGGTTAAGTGATTTTCCTTCGTGCCAGAGGTGGGGAGGAAGGCAGTGCTTATTTGCTGAGTAAATGCCTAGATTCACCCACCTTCATGGTTTGGGGGCAGCAAGGTCGTTGTGGATATTGGTTTTGTGGAGTTGAGGATATAAGTTCACTCCCTCTCTTTTTCTTTGTGATTCAGTTTTTCAAAAATTTTTTCTTCCCTTTCTCCCCAATGTGGAAATTACAAATCAAAGGCCTTTTTCTTTAATGTAAAGTGTATTTATTTAAAAAAAATACAAAATAAACTACAAGTCTGTCTTTGTTTGTTTATGGCCTTTCCCTGTTCTCTTTTACCAAGGAGTGGTGGTCCCTTTCCCTGCAGCTCTAGCCAGCTGGTGGAGAAGAGGCCTTCTGAGAGAGGAGTCCAGGATGGTGGGAACTCATTCTGCCCAAATAAAGCACTCGGGGGAGAAAAGTAGCTTAGTCACAGTGTCTAACCCTGGTCTGCTGCCCTCCCCCGAGGGAGTATCGGTCAGTGCCTGAGCAGCACGCTGGGGTAGTGGAGGAGGTGTTTGGGCTTGGTCCCCTGTGGACACATCTGTCTGTCCTGGGTTCTGACTTAAGAAGGCAGCTCTGCAGTACAGATTTGGCGGAGCTGGGGAGTTGTGCAGGAACATGCTGGCAAAGCTGAGGAGTGGTCACCGCTATAGTTGGTTGGGTGACCGTCATTACTGTTTCCTCAAGGGAGAGTTAACAGCACACGAGAGCTGTCCTTCCCGCTGGGCAGTTTGGGGCAGCGGGGGCTCAGGCAGGCTATGTGTAGAGACTGGGCTCTGGCCTCCAAAATCAGCCTGTGGTCGTGGAACTGGGGTACTGCCGGGGGAGTGCCACGTGCTCTGACCTTTTCACTTAACCCACCTCGCCCTGCTTTCCTCCTACAATGAAGAGGAGACGACAGTCTCCTCCTTTGAGTTGCCCAAATAACAGCTTCTTGGTTTCTGTTGTGTAGTTATCAAATAGCTAGAGACTTTTCTCCCTTTGGCGAGAGAAGAGGGGACAAATCTGGTTGTGAAGTAAACAAGGAAGACAAGGCAGCTGAAACTCACCAGGGGCTGGCAAAGCCCTGCTGGGCTCGGAGCACCCTACAGTTGGTCACACACTGAGGCGGGCTCGTGTCACACAGGTAGCTCTCGGTCCTGTAGAGAGCAGAGGGCTCAGCCCTTAATGCTGCTTCGTGCCTCTGCTTAAATGGGCTGCTGACACCCAGCGTGGAGTAGCCTGGGCTGCTGGTGCTAGATGCATCAAAAGGAAGCCGGTTAAAAGTCATGAAGTGAGAACACTATTCTAGTCATGAACTCAGCTGAGCCGCTGGCGGACTCCCTCGACTCTACCAGCAGCTCTTGGGAGTGCGGCAGGTCTCTGGGGTGGAGATGGGGGCCTCTGATGGGGAAGCGGAGTTCTGGTTGGCTTGACAACACGCCCTGAGAGGCTCAGGAGACATCAGCCCTCTTTCTTACTATACCGGGGCTTAATTAAGAGTGGAGTGACTTAGGAGAAACATGTACAATACCAGCAAACAATGAGGCAAAATTTGCTGTAGATTGTTTTTTTGCCTTTAAGTGACACGTCAGACAGGACCGAACCCCCAGTTGGAAGCTCTGGACGCCTGCAGTGCAACTGCTCGCTCTCTGGGGCAGGCAGAAATCAATCAGAGCCTTGACCACCCGCCCTGTTAGTCTGTCAGAGAGTTCACAGAACCTGCTGTGTCTTAAGAGCCAGAGGAAGGAAGTGGTGGAGAAGAGGGTCCAAGGAAGAGGAGCAGGAGGAAGGACACACAGCGGGCTGTGGTTCTTTACCACAACTAATTCTTCTGGGGGCCAGAGAACACCTATCCCTGAGGAGTAGACAAGGCAAGGTTTGAAGTGTCTTCTCCAACCAGATTTCCCAGCAGGTTTACATCTGGGGATGCTGCCGGGCGGTATAGGATTCTGGGTTCTGAGCACCCACTCTGACCAGTCCAGAGAAGTCATGGACTGCACAGACAAGGCGACTCTGGCCTGTGTGGGACCCAGGCATTTCTCGAAGAACACAGGGAGCCCTGCAACGTGCCTTCAAGCCAGCCCTGCCTTGTTCCCTTTGAGCGAGGCCCGCGCCAGCCTCTGGCAGTACGGGCTTCCCTGGGATGGCGGAGCTGTGCTTGGCTGAGTCTCCCATGGACTTGCTCACACCCCTAGCAGTTGTGGCCACAGCGCAAGCACAAACTCAAAGCGCTTAAGGCATCCTTCGTTCATGGTTTCTCTTGTGAACGTGCCTGTTCTCTCATGAGCACCAGCTGTGGCCCAGTGAGCAGTACTTCCCCAGGCACCTTCCCCTGTTGATTTTAAATCTCCAAGGTCTCAAAAAGCGACCCCTTTCCCTGTGGAGGCAGGTATCCTCCAGGCAGTCCACACAGCTTCAACCTCTACCTCAGGACAGTTTCTCTCAAAGCATCCCAGCTGTCACCCGTGTTCCTTTGCATAGGCTGGTCTGGGCTGGCCACCAGGCCGAGAGTGGTGTGCCCAGCAGAACCTGGAGTTCCTGGCCAGTTGCCTCATTTCTCTTACTGAGGCAGCTGTTGGCCCCCAGCTCTGACAGCGATCCTCACGAACACTCTGAACAGTGTATCTGGACTCTGTTCTATGTGACAACTGCTTCTGACTGACTGGGTTCCCTCCTTGGTCCCCAGTGGTGCTGGCTTCATTTGCCCTCTGACCTCATTAGGGACCAGGGATGACTGTATTTTACTCTTTCCAGCCATCTTTTCCTCCCAGCTGGAGGATGCCTCCATATTCCTCCCCAGCTTGGCTTGATTGGCGCTGACTAGCACTGCCCCCAACACCTTGGCACCTGTGACTTCATTTCCCCACAGAAACACCTCCCAGTGGTCCCTCCTCGGCAGCAGGGCAAGAGGCCAAGGCCCACCTTGTGCCTGGGAAACAGGTACGTCAGGTAAGAGCATCTTCCTAACCTACTGTGCTCCCTTACAGTGTTGCAAAAATTCTTCAGTGCAGGGGTTCAGTGTCCCCTAAAAAGCCTAGCCCCAAACAAGAAAGGAAGAACCAGAATTCACAAACACTGGGTAAATTTAAAAAATTAGCCAAAAGCAGCTTCTTCCCACCCTCTGTTCTGGCATCTGGCCTCCAGTGTGTGCCTGGGAGTCCGAGGCAGCTCTGCCTCCAGCTGGGTATTCCTGCGCTGCACAACAGCCATGTTAAGGCTGAACAAGAGGGGGAGCCTGTGTCTGATCTGTGTCCCTGTGGCATCAGTACTGTAGTGGTCTTCCCCCTGGCTACAAGACCACACGACTGCTCAACACTACCTGTTTGCAGAAGGCTTCAAGACTGGGCATGGTGGGACAGTCACAGCTCAAAACGAACAGACAGCGCAGGAAACAAAAACTCTGAAACTACCAAAGGCTATAGTGCTTAGGCTCCCGGGCTCTGCTCAGGCTGAGTGAACCTGCTCTTAGCCAAGGGTAAAAACAAATGTGAACGTAGTCCTGACTGGGCCCAAAGAGCTGAGGGACTAAGCCACCAACACAGCAGGACTCGGGGCTATACCTGGGCTGCAGAGCTGACGTAGGGCATTTGTGTGCATGCAGTGGGGAAAACTCTTCCATTCACGGAGGAAAAACTTGATTAAACCAGGACTCTGAACAGGATTAAAAATCCATCCTCTGACAAAGGCTTTACTGACAACTTTCCATACAGTTAGTCAAAAAATAAAAAAAATACAGAACACAGCAGACAGTATCTTGTACACTAGAAATCAACGTGACAGGAGTCCCTTTCTCATTGCTGTAAAAAAACAAAACAAAAAAACAACAAACCCCCCCCCCGAAAACTAAGAACTTACTTTTGGTGGGGGTCAGGACTCTGGTCCCCCATCCAATGAACCAAAATAACCCAGCAGAGAATTCAAACCAAGGGGATAGGATGTGGGGAGGGAGTGGTGATCAGATTTTTAAAATAACTGCTTTTTGTGACACAAATGCGGAGCTGCAAATAGGTCTGGGCTAGGCAGTGTCTCTTACTATAACTATCACCATGTGTTCTTCTTCTAGCTTGCCCAATGTCCTCAGTGCTGACTGGAGGTACTGCTGTGAAAAGTCGCAGGGTGGGAAGGCATAGAGCATGCCCGTGCTGTCTCTGCCCTTGGACCCCCCCACCGGCAGGCTGATCACCCCTGCCGCCTGCTTCTGTTTCAAGTAGGAGACCAGGTTCCTGAGAAGCCGCCTCTGTAGGCCTGGCTCCACCGCGGGCATCCCCTCCATGCCAGGCCCGCTGGGGGTCGCCTGGGTGGCGAGGAGCACCGCATAGCCGTTGGGGCTCCCCTGCTTGATCCGACGCGTGACCTCATCGAGCTTGGGCTGGTCCAGTCGCAGACGCTGCGCGATCTTCAGCTGGGTCAGCTTGCTCCCGGAAGTATGGTCTTTGAGGAGGCCAGTGATAACCCCCTGGTCCCCCTCTAGGATGTGCATAGATGTCGGGAAGCAGCTGTTTTTCAACACCAGGAGCCCATTCCAACCCAGCTGCAGGGTCTGGGCATACTCGGAAAGATTCTTGAGCTTTTTGGTCTCATGTTTTGGCTCTTCCAGAGGCTTGGCCTCAGCCTCAGCGGTCCGATGATTGCGCTCGCTCTCTCGTGTCTTCTTCCCATGAGAAGAGTCTGGAGCCTCATGGTGGTGGTGGTGGCTCCGCTCCTCAGCCCCATGTCTGCTGTTGCTGAGGGAGTTGCTGCTGCACTCCTTGGTCCCGTCACTGGAGTGGTTCTCCTTACGGCCGCGCTCAGGAGTGCGGTCAGAGCCCCGGTCCACCTGCGGCCCACCACCCTTGGTCCTGCTCCGTTCCTCGTAAGGGGAGTGGGTTGTCCTCCCTCGGTCACTGGAAAGGCTCCTCCGCTTCCGCCTCTCCTCCCAGGGCTTGGGCAGGCCCCGGTCCCCATCTCCCCAGCGCTCCCCACTCCGGCTGCGCACGGACCGGCTGTAGCCCTCCAGGCTGTTCCGGCGGTCAGAGCTTTTACTAGGGCTGGTCCAGTCCCCTTCCAAAAAGGTCCGGTCTCGGTCCGAGTACAGGAGGTGTGGGGGGGTCCTATCCCGCACCCGTAGGTCTGCATCCAGATTTCGGTGCCGGGTATATCCGTCTGGCAGCAGCTCATAATGCACAGGGAGGGGTGAGGGCTGGTACTGCTGGGGATACCGAGTCTCCTCTGCTTTGGCAAAATCCACACGCAGCCTCCGGTCTGGACCACCCAAGGGAAAGCCCCTCATTTTTGCACAGGCGGCCTGAGCTGCATCCAAGCTTTCGTACTGGATGTAAGCAAAGCTATCTCCCTTGACGTGATCAATGGTCCGAATGCTCCCAAAGCGGTCAAACTCCCGGGCCAGAGCGGCCAGTGAGGTGTTAGGTCCCAGGCCGCCCACCCAGAGGCGAGTGGTGGGGTTGGCCTTGCCATAGCCTATCTTAATGGGGTTTCGGCCAATCACCCGGCCCGACATAGCCACCTTAGCCCTGTGGGCCATGTCTAGGTTCTGGAACTTGAGGAAGGCATACGCACCACCTTGGCCACGGGCAGGTCTCTTAATGACCACTTCCTCAATGATGCCGTACTTCTCAAAGGCCCGCCGCAACTCCACCTCAGACACGCTGTGGTCCAGGTTCCCGATGAAGAGGTTGCGCGTGGCCCGCTGGTCATCTTCAGGCATCAGGTCCTCCTCGCACACAGCAGGGTAGCCGTAGGGGCGCCCGCGGTCGTCATACAGCCCGTAGTAGTCCAGGGCTCGCTCCCGGGATAGTCCCACTGCGGCGGCAGCGGCAGCATCCAGGGCAAAGGCTGCTGCAGCGTGGCGGGCGCGGGGCTCTCGCAGAGGCGGGGCAGCTACTGGGGACAGCGAGCGCTGCTTGTACTGGTAGCCGCCGTGCAGGGGTAGGTAGCCGAGCGGGTCGGCGGGCGTGGGCGGCCCCGGGGGCGGCGTGGAGGCGGCAGCGCTGCTGCTGCTGCTTCGCCGGCTGCTCCCGCCGCCGCCGCCACGCAGGTACACGGGCTCCACCTTGAGCGGCCGGTCGTAGAGCAGCAGCTGGCGGGCCAGGGCGTGCTGGCGGGCCTCGCGTGCGTCCTGCGGGTGCCGGAAGTTCACGTAGGCCACGCGGCCCAGCTCCGGTGTGTGCGACAGGCGCAGGCTGATCTCGCCAAAGCGCTTGAACTGGTGGAAGAGCCGGTCCTCGAGGTGCTCGGCGGGCAGCGCGGGGCTGAGGCTGCTGATGAGCAGCGTCTTGTACTCGGGCGCTGCTGCCGACGAGCCGGGACCCGCGGGCTCGGCCCCGGGAGGTGGCGGAGGTGGTGGCAGTGGAGACGCGCGGGGTGAAGCACCTGAAGCGCCTGGGTCCCCGGAGGCCTTGCCGCCGCGTCCCCCGCCGCCGGCGCCCGAGCCCGAGGAGCGGCCGCTGCTCGCACGGTGATTTGCGTCCCCGGCGCCGCGGCCGTCACGATGCCCACCCCCGCCGCCCCCGCTACCGCGGGGTTTGTCTCGGGCCCTCGTTGGAACGGGATGCTTGGCGCCGCCCGAGGCCTTGTGCGCCGCCCGCCGCCCGCCCGCCTCCGCCTCCCGTTCGCGCTCCCGCGGCCGCTTGGCCGACGATGACGAGCCGCGCCCGCTCGGGCTCGAGTCTCGCTCGCTCTGCCTCTTCATGGCGCCGGCGCGGCGGGCGGGCGGGCGGCCCGCAGGCCCCTCACAGCGGCGGCGGCGGCGGCCGAGGAGGTAGCGCCCCCGGCGCCGCCATCTTGGACAAAAGGACTCGGCGCGGCGGTGGCGGCGGGGCGGGACGGGAGCGGCGCCCAGGGGCTGGGCGTCGCGTTATCAGGCTGCGCCGGACTGTCACGTGACCTCGCAGCGGGCGGAGCGGAGCTGCGCCGGTCTGGCGTCATCTGAATGCGCCGCCCCCGTGTCACGTGACCCCAGGGGCGTGCAAGCGAGAGCTGCCCGACAGCGAGCTCTGGCGCCACCGCGTGGCTAAGGGCCCGAGCTACGCGGAGATCCGGGACCTCGCGAGAACCCGGCTGGTTCGCCCTGTTTCCGACCCCAGCGGGCTGCAGGCCCTAGGCCTCCCACTTCCAGCTCGGGGGTCCACGCTGCGTGGAATGGGAATGGCAGCGTCTTTGGGCTCCCTCATCTTGACCCAGAGAGGTCTCTTTACGTGGCATCTCCCCAACCCGGCATCTCCACAGCATCTCCCGACTGTGGTTGGGGATAGACAGGCGAGAGGACCTAAGCACGCCGCTTCCTAGGCCCCGTCCAGGACCCACATCCCACAAAGCAGACATCCTCCGCGTTTACATATCACGCAGCAGCCCCCGGAAAGGCCGCAACGACCATGGGCTAGGAGTGCAAAAGGCGAGGCCCGTCTGGGTTCAGACAGAGAAACCAGAGCCAACAAACCTGCCTTACCGAATGGGAATAGTCTCCTTGGTGCCACAACGCTCCACCCTCTAATGCGGCCTTCCCGAGCAGATAGTGGGCTGTAATACAGGGCAGCGGCAACGGAGCTAAGGGCGAGGAGGCCAAATCCAATAGTTAACCACAGCTTGCACGCTTACCTCTCACTGGCTCGTGCCTCTATCCACTTCCAGGGCCAGGACCTCTTCAGAGGTGAGGTGTAGCGGCAGGGAGAAGCCTGCCCAGTTGCCCAAGCCCCGTTGGGAACGTGTCATCTCCAGAGAGCTGCTGGGCGCATCGCAGAACCTGATCCAACTTCTGCAAGGAAACCTTAGGGGTGGGGAAGAGAGTTTTCTCTCCTCCCACGGTCATAAATAAAGCTGCTCCTGGAGCAGCTGAGGCAGATACAAGGGGAAAGCTCTTACAAGAAACACCTGTTAACAGTTGCCTGATCTGAACACTTCCAGAATGAGTTAACCCTTTGTAGATTGCCTTGGGGGTCAGTCCTAGAGCAGTACTGGTTGGGTGGTTTTCCCTGTGCCTGTGTTCAGTGTAGCCTGTAGGCCACGGCTGTCCGCCTCCTAAGACTTCTGTCTTGAAGTGTGGATTTTCCTAGTACCTGGCGGGGCCTCAGGGCACTGCACTTGTCAGATCTTAATAGCCCACCTAATTGCCTTGGCCTGAGAAGTAGTTCAACCTTCTTGCCTCCCTCCTAGAAACCTGGTGTTGAAGATATGAAATGTGGGACTGCTGCTGGCTCTCCTTAGTGGACGCCACAGCAGGTGGTAAGAAGGCCTATGGAGGCAGACTGAATTTAGCAGCATAAATGATGTGATCTGAGATCTTCTTGGGAAGGCACTGCTTTAGTCCTTCCCTTCAGGTGGTCTTGGCAGACCCAAGAAGCCGAGGGGTCTCCACCAAGTCAGAGCTCATGCTGGTAACTGAGTTTCCCAAAGTCAGCCCTGGAGAGGAACTGAAAAACCAGACTCTGGGGACAAGACTTCATTGGTTGGACTTTTCTTGATCAACAAGGCAAAAGGCACCCTCTCACTGACTTTGTATAAACCAACCCCTGTTAAGTCTTGCAAAACCCCAATTAGGCATCAGAAGCTTGGGACACCAGACCACAAACCAAGTAGACAGCTGGATCTGGGTAGTGGTGGGCAGAGGTAGCCAGGCCAAGAGCATGTCTAGAAACGTGAGGGTATTGAACACTGGCAGTTACTGAGGTCATTCTCTGAGAAGGCCCCACAAAAGCCCCTCCCTCATACACCAGATTCAATCCCCTGTGCTCTGCACGAAGCCCCACAGCTTCTGACTCCTCTTCTGGAACTCTCACTTGAAGTCACCTTGGGATGGCGCATCAGGCACAGCCTCCCCCACCCCACCCCCCCGCCCCTGACACCTCAGCCCCCGTCCTGCCCTGGTGTCTGCAGCCCTGGTTGCTGAGGGATGAATGTGACAATATCGGGCAATTCTTTGTGAACTGGAAAGCATAAACTGGTGGGATCTTCGATAGGGTTGAAATCCCATTTCAGATTCACTTTAATTCTCCAAGGACAGCTAGAAATTTTCTTCCTTTAATAAAAAATTCCCAGACACACTTTGAAGTCCTAGAGTAAACCAGCAACAGAACAAAGTGAATCCTCCCAGGGGGGCGCTGGAGAGCCAGCTTCGTCAGGAAAGCTCCAGGCTTCACGCCTGACATTGTCAGGAGCCCGCCTAAAAAATAAATTACAAAAAGGCTGTGGGGAAGACGCAGGTGAGCTGCTTTCCCCTCAGGTGCAGCAGAGACCAGGCCAACTACAAATCAGTCCGTGAACTGGCTGCCTTGGGGGCATATTTAGGCATCAGTTCATTAATCTTCCGGATGTAGTCAGACTTCTCTGCGCAGCCTTTGCACGTCTCCCCCCAGTCGTCCAGGATCTTCTTCAGCTCTTTGACCCGGAGCTTCTTCAGGTCCACCGTGCTCAGGTCGATCTGCTTGTCTGGAGGAGAAAGCAGGGAGAGCTGGTGGGAGTGGCCACAGATACCCCCACCCCAGCCCCAGCCCCAGGAAGGGTCACCCCTGCACAGCCCCCAAACCCTCAAAGCAAGCAGCCCTACTGGTTGGAGGGGGACAGACATTTCAGACACCTGCAGTTGCGTGTCTGTGCTCACTGCCCCAACCTGGGGGAACTGGCCTGAGGCCCTTTCACCAGAAGGCCGGTCTCACCCTGGCAGCGTCCACCCGGACATGCAGTGCTGCCCAGGACTAGGACAGAGGCCACGTGGTCCTTATAGGACGAACCTTACAGAAGAAATGTGTTGTTGCTCTGCACCCCCCGCCGTGCCCAAGTGCCTTGACAACTAGTCACAGTAGAGATGAAGTCACTGCAGAGTGACAGCTCCAGGGTGACAGAGCAGACAGATCCCCTAGTTCCAATTTCCCCACACAGGCCCTGGTTAGGAGCTTACTCCCCATAACTTGTGAGCACAGAGAGACTGTGAGCCAACTGCTCCTGCTCCAGGTCCCTCTCAGGAGACTAGGCATCCTTGACACAAGTAGGCAAACACAGGCCCTTGGATACTCGAGTCACAATAAAATATGATGGTTTTATAGAAAAGGATAACTATTCCTGGTCCTGACTCTGAGGACCTGGCCTGCTTTTTTTCACCAGAGATCCGTTTGACAAGAGGGGTGCCGCAGCGCCCGGAATTCTTGGGCCTGCCTGTCTGCACACAGCATTTCTCTTCAAAATAATAAAAATCACTGGGCCTTCAGCAGGATGAGCCAATTAAACCCAGGTCAGGCCACATCCCTTCTCCTCTCAAAAACCCGTGTTGCCAGGGCCTGGGTGGCTCAGCTGGTTGAGCGTCCGACTCTCGATTTCAGCTCAGGTCATGGTATCGGGGGTTGTGGGACCAAGCCCCGCACAGGGCTGTATACTCAGTGGGGAGCCAGCTTGAGATTCTCCCCCTGCTCCCCCCTTCTCTAAAATAAATCAGTCTTGGGGGGGAAAAAACCTCTCTGTGCCCCTGCAAACCAAAACCAAACAAAACCACATTCCCAACTTCACTCAGATTAAAGACCTAAAGCCGAATGTTCACCAGCCTGCGAGGCCCTGTGCCCTGCCCACCTGTCCTACACTATGTCCTCTGCCTGCAACACTCTTCCTCTGGGCTGATCCGCCGCCTTTGAAGTCTGCTGAGTGTCATCTCCTCCATGAGGCCTCTCCTGCCAGATTCGTACCCCCGACCCCTCACTTGGCACCACCGGTCTACAACACAGCTCACTGGCCGCGCTCTTGTCTCTCACCCGCCTCTCCCAGCTAGAAAGCCAGCTCCGTGAAGCCTGAGCGTGAAGGCTCTGTGCTGATTCAGTAAGGACTGGCCACACTCACCATATTTGAGCTCACAGATCTGGCTGTCCTTCTTCTTAAGCTTCTCACAGACCTTCTCCACAGGGATGTGGTGAGCCAGGGGCTTGGACACCTCATTGATGATCTTAGTGGCAGCGTCATCTGTGGCCCCGATGTAGTAGCACTGCAGCAAGAGAGGACAGTGGCCTTCAGGCAGTTCCACCGGAGGGCCCTCTCCTCCACAACACACTGACCGCTCAAAACCTCTCTCTCTGGCAGGGCCTCATGCTCCCATGCCCTGCCTGTACTGGCAGTCAGGTTCGGTCAGTGTAAACCCTGGGCTCTTAATACATGCCCAGTTCCAGAGCTGACAGCCTCCAAATAAGTTTATGAGTCACCAGGATTCAGACCTTTAAACAGAGAGACAAACCAGCGACTTCCAGGGAAATTAAAGCTACAAAAGTCCTTGGTTCATCAGTAAGGCTCCTGTCCTCAAATCAGCACTAGCCACCCCCCACCCCCTGCCCAGTTTGTTATCTTCTTGTGTCCTTCCACACGGCCTCTCCTGCTCACAATGGCTCTTCCCTCTGCCAGAGATGCTCTTCCTCAGAGTCTTGACTATTTTACCTGCATCTACATCTGCCCTCTCTGCCACAGCACCCTGGTCATTTTCTCCAGTACACTCATCCCATGGCATCATTTGCCGAACTGTCATTTCTCCCCACTGATCCCCCCAGTGCCCGGCACACATTAGGTACTTAGTCAATACTAACGTGATAACAAAAAAATAGCCCAACTCCAGAATGCATGAAAGCACACAAGTCCCACACCAGCACACTGACACAACTGGCACACCTCCTGAGCACAAGGGGGCAGGGCCAGCCAGGGAGGGGAACCAGCTACTCACCAACCGATTCTCTTTGCCTCTTGCTTCCCGGCAGAATTTTATAAGTTCTTTTTCAATAGAGGACGGTGAGAATGTGACATCTCTGTCTTTGAGGTCCTGATAAAATCTTCCCAGATAGGAGATACAGACTGGAAAAGAGGGGGAAGGGAGATGCTCAGCAATCACCACGTTGCACCCCAATCCACCAGGAGGGAACACTGTCAGCAATTTTAATAGGAGACACGGAGGTGAGTTTTTCCATCACCGGGGTTTCTCAAGTGCCCACAGGCCGACAGAACCCGGCTCCGGGTTGCTGGGGTCCCCTGGTACACCCAGGGCACGCGGGGAACGAGCATCACCAAATGACCCACACATGGCTCCTCCCTGCTCCTTCCACAAAGTTTATGCCGAGACTGAACACGTGTCCTTGAGATGGGCTCACTGTGACCTCATAAGAGGCCAAACCGGAGAGCGAAGGCAAAAACGATCCAAATGCTTCTCATTTCCAAACACAACACCGAACCCCGATGTGCGGCTCCGCAAGCCCACCGGACCCGGCGCGGTGCTCAAGGCTGGCCCTAGGAGCTCCGGACCTGAGCCAGGGAGAGCCTCTGCCCCAGTGATGGGGAAGGACACAAACTCCGGCGTTATCGCAATGCCAAGCCAAGTTTTCTGCACGATCTGGTCCCAACTTTTTTTTGTCGGACTAGTTTCCTAGGCCCGGGAGCTGTTTCCTAGGCCGGCGTCTGCTCCTTCTCGGGCGGACCCCGCTGGGACCGGCCGCCGCCCCCTCCCGTTCCAGCCCCGGCCTCTCGGCCGTTCGGTGGTGTTCAGCGCCGCCAAGCCAGCCTTGGCGCGCGGACCCCAAACCCGCCGCACCTTCGCAGTCGCCCGGCCGCAACGTCCGGCCGCCCGGCAACACGCTCAGAGCAAGCGCCACCGCCAGCCCGTGCGTGGCCCACATCCTCCACCTCCACCTCCTCCTCCGCCGCCGCCGCCGCCCGACTGAACCGCGCCCGCCGTGAGGCGCTACCTCCAGGTCCCGGCCGCGCGCCGTAGTTCCCCATTGGCGGGCGGCCCCCGCGCCCTCCCACACGCCGCGCTCCTATTGGTTCACGCGCCTGGGAGCCCAGACCGGCGGCTCCACGCTGCCCTTTCCTATTGGCTGGTAGCGTCACCCGCCCTAGCCCTAGACAGTTGTCGGCCGCTGATTGAACCAGGGCGTCCGGCCGGAAGTGGCCGCGGGGGCGGCGGAAGCGGCCCGGGCCGCCATCTTGAGTAGGGGCAGCGGCGGTCCCTGAAGCCGGAAGGCTCGGGCTGGAGTAGGGTTCGGCGGTAGGTCCGCGCCTCCAGAATTGTCCCCAGTACCCTCTGCTCTGGGCCCTATGCTGGCCCGAGAAGCCCCTAGGACTTCCCCTTCCGGGGTCCCGACTCGTGGCGCAGGCCATCATCTCTTGCGCCAATTGCTGCCCAAAGGGCAGGCTTCGGGTGACTGTCCTTGCCATTTTTTAAAACGATCCCGAGTGGGGGACCTAGGCTTCGGGGAGCGCCCGCGAGTCCTGCCGACCAGGCCCGAAGGTGCGCGTTAGGCTGGAGGCCGCCTTATTCGGGCTGACCGGACACCAGCTCGGGTGGACAGACGCTGAGTTGGAGGATTTCCCATAGGAAGCAACCTCCCTCCCCAAGCTGTCGTCCCAGGCCCAAGGAAAGCGCCTGGCCTGGTTAGGCGCCGTCTGTGTGCGGTCAGAGCTGGCCCGCTTCGGTGGGGAACTAAAGGGCTGGACTGCCGCCGCTGGCGGCGACGCTCCGGGGGATCCCTGGTTGCTGGGAGCGCCTCTTGAGTAGGTGGGGGCCCACCAGTCAGCGGACAGGCACTGGTGAGGGTTTCCTCTTTGGCTGTCCTCCTTTCAGGTTCTGTCTCAAGGCAGGACTTTGGAAAGGCTGGCTCTGTGCTCTGGGCAGAGAGATTTCTATGAGGCTAAAGGGCTTGGAGTCCGGGGGACGAGGATTGGAGAGGGGGCACTTGGGCTGCTCCCATTCAGTGAATTCAGTGGGTCAGTATCAGGTATTCATCTTTAATTAACATCACAGCAGTCAAGGGAATGGGGAAAGGGGAAAAAATCAAGTGGCAGATATTTACATCTAAAATTCACATTACTTGTTGGATTTAGAACATGCTACCACAATATATACAGTAAAATACCTCTTGGGACACTAGTACAAATTTTTTTTTCTTTTAACTTTGCTTTCTGGTACAGGTAAGATCATTTTTAAATCACTTTTTTAAACATAAATACATAAAAGAAATGGTTAGAAGTCTTATTTTAAATAAGCACAGAATGCTAGAGGTTAAAAACACATTTATAGGGCTGAATACCAATTGGACATCACACTCTATACATTTTTTGCTCAAATTCCTGTACAAATACACAGCATTCAAATAAGTATTTACAAATAAGCTTGAAAGAATGAAAATCAGTGTTTCACAATCTTTTCGGAGGATTCTCATTTCTGACCTCCCACTTCCCCTCAGACTGGCGTTCTCCAACAAAAGGGATTTGGATTATGTCCTTTTCATCCAGTTGGGGAAAATGGAAAGGGAAAACAAACCTCCTCACCTTGCATGAAAACGCAAGGCCAAACCAACCCACACTCCCCGCCCTACCATCCTGGGCCACCAGGTGGAGAAGGTCGATGTTTTTATGCAATGACTGCCTTGTCCAGGGATTGGTGTTCAGAAGTGCCCTAAACTCTAAAGTTGCCCTCCCACCGAAGTCTCACACCCAGAGCTAGCCCCTGATCCTCTAACACCTGTGAACACCAGATGCTCCAGGCCTCCCCTCTGAGGTTGGGGCTGTGATGACTGATCCACTCTGCCTGGAGCTATCCTTACAGTATCGGGAAGGACCCACACTGGTGAGAAGCACCCCCCAGATGCCCTGAGGGTAATGCGCCCCTCCATCTTTCCCAGTAGGTTACTTGCTGGCATTCCTGTTCAGTAAGCTGGCATTTGTGTACAAGAGAACACCCTGGCCGGCCTTGTCTGTTTGGAAAGAGGGACTGTAGGGAAGGGGTGGGGGTCTAGGGCCCGGGGCCTGGCCACGGAGTCAGGCCTGCAGAAGAAAACTACAGGAGAACACACCTGCTCAACAAGGAGAAGGCCGCCTTGTGACCATCAAAGTTGTGAACTCAAGCAAATGAAAGAAAAATACTGTAGACTATTTTTTTTTTTTAAGTAACTTAGAAGCACCCTGGTAAGATACTATCCCCATCCCACCCTATCCCCCCAAATAATGAACCAAGAGGAAAATCAATGCCCTGACCTGAAAGAGTTTCCTATAAAGACACCACTGCCCTCTGCCCAACAGACTGGGGAGGCTGGAGAAAGTAGCCTCATGCCCGCCCCGAACCCTGAGTGGTGGTCCCCGTGGGCCTGGAGTATGTTGGGGGTGGGGGAGGGAGGTGCGAGGGACAAGGGGCAGGGGCTGAGAAGACAACTGCACTTGGCCACCTGGAAGAGGATAATTCAACCTGCTTGGCTCTCTGCTTCCAGAAGGGGGAGCTCCCTCCCACCCTCTTTACCCAGGAGCTTGCAGAACCTGACCACGAGTCCTCAGGGCTGGAAGCCTGGCTGGGCAGCCAGCCCCACTGCTCAGAGGTAGTGCTGAAAATCCCTGATTCAGGAGCTGGACGACAGGCATTCTGGCCACTTCTGAAATCTCAGAGGATTTCCGGCCCCTGCCACACCCCAGCCTCACTCCCATGCCAGCTCTTCTCTCAACACTTGGCCTCCTGGACAGGGGGAGGAAGGTGCCTAGGGCAGTCCCTCTGGCTCCGTACCCCCACTCAAACCCAAGAGGGTGGGAGATAACCTTTGCAGATCCATTCGCCAGGGGGGCTCCTGCAGGGCATGAGGTGTGTTGAGAGTGGAAGTGAGCAAATGGTCAGAAATAAAAGCGATGGAGGGAAAAATCCAAGGTAGAGTGGAAGGCAGGGCTGGCCCACGGAAGCCTGGCAGTGTGCCCTGGGCGTGCCTTAGGCCAGATCACATGCCTGAGCTGGCAGGTTGGCCCAGGCAGCCCCTCAGGTGCACACTCCTGGATGGAAGAGTGGGCGGGTGGGTAGGCTTTTGTGCAAAACGGCTTGTAGCTCCCTTGTCCACCTGTGACGTGTAGTCCACGTGGTCCTTGCAATCCCTGAATACAACCATGAGCTCTTCTGTCCATGCAGCAGCGGAAGAAGTCCCTAGTGCAATTTCCATTCTTCTGTGCCTCTCTGCCCTGGAGGGAGGGCCTGGGCTCCGACCCCCGGGCCCTGCAAAGCTGCAAAGCAATTCTGTCTGTGCAATATCTCCGTATAGCTCCACGTGGTCTGGAACTGCAGGAGGAAGAAAGCATCTACTGCACAAAGGAAAGAAAGGAAAACCCATAGAAATGGAAACGTAGAAAATGAACTAAAAAGAGAAGCCACAACCCTTCATGCTGCTGTGGCCTCTGTACATGGCAACACACGAGTTCACGGCAGTAGAACGTAGACTCGGGGTGGCTCTCTCCTGAGTGCCGGGCCTCTCAGCTCCCTGGGGTAGGGGGGACTTGCTTCTCAGACCTGGAGTGGCTGGGCAAGCTGCTCACCGCGGGCGGTGTCCCCGCCGCCTCCCTGCCCCTCACTGTTCCCCGCGGCTGTGCTCCCAGGCCAGGCGGGCCTGCTCTTCCTTGGCGCTCCCAGGGGGCAGAGAGGCCTTGCGGTGCAGGCCCCGGGGCCGGTCAGCGTCTTCGCGAAGCAGCACGCCCTCCTCGTGCTCCAGGGCTGGCAGGCGGCTGTGGTAGGGCTTGGGTGGCAGCGCGGGTGGGTCCATGGGGTCCTGAGGGACGACGCACCCGGGGGCTGAGTGGCTTCGGCATGGCTGGGCCTTGATGGAGTCCAGGACTGCGGACTCGGAGAGGCTGTAGTGGACAGGGAGGTAGGGTGGCTCGAGATCTTCGTCGGCGTTCCAGGCCTGGCTCGGCATGGAGTCCATGGTGTCGGTCCGAGGCGGGGCCTCCGAGGAGTGCCCAAAGTTACTCTCGCTCAGGGAGGACACGCCGCTGCTGGCGCTGCCTGACAGGGTAGAGTTGCTGCCATCCAGACCCGACTGGGGGCTCGTGGGGGAGGCCGGGATAGGGTGGAGAGGAGACTGCAAAGCAGAGGGTGGGCATGTTAGAACTTCTGCGGACGGGCTGGCGGCCTGCTGTGTGGAGAAAGGGCCAGGTGCTCGCGCTCACTGGCTGCCCACTGGTCTCTTCGGCAGCCTATTCCCAGCAAGCCAGGGGAGCCCCAGAATCAGCACCATCTCTGTGGGCAGAAATGGCTCTGCCCCGAGGACTAGGCACTTGCACCCCGTGGCTCTGGGGTGCTGACAGAAAGGCTGGGTCAGCAGGCCAGTGGGCAGAGCAGAAAGAACCCCCAGGACCATGGGCCAGATGAATGGGCTCTGCTGCTAAAACCTATGACTGAGTCCATCTTTTCCAATGTGCAGAAAAACGAGTGAGTTTTCATGAGACTTTGCTGCCTCTGCCTCTTGCTTTTGACTGGACTCCAGTTTAAAATAATCTACCATCTACCATGGGAGTATTTCTTGCCTTCTTGAATTGTGTGCCGTTACCTGGTGACACCAGCAGGAGCCCCCCAGCCCCTCACTGCCCCTTGCCCATGCACCCTGGGCACTGTGTGTTGCTGTTCCCCTGACCTCCCTGGCCCCCTCACACTGGTTCCAGGACACATCAGTAATCTGCATGGCAAGCATGGGGCCCTGGGCACCCCTAGCTTCCATTGGGCTGGGCGCTCTGGGAGGGAACAGGGAGGGCTGTGGCTCATTTCGTAGAGCTGATTCCAGAGCAGACCAGAAGGTTCCGCTCACCACCCCCATCCCCGCTGGGGCTGTTGCTTCAGTACATTACCTTGCGCAGAGTCCGGGCAGGCAGGGCCGGGGGGGTGTCACCCAGGGGGTGGTGGAAGGCGTCGAAGTGTAGGGAGTAATGACCTGCAAAGGGAATAGAACCAGAGCCTCAGCTGGGACCCCTCTGAGGCTGTGTGGACACATCTTGCTGGGCCAACTGGGCAGCCGTGGGAAGAGGTTCCTGGGGACCTCTCAGTGTTGAAGGCCACAGGAAAACCTCTCTTTTCACTGGAGTTCTCCAAAACAGGCTGCTGGAGTAAAAGACACCTGTGCCACACAGAAAGTCAAGAAGGTCGAGTACATCAGAGCTCACAGGATGACAGGCAGCCCTCCGGCAAGCTGGTGGGTAGCAGGCTTGGCACAGTCGGTTCCATGGTCTTCAGCCCCCCTGGCTGGGAAGGCCTGACTGAGCTCACCTGCTGTACTTGGAAACCTCACAGACCCCAAAGCCCAGCAGGATCCTTCCCGTGGATGGTTTTTCCTTGGCTGAGTCAGCCCAGGGAATGGCCCATCTTCTTAGTTTGGAGGTCTGCTGTCCTTGCCCCTGAGTAGTCTGAAACCAGGGACTATCTGAGGGACCCGCTGGAGGTCTTCTTACCATGCAGCAGGCTTCGGGGAGGCACTGAGGGGGCCAGGATGTGCCCCATGTGGGCAGACAGGAAGGGCTGGGCCTCTTGGGCTCCACTATCCAGGCTCCAGCTGCTGGGGGCTGCTGGCACCGCTGAAGGGTGGAAACAGATGGCAGGAAGGGAGGTTACTTCTTGAGCCATCCTCGGGGAGAAGCCCATTCTATGGCCTCTGGCTTCTCCAGGTGTGCACTATGTACCCAGCACGTGTAGGAGTGACACGCCAGCCCGCCAAAAAGCTGGCCAAGTGAGATGCTGTGGCCCAGAGGAGAGGGACAGAAGCTGCTTACGAGGATGGCACCAGAGGGAGTGGGCATCTGAAGAATACTTAGGGGGAGGCAAGCTGAGAGGCTAGCAAGGAATGAATGTCTGCAGCCTGTGGGACTTGCCAGGAAGAGGATAGAGAACAGAAGAAATGAGCAGAGCGGAGTGGAACGGGCTGAGGAAGAAGACAGAATGTAGAAGAGGGAAGCCACAGAGCTCTTCCCCAGAGCCATGTCAGCCATCTCTGACTGCCCTGGCCCAGTGGGAAAACCAGGGAGCACCGAGGGCAGGAGGCAGACACCGTTTCCTCCTAGAGCTAGTGCCTGGCCGTGGGGGGGGGGGGGTTGGGCAGGGGCGGGGTCCCAGAGGGCCTGCGGTAGCAAGCAAGCTCTGCCCACTGACTGAGTTTGGAAAGCACAAGGGGTTTTCAGGCAGGGACCGGTGTTCCCTGTGCCTGCTGGAGGAAAGAGTATACGGCCCAAGAGTTGCAGCTCAGGTCTGGCTGGACCGGTGGCTTCCCTAAGAAGGGGAAGGACTGTGGAACCAGTGGTGCTTTGAGGCCTTAGGGAAAGGTCCCGTTCCTGGCACCGACATGCCACAGACGCAAGGCAGAGTGGCCTTGGACAAAGGGAAACCAAGAGTGTCCACCTGTGCTAAGGAAGGCGTTCAGTGCCAGAATACTTGCTCCCCGTCCCCCAGCCATGGCTGGGATGACTGACTTTGCAGGAAGGAGATGAAACGAGGAATGGCTAGACCTAAGGCTCTGAGGGGCTCTCTGCCAGAGCAGAGCAGCAGAGGACATGTGAATCCTGTTAGCCAGCTCCTCCTGGAGACCCGATACCACCACCAAGAAATGTGCCCTTACTCCAGCCCAGAGCCGGGAAGCAAAATCTCCCTTTTGGGCTGTCAGGGGCAGGGCAGCAGTTCAGAACCTGCGCACCTGGCTGCTGGCTTTGTACTCAGGCAGTTGTAGCTAAACTGGGCCTCAGGAGTCTGGGGTCTGGGCTCTCCTTGCTCCAGGTACTGAGCAGGGAAAGCTAGGCCCTGAGAGGCTCTGGAAGGGAAGAAGCTGGACTCCAGCCTTCAAGAAGGATGTGGTCAGGAGGGGCCTGAGATAAAGTGGTGATGTCCTTCCTCTTCCTCCCCACTGGTCTGGAACTGGAGTGGGGGCCTGCAGCAGAACCCAAGGCAGAACTCCACTGTCTGAACAGACTCAGTTCTCAGGACTGCACAGTCCCGTGGGATGGTGGACGGCTGGTGGCAGGAGGGGCGAGGCAGTGACGGGGTAGACGGGCACTCAGCTGTTGCCTAAAAGAAAGAATTCTGAATCTGATGAACAGCACCAGGTGGATTCTGCCAGAAGTCCTCCTCAGGGAGCCTGAGGCTCCTGAAAAACAGGACAGGCCCATTCTCCCACAGGCTCTCTGCAAGATAGGGCAGGAGCTCCTAGGTCCTCAGCACTGAAAAGAGTCACTGAATCTTAGAAATTAAGAAGCTTGGAGGTGGGTCTGGGCAGCTTCCCCAAAAGGGTGCTGACAGCCCAAGCTCTCCGTGCACATCAAGGCCCTAGAAGAACTGCAGGCCTGCAGAAGTTCACCCAAGAGCCCAAAGTAACCTGCGGGCAGGGAGGCTCTGGGGGAAGAAAGCCGGCGAGGCTGCAGTGCTTTACAAAGCGCGCCTGCCTGGGCCCATCCACGTGACCGAGAAGCCATCCAGTTCACCCTGCAGCCTGATGTCAGGGAGCTGCAAGGCGCATGGATCTTTGCTGCGTGGCCCAGGTGCACTGGGGCTAGTGGAAAATCGAAGCTGGAGTGACTCAGCCTAGGAGGAGGGGGCAACCCCTGCTGTGGCCTGGCCATTCCTCTCTCTCTCTGTCCTGTTAACAGAGGTCCAGGGCTGGCCTGCGGTCCCTGCTGCACAGCCGACAGCCCTGAGGGCAAGCTTGTCTGGGCTGAAAGTTGCTGGCAAAGAGAGATGACCACAAGTGAGAGAGGTGGAGTCCTTGTGGGACTCAGGATCCTGATGACAAGAGAATGGTGACAAGTGTGTGCCGCTCCTGCTCTGGAGGATCCTGGCAGCGGCTACGGGAGTCATCGCTCTGGCCCGTGTGCTCCTACTAGGTGGATGTCTCAGTTGCTGCCTCGAAGTGCTGGCGCTGTGGTGTGGGCATGCCCGAGGTGGGCTCAGCCCCTTTCCTTCCCACACCTGGGAGCGGGCGTGCCCAGCTTCCTGCCGCAGCCTGGTCTGACGCCTGATGCTCTTCTGTGTCCAGCTGGTGTAGGGCCCAGCTCTGACCCCCGGCACCCATTTGAGTTCTGAGCTCATCTGTGCTCTCAGCTAGCTCTCAGATGGCTCCAAATCTCAGGGGAAGAAAAGGCACAGTGGATTTTGGCCCCAGAGGCCTTTGTAACAGGGGCAGGGTCCAAGGGGCTGCATGTTTCAGGGACACGCTGCCTTGAGGCTGGGGAGTCATCTTCAGCTGGAAATCTCCATGGCCTCTGTGGTTGAGCACCTGGTGCTGATGCCCACCAGCCACTGAGGCTGTGGACCCCATGTCTGGTCTCCTTAATGAAGACACAGAGGCTTGTCCTCTGTGGTGAGTGACAGAGGAACAATGACAGTGGGGACAGCAGACAGCAGTTGGTGAGGAGGTGCAATGACAACATGATGATGGCTTTGGAGGGACCAGTTCTGATAGGACAGCAGGTTGTACTCCCAGGGACTGAGTGTGCCCTGAAGCCCAACAGAGGGAGGTGAGGGAGGGGACGCTATAGGGAGGAGGGCCAGGATGGGGCCAGGACTGGGGGGCAGGCAGGGTAGCACAGTCCTCGGATAGGTATTGCTCTGTGTTCAACTGCACTCTGATCCCCATCTGCGGGCCTTTGGGCCAGGGCCTTGTGGGTCCGAGCCTGCTGCTTGTAGTGGCTTGCTGTGGCAGAACACTGGGTCGAATCCATGAGCCAACCAGCCTCTGTTCTAACTGCCTAGTCTCATGCCCACGCTGATGGGCTCACAATGGAGAAGATGGACTCACAGCAGCCGCCAGCCCAAGTGGCTGCAGGAGGACTGGACTCAGAGGACCTGGGGCTCCTCTCGAGAGAACTGTCTCTGGGGAAGTTCACTTTGCCACAGCTGGTTCTTCCCATTTTTCTAGGGGCTTGTTCGGCCGTATGCCTATTCTGAGCAACAAGGAGAGGTTGTGAAGGCCCAAGTTGAGAGTGACCAAAGAGGCCGTAGGGCCTGCTGAATTCTGGGGCTGGTTGGGAGGAGCCCAGGGGAGTGACTGCCCACAGTCTGAACAGCCAAAGTGTCCATAATGGTGGGCTCAGGGCAGGCAGCAGCTGGGGCCTCTCAAAGGGTGGACCCTGGGGAGGGAGAGCCACAGACTAACAGGATCCAAACGTAGCATCATGCCAGGCGTCGGTTTAACAGTGAGCACAGGAGTTGGTAAGACTTTGGACAGACAGACAGGCCTGGGTGTTGAAGTATGGTGCAGCCTCGGCCAGGTGGTACTTGGGGACAAGAGTCAGACGCTCAGGATGGGAACAGACATGGGGGGAGGCCACCTGGGAAGGGGAACAATACCTTTTTCAGCCACAGACAGATTGGGATCACTGCAGGGTTTGCAGGATCCGACCACTTGCTGGAACAGGGCCCGCTGGAAATTTGGCAGCTGAGGGAAGGAGAGAAATATCAAAGAGGGTGAAAACAACCAGTTATACCTTGAGGGGGCAGCGCTGTGGGCCCAGGAGCCAGGACATTTGAAGAGAAGTCAGGGAAATCGAAGCAGTGGTACCGCTCATGCTGGAGATGTGTTGGGAAGCTCCGGCTGGCCCCAGGAAGACTGGCCCTCACTACCAGGCTCTGAGGGCTGCCATGTCAGCATTGGAGGCCATTCCCTACCATGTCTGGCTGGGCTCCAGACTGTCTCAGGTGTGGCCAAGAGAAAGGACACAGGCACTTGAGGTTATCTAACTGCATCCTTTTGTCCTGCCCCGGAGGCCCACAGGCAGAAAGGATGAGGGACACTTCACCCCTAAGCACTGGCAGACCTAGCCTCCCAGAGGTGCCATCACAGGCCCAAGCCTGCACTGAGGGTAAGGGCAGCATTCAAGCCTGGGAAGTCATAGACAGGGCCCACTGATCTGATAGGCAGCTGCAGAGCAGGCCTGCTCCCTCCACTGGCACGGCCCCCGGAGGTACCACTGAGAAACTGCTGGCATTCTGGACTAGGTGACAGCTGCTTGAAGGTGACTCTCATGGACTCTGATAGAAGGGCAGGTGGACCAGGCAGGGCAAGGAGCTAATCCCTATGGCTTTTGGTTCAAGGCCCCCAGGGAGGGTGTCTGGAGAGCTGTGCAGACGGTGGGGAGCAGTCCCAGCAGGCAGCGAGGGGCTTCGGCTAGATGGAGGGATGGATGCAAGAGGCAGAGTTTGCCTGAGTGAGGGTGCCCTTCACACACACAGGGAGGAAAGTCATGCTCCAGACCTGTGTCCACCATGACCTTCCCAGGACAGGAAAGAACCAGTTCCCTCTGCTAGACTTTTTTGGGCTGAGGAGTCCAGGAGGCAGGCAAGGACAGATAGCTACCGGAGCAATGGTGGCTCCAACCTGCCACCATTCTCCCCACAGCTGCACTCCATCTGGGCTGCTGGTCCTCAGAGTCACCACGGTCCCTGTCCAGGGGCCCAGCAGCCTTCTGAGGGTCTCAAGGCAGAATGAAGGAGGCTGGGATGACAGCACAGAAAGCCTAGCAGATGCAATGAGAGAAGCCCAGGCCGACACACTTGCAGCAGAGGGCAGTCAGGAGTCTGGGTCTACTACCTGTCCGTTCTCCAGGATGGCTGCCGGATACATGGCGCTGCTCGGGCGGTCCCGGTGCGTGGGCAGCAGCAACATCATTTCCCGGGCGTGGCGGTACTTATCTGGCAGAGAGGGAGAGCCTGTAACCAAGTGAGAACAATCACGCACAGATGACAAGCCACAGATGGAGGGCCCAGTGGGCAAGCATCCTGGGGGCCAGGGAACGCAGGTTGGCATCCCCTCGCAGCTGGCGGAAGGATGAGCTCAGCAAGCACAGGAGGAATGAAGCAGAGTCTGCTGGTGAGATGGTGGTGGGGGGTTGCCCCTGCTGCCCTTGCCGTGGCAGGCACACTGCAGATGGCGGGGGCAACGCAGGCCCACTGACGGAGCCCCCTCACCATGCTCAGAGGCAGATGAGGAGAACTGAGGACAGGATCTAGGACCCAGAGGGCCCCCAGCACCTGGAAGATGGGTGTGGCCCGGGTATGGGCTCTCTCAGGGGGCCCAGGCATGGGCACAGGCAGGCTGGCAATGGAGCCATCACACAGAGACAGAGACACTAGGGTAACACAATGGCACAGCTCTTATGATGTCTGGTGTCTCCATACACTTACTGCCTCTGGACCCCACTGGCCCTACTCTCACCTGGCTCCCTAGCACTTTTGCCCAGAGGCTTCTCCTTCCCAGATTCTGGTCCTCTAGAGCCTGGCCCTAGCTTCCTGGCTATCCTACTGCAGCTCCAGAGCCAGAATGGCAGGGGCTCCAGGGCCCTGTGTTAAGGGGGCTCTCAAGGGATTCTCACTCTGACACTCCCCCTTCAGTGAACTCGGGGGTCATGGAGCTAGTCTAGGACTTGTGGGCCTTGAACCCAGGCTCCTGAGTTGACGTGGTTCATGCTCTTCTCTTGTGAGGCTTCTGTGGTGATCTCTGGCCCAAGGGGCTGTTATAGAGGCCAGATGGCACGAGACATGGTATGACTGGGTCCCCATCCATGCAGCCCATAGCTGCAGGCCCAGGAACCTGTCAACCATGGGCCATGAGAGGGTCTTCACAGAAACAGACAGAATAACTTGCTAGCTTTCCTTGGGAACGGATAACTTGGAAGGCCCTCCACATGTGCCCCACACATCGTGCCAGATGCCAGCAAGTCCATGAGGAACTAGCCTCCTGGCAGACTATGGCTGGCTCCAGTGGTAGAAGGCCTTCTGTGGTTTGCTCTCAGTGACACCCGTGGGCCCCTGGGCTCCATCTGGGAGGAGAATCTGCAGCTCCAGAGGCTCTGTCCCTGAAGCCCAGGGTCCCCGGGGCCTTCTTTAGAGCATGTGGTTCTCCCACCTTCAGGGACAACTGACAAAGGTCTCTGCACTCAGCCTGCCCCCGGGCTCCTTGAGCTACCCCTCTTGTGCCCATTTTAGACCCAGAAGATAAGGCTTAAATACTTTGCAGAAGTCAATATAACAAAAATTTGTAGGGGTTGTTTAGAGACAAATGGAAAAGAGCTCCTAATTCCACCAATTTCTATAGTGCCTTTCTAGCAAGGAACTGGATGCTCCCTGAGTCCCGGCAGCCACAGCTCTGGACAGGGTTCCCCTCCACTTGTGTGCCCAGAGGAGACCTGCACCCTGACACCACGCAGTTAGAGTTGACTCTAACACCTGTCACATACCAGGCAGGCAGCTGGGACACGGCAGGCAGACTGCCGGCCTCGTACAGCTTGTAGCCTGGCTCACAAGGCCAAACTCAGCTCTGCACACTCGAGGTCCTGCTTTGGGCCCAGGTGCTAGGATGGGCAGACAGCAGCCTGAAGGCCCAAGGTGCTCTGCTGAGGATCTGAACCCACAGGATGGAGGCTCCTCTGGTGCTATAACAAAGGGGTGCTCGGTGTTACTGCTGAGATTTTCAACTCTGCCATCCACTGCTCTTTCAACTGCCCTCAGCCCTGGGCAGCCAATCCCACAGGAGCAGAGACTGACGGCTACTTTTCATGAAAATATTTAAACACCACAAGGGCTTCTCTGTCACAGGACTTTTGTACTACTTGTGTGGTAGCCTGGCTAAACCAAAGGGAGGCTAAGTCCCAGCACCACAGAGTTACTCAAGGAGGACCAATCGGAATGCCCGTTCCCTAGGCCCAATCAGTCTTTTTACCACTAGAGGGAGCTGCGTACTCAAAAGAGTTGAGAAAGAGGGCAAGCGTTTAGAAAAAGGCCTTGTAGGCCTTTCTTCTGAAGGTTTCCAAATCAACAGGGACTATAGCAGACAGTGTCACAGGGCCTGGTGGGGAAGGCCACTGGTGTCATGACCACTCCTGGGTTGGGGGGAAAGTGCCTCCAGAACCCCTTCTCCATGAAAGCCTTCCCTTCACCCATAACCCCAGAAACAGCGTGGACTGCTCTCTTCCTTCTGTGCCCCTAGGGCATCGTCTACTGCATCTCCCATATTTATCTGAAAATATTAGTCTTCGTCTGTGATGCTGGGTCCAGACCTCTCCATCTTCTCTCACAGGCCTGCTGCTGGTAGGCTCCCTAGGGGGCCCATGGTTTTCTCCAAATACGCCCGCACACAACTTGCGTGGATGGTGTAGCCCGCCAGGGAATGAATCCATGCTCTTTCTTCATTGCCTCTGCCCTCGTCTGCATTTTGGGCCCAGTTCCAGTTAGCCCTTTTGTTTACTTTTGTACTTAATGTCTACTCCAGAAAGGGCAGGGGCTTCTGTCAGCCTTTCTCTCTGTGATACCCTGAAGTTTGGTTCCTGCGATAGCTGGTCTCCAGAGATGGCAACCTGCAATGCCTTCCCTCCAAAAACACACACGCCTCTCCTCACACCGTGAGGTGAAGTCTCATTCCGCACCCCGGTATCTAGGTTAGCCTTAGGGACTTGACCAGACAGTGACAAAAGGGACATTATGGGATTTCCAAGTCTGGGTGATAAGAAGCCCAGGTTGCAGGGAAAGGCCCTACACAGGGACTCAGGTCGATAGCCCCCGTTGAGCTCCCGGGTGATAGTTGCTACCAGTTGTACGAGTGAGCCAGCCTAGTTGAACCTTTAGATGCCTCCAGCCCCAGACTATGACTTTTGGCTCAGACTATGGGCTCACGATAGCAACGGCCAGCCCTAGGCCAGGCTGGCGAGCTTAGACCGCTCCCTTGGTCACCGTCCCGCACAGCCATCCCAGGAAGCACCAGGTCCGAGTTCCCACAGCCAACTGACCTTCCACCACAACCCTTCTGTCTAAAAGGACAGAGGACCAGATTTCACTGTGAGAACTAGGATCAGATTGTGAAAAAGATGCAGGCTCTCAGAGAACAAGACTTTAGCAGACTGATAAGTAATCAGGCAATAACTGGCAAAGTACATAGCTTTTCACAGAGCCATTTCTCCTGATTAAGCCTTTCTCAACTGAACAAGGTCTTTTTGGTTATTGTTACTTTTTAGAATAACATTTTCCAGGGTTAAGTTCAGCCTTCAAATTTGCAGTCATGCTCAATTCCTCAAGACAAGAATCAGTGGTACCTTAACTTTTTTATTCTTGTAGATATTTCAACGGAAAAGAACTGAGCTTTCTCGTGGACTGTGCGTCCTCTTACTGAGGTGGAGATGCGACAGCTGGCCCCCTCTGTGGCATCCACTGCTCAGAGCAGGGTCTGAAGCCAGCCAGGGAGAGAGCCAGGGCTAAGAACCCTCGAGTCCTTAGTGCTGAAAGGGGGACATTCTCTAAGTCACAGGGCCACTTTCAAAGACAGAGCCACAGATGACATGAGGACTAGTGGGGCTCACGAGGCCTTGTCCTCTCCCTTCTACAAGCAGCGCCCTGCCCTCCTTACCTCGGGCACTGGAAGGGGCAGAGGTAATCATCTGGGATGGTGCTGAGTGAGTGGAACTCAGGCTGGAGGAAGAAGGGCTTGCCTGGGACGAGGACAGAACAGAGACGTTGGTGACTGAGCCCTGGTACCTGGGGTTGGGATACGCGAGCTGCAAAGGGAGAAAAATCAGCAGGATAGAGGTCTGAATGGCCGGGATTGTGGGACTGGCCCAGAGTTGGCTTCTTCATGCCATGAGGTACCCAGACCCAGTGTTGGATGTGGTAGCCTGGGTCCTGATGGAGGCCAGGCTGGTGGCTGGCACTAAGGGTCACCCACGCCACCCATGGACCACGATTGTTGGATCGACTCTAGTGATGATGCCCATAGAGGATGCAGGACTTAGCCATCAGGAATGCCAGGAAGGAGGGCAATTTGGAGGAGGGTCTGTCCCCCAGAATCTCGAAGAGCAACCAGGAATGAAGCTAGATTTCCTTCTTGGGAAATAAAGCCTGGGAACTGTGACGCAGGATGGTGTGAGGGGAAGGCAGTTTTACTGGCTCGGGGTGTTCTGAGTTCAGAAACCGGAGAACTGATGCCAGCCCTCACACCAGACCAGCCAGCAGAGAGGCGAGTCCTCACGGTGCCTTGGCCATTCTCCTCGGGCAGCTCTGGTACCTGCATATGGTGGTATAGGTCCTCGGGAGCCTCGCCCACGGAGCTGTCCCCCAGCATCACCACATTTCCCGCTTCGCTAGATGCGTGTGAGGAGAGAGAGGATGATGAATGGCGGCCTGTGCCCATCAAGTTCATGGGGCTGTGAACGAGAGTGGGAAATAGGGACCAGTCAGGCTGGGAGCTGAGAAAGCTTGCTAGGTGGAAGAGGATGGTGTAAAAGGCTGTATGCCAAGCCTCAGCCAACACTGGCTTGGAGGGCTTCGTAGCTAATGCTTATATCCATCAGAGGCCTGGGACAGCTGGGAACCCTCACCTGCTGCTCTGGCTTCCCCTGGTTTGTGAAGGCCAGAGGTAAAGTGGCAAAATCTCTACTGCGAGTTCGGTGCTTTATGGCCACTCAGTCTGATGACGTCAGCAGTTTCTCAGTTAGGATGACTGAGAATGATATGCTAAATCTGGTCAAAGACTCCAGGTCCCCTTGCCATGCGGGGTTGGTCTGAACCAGCAGCCACCCCCTGCTGGGATCGGCTCCTAGGCCAGGGGTGTCTTCCCATTAGGGGCAAGCTACCAAATAGCTGACTGGCAACCTCTGTTGGCTTCCCTCCACATCTGGGGTCACAGGTTCGCCAACACTCTCTCAGTCGTAGACAGCCCTCATTCACTCCTTCCTTCTTTGTGGAGGTGCGGTCTGTGCTGACGTACTGCTTCCATCGGAAGACAAACCCGGAGAGGCTCCTCTCCCTCCCTCCTCCTCTGACTGGGCCTTCCTGCCCCGGAGGCTTGGCGCATCTCCCGCTGAGCTCAGATAGACCAGCCCTGACCTGGTACGCTTCCACCTCACCATGTGGTTCTCTTCCTTAAGCCAACTGGGGACCCTCATTCCCCTTGGGATGGGGACAGAAGGCCTGAAGGAAGGAGGCCCCTTCAGAGCTGGCACTGGCCCCCTTCCGTGTCCCGAAACCCTGCACTCCAGCCACGAGGCTCTGCTGGTGGGGCTGACCAGGCCGGCCTGGCCGCCTCCTGGGATGCCTGCACATGGCGGTCCCTTTGCCGGATCCTGTTCCATCGCCCTCCTCACCCCAGCTTGTTTCTGCCTCACAGACGTCTACTTATCATTTAAGACTTACCCCGAATGCTCCCTCCTCTGTGTTCTCACAGTACCATGCACACTCCTCTGTCACCCAGGATGACGGGCTGTGAGCATGGATCCTGAGGCGGGAGTGTGTGCTGGCCGTGTGCATGTGTGAGAGGGCGCGGGAGCGAGTACACACTCCTACTATCTCAGACTTCCTTGCTCTGACCTTTGCAATCCGGACTGACCTCTGTGGAGGGGACCCTCCCCACCCTAAGGCCGTACCTGTGGCGGTGGGTCATCTTGATGCTCTCAGGGCTCATGGGACTATGAGATGCTAGGACGTTTCCCCGTGGGGTGCTGGTGCCTGAACATGCGGGACTGAGCTTGTCCAAACCTGGAAACTCCTGTTGAGACATGAAGGCCCCTTCATCAGAGGAAAGAAAGCATCATTAAGGGCTGAGAGGGAAGAGTGGGCTGGTGGTAAAAATATCAGAGAGAAAGAACCTGATACTGCTGGCTGAGCCTGCACTGCTGACCTTGCGGGCAACAGCCCCTTCATGACTAAACATCCCCCCAACCGCACCGGTGTCTAGGCCAGAGGCTGAGAGGCCCGTGGATGACCCCACAAAGAGAGCACATCGGAAGAGCCCGATGCTCTGAGTTCATGGGAGTGTGTTACCGCATTCTCAGGGCAGAAGAGGAATAAGAGCGGGGGGAGCCGGAGAGGAAGAGCTGACCATCAGCTGTCAGTCAGTGGGCCCCTCTTCTGTAAGCTGGGCTTCTTGGATTGCTAAACGGTCCAGCTCTTAGTGATCTGGGTTAAGTTCCCTGTGACATGGTCTGTGTGGAGAGATCGGACCCCAGATCCTGACATTAGTCATTGAAAAACACTACAGTTCTATTTTAACATGATGACATTCCTATTAAGTAGATGGATATCTTGGCAGAAATTTTTGAACCCAAACCCTCCTGGGTGATAGTACATTGGTCTGGGTCCTTGTCTGTGGACTCTGGAGAAACAAAGTACAACTGTCCAGGGTTCTTCAATCCTTCACCATCTGTGGGCCCTAAGTCCTACTGGGGATGCTTCTGAGCTTGGCCTGAAGAAACAGCCGGTTTTCTACCTGCTTCTTCCAAAACACGTGGAGATGAAAAAGAAGGGTAAACTGCAGAGGACACCTCCATGTGTGCTCTGGAGACATTGATGTATGCGGGTATTTTCTGCTTCTTGCTGCAGTGGCCCAACAGCCTTGCGTGGCGGAGGATATCCCTTGCCCCATTGGCCAGGCTCTAGCCTACCTGGGTCACCTGCTGCGACAGGGAAGTTTGCACACAGCAGAGACCAGCCGAGAATGAGAGATAATGGAATACCCACCAGACTTTCACTTTCTCTGCAATGTTTCACCCTGAAATACTGTGGGAGAATCATTAAAGAAAGGGGAGATCTCAGGCTCTGTGGACTTCCCTCTGGAAAATGTGCCCACCTGTCAAACTATGGACGAGTTTCTTTCTTTCTTTCTTTCTTTTTTTTTTTTTTTTTTACATTTCGTGCTATCTATACCTGTGCAGGAATGCTGAGACCTGCACTGGGGGCCTGACATGACCAGAAGCTCCAGCATTAAGAACAAGGCAAGTGAACCCCAACAGGCCAGATCCGCTGAATCTTAGTGGTCCAGCCTCCCTCAGGCCAGTGATCAACCCTGAAGAGGAGCCTCTTGTCCTTGTTGGCCTTGCCCCACACCAAACAGCCCTGCTTCCCTTGCCGTAGGAACTGGGTTCATGCCCTTTGAGATCTGGCAGCCAACCTGTTTAGCAGATAAGTTTCTCCAGAAAACACTTGGAGTCAGCCTCATGGTTGAAAATGGGGTGAGGGCATGTAAACGGGGGCTCAAGACCACTGAACCCTAGTCCTGGAACACAGGCTCTCCTTTTGCTTGCATGCATCAGTCCTTGGGCTGAACCCTGCCGTGGAGGCTAAGAGGCAGGTTAGAGTCCGAGGGAACTTCTGGAACCTGGGGCAGGCTCAGAGCCTTGCTGACCCCTCTAAGAGCAGCCAGTACAGAAATACTACTCCCTCCAGGCTTTTGTCAGATGTGAGTCTGGGTCACCAGCTGGGTCTGAGGAAGAGGGAGAGAGGGATGGAAAGGAGGTAGAGGGGATGGGTCAAGAGAAGGAAGAGGGATGGGGGAGGAGAGGCATAAAATGGGAAGGAAAAGAGGAGAAAGAGGGAAATGGGGAGAAGGGGCTGGCTCAGACTATTTCTTACCTCTGTAGCTTCTCGGGATGGAAAATATCTCCAAAGAGATGTCTACATGTGGGCCATATATTTTAGCTCTTTTCCTCCTCATATGAAAACCTTTCTTCACCAGCGCAGTACCTTGGAAAACATCCTTTGCCCTTGGATCTGACTCCTCCTCAGGGAGGGGAGTGAATGAGGGGATCCTGGGCAACCTTGGCCTGGATACAGCACTCACCTCTGCCTCCTGGCTTTCTGTGGTGGGAGCAGCTTTTCATCCCCACCCCCCACCCCCAAAGGCCTGCTGCACTGGCTTGCTCCCTGGGCAAGAAAGGCTGGTTCTGTGCAGCACGAGCCCCTGCAGGGTCGCTTACGTGGTAGAGGCTGGCCCGCATCATCTGGAACTGGTCAATCAGCTTCTTATGCAGAGGACGCATCTCTGGGTGCACAAACTTCTCATGAACGGCCAGCCCAACTCCAAGGACATGGACCTATCAGGGAGACAGACAAGGCCACTCTGCAAGCCAGGGGGTAGCTCTAGAGAACTGCCGTGGTCCTGTGGTGCCTAGCTTTTCCCTCCTGGCCACTGGCCCCAAAGCCCTGTGTGACATACCTGCTCCTGCATGAGCTCCTTGAGCTGGGTGATCTTCTCTGCGTCTCCCGGGTGCTTGGTGATATAATCTTTATCAAAGAAGGCCTGTGAAAGGAAAGGCTAAGTCGGGAGACTCCTTCCAGGACTGCCTCTGAGGTGGAGACTACCACCTGAAAGGCAGGTTCTGCCTCCTCCGTCTCTAGCCTGGCCTGCTAGAACCTTCTGCAGTCACAGGGGTGGTTTTGGTGCCTCAGAAGAACCGAAGGTAGCCAAATAATCTAAGCCTGGATGCTGGTCCCAGCCCCTCAGGGAGCCTGGATGGCCTGGGGAGAGCAGACCAGGCTGGTGGCCAGGGTGCGGCGCCAGGCTCTTAGCCACCCATAACTCCTTTTGAAGGGCTGGGCTCCAGGGCTCCTCCTGGAGGCCACTTAACACCTTCCATAATCAGAGGGATTACCCATCTGTCGGAGCTCAAAGGATAAAAAAGAGAAGGTCCAGTGGGAGAGGCAAGCCACAGAAAGGGGAGTAGGAGGGAGCTTGAAGCCTCACCCCAGGACCATTCTGAGTCAGCTGAGGCACAGCCCGGAGAGGGCAGTTGGGAAGGCTGCCCTGGGAGGCTGGAGTCTCAAGAAGACAGCCCCAAGAAGCACCTTCCCTGCTGGGCCGCCTGCTGCTGGTGTGGTCTGGGCTGCTCACCTCTTGGTAGCGCGCGATGCCCCCGTTGACAGCCGCGTCGATGACGCCGTTCAGGCACATGCTGAGCAAGTTGATGTTACCGTGCACCTGTTTGTGCTGATACTGGCTGATCAGCGCCCGCAGCTCCTGGTTCTTATTCTCAACCACCTGGATGGCATTCTCCAGAGGGCTCACCTCCACCTGTGGGTACACAGCACACGCTGTCATCCCAGGCACAGTGACAACCCCTCCCCCAGCACAGTCCTGAGAGTGCAGGCCCAAGACCAGTGATGCTGATTCCCACTATTGTTCCCGTGGACCTCAGACTTCCTGACTTCTTTCACATTTTCTCTTCTGATCTGTAGGCACTCAGAAGCTCAGTAAATAGTGAAGAGTACCAGTTCTGAAGTCAGAGAGCTCTGGCTTCCTGAGCTTCAGAGAACAGCTTCCACATTTGTAAACAGGGAGATTAAAAATCTCTGCCGCCTAGGGGTGCGGTGAGGTTTCAAAGAGAGAGGGTGTACAAAGCCCCTGGCAGAGGACTGGCCCGCGGCAGCCACCCCCAGGCAGGCAGCTGAGTCTGGCTTTCTGTCTTCAATCCTTAGCGAAAGATCCCCAAAGCTGGGGCTGGGGATCAGCCCCCTCTGAAACATGTCTCACCAATTCCCTCCTCTCCACTTCGAACCACCGAGAGATGCCAGGCAAGCTGTGGGTGAGGGTCAGTGTGGTGCGCTCGATCCACAGGCTCTGCAAGGAGGGCACAGGCGGTTACAGGCTGGTGAGTGGTTTCTGCCACACCTGCCTGCCTCAAGGCTGACACAGTGGTGAGACCCCGAGAAAGTGGGGCCTCCCCCTGGCCTCACTAGAAGCACCGCCCTGGCTTTCCTAGAGTTGTTCACCTTGAATTCGTTCTCCTTGTCCTTGGGGCCTTTGTGAAAAGGCCTGTCATACCGGAACTTCCTCACATTGTTGACACGGTAGAAGCTCTTGACGCGATCCGGGACCCTATCCATCTGCAGGACATCCACGTAATCTGGAATGGGCGTCACCGCGTAGATCTGCAAGTCTGGGCAGGAAGTGAAGGGAAAACCCAGACTTGCCAGAAAGGTGGATCTGAGTACTGACTTCGGTTATCTCCTGAAGGAGAAAAGAGCACCCCAGCCCCTGTTCCCGACTGGCAGTAACGGCTGCATCCCAAGGGCCAGACAAGACCCAAGCACCGATAGACTGAATTTCCCTGTCTGCCCACTCCCAGCTCTGGCTGGAGAGAGCGCATCTCCTGAGCACTCAGCCAAGGTGAGAGGTCGACAGCCAAGAAAGCAGGGAGAGGGGTCAGGAGAAGGCAGGTGCCCACCGTGCAGGAGCAAGAAAGTTCTAAGGGCCAGGGTTTGTCCACGTCACTAAACTGTATTTCCTGCAGAACAATCTTTTGATAAAAGTACTTTTTGGGTTTTTGTGGAGAAATAACATGGGGGTCCACCTGCCCTTCCCTCTCTGGAACAAGCCTGTACAGACATGGTGACAGTTATGAGGCCTCCCAGGAAGCTGTGTGAGGGGGTGAGAGGCAGGCCAGTGTTTGTGCCCGGAGACTCCCAAGTGCCCCTAAAACCACAGGTGTTCCCCATTTCCTCCCCATGCCCTCCACACCCACCCCCTGGGCTGTGCCTCCATCTTCCTGACAAACAGGAGTGCAGCAGGGCACAGCGTGGTGGTTATCCCTGGGGCGGAAATCCTACGGAACCCCAAATCACCCTGCTGAGTGACTGCTCCTGAATGCCTAGGCAGCTCCTTCGCGGGGCAAGGCAGGGACTAAGGTCATGGTAGCAGCCAGCCTAGGTGTAGAGGTCCCCCCGAAGCCCTGCTTCAGGCCCTCCATGGCTAAGAGCATGCCATGGCTGTCTCCGTGAGGTATGAAGGCCCTGCTGAGTGTGGTCTGATGTGGTGAGGACAACTCCATTCAGGACTGATGGGTAACCTAGCCTGTAAGGCCAACATTACAGCAGAGGGACAGCCGACTGGGTGGGCCTTACCTCCCGGACCCCAGCCCACCTCCCCCAACCAAGCATCAAAAGATACACTGGGCATCACACTGCAGGATGGCGTCGTCGGGGTGGTTTGGGTGCTGCATGGCAACGGCCTGCGGGAACTCGCTGAGCATCCTCTGCTGGAAGGCCTCCAGCCTCTCGTAGTCATGGCCACGGCACACGTATTCTTTGTTCTGCCGCGAACAAGAGAGCCTGCTCTCTGCCTTGCCTTTGGCCCCCACCTCCTCAGGGGTGTCAATAGCTACTCATGTCACAAGCATGTCCTAGGGGCCCTTGCGACAGGCATGGGGCGCACAGCACTCAGTCCCTGCCAAGGAGAAGTGGTGATCCAGAAGGGAGAGGGACAGGAAAAGGGAGACTTGGACTGTGTTGCGGCAGCCTGGAGGCAGGCCACGGGCTGTGGGAAGCTTGGAGGAGGGAGAGCACCTTACCCAGGAAGGGGTGCGAGGTGGGGGGCAGTGGGATTTAGAAAAGGCCATGCCTGAACAGAGGCCTGAAAGGCCCATCTGGGCCAGCTCTGAGAGAGGAGTAGGAAGGGCGCTCTGGAGGCTGTGGTGTCAACCAGGACAGCAACAGCCTGGATGAGACCAGGTGCCGAGGGAGGAATGTATGTGTGGAACGCTAGTGGGAGGGTATGGAAGGTGCCTGCAGTGGTGTGCCAAGGAGTGACGGCTAGTGGTGCCACCACAGAAGGCTTAACAGGGGGAGCGGTGACCAGATGGGTGCTTTTGAAGGACCACTTTTATTAGTTGGGAGAAAGAGTCCAAATGTGGCGCAGGATCCAGCAGGTGTTCAGTCATTACTTACTGATGGGCAGTACATCTTTGCCACCGCATAAGCTGGATGAAACGACATCATCTGAACCACACATTTCCTAAAACCTTGTGTTATATCATATATGCTTTGAGTTGGGGCTCAGGTTTTCTCCTAGCGGGCTGAGGGCATGACGAGGAGCCCTCCGCCCTGCTGCTCTGCCCACCTCACAGCTGGTCCTGAGGGAATGGGACACACGTCTAGACCTCTGGTGACATGTGTCTGCCTGCCTGATTGCCTCACTAGGGCCACTCTGACAAAGCAGCATCACCACCAGGGTGTGGCGCCAGGCTCTTAGCCAGCCCCAACTCCTCAGGAAGGAGTTGCACTGGCAGCCCTGCCCTCTCCCTGCCCCCCCTCCCCGTGTGTCTTCAGAGGAAGAGAGACAGAGAAGTCCAGGGGGCCAGCTGGATACCCACCGGCACAGGGATGATCACAGACCAGGATTCGGAGAACCTTAGATTTTTTGGGGGAAAGAATTTTTGCCCTCCTTCCACTTCTCTTTTTACTATGGGAGAAGTCAGCTAAGGCTCGGTCACATGTCTGGATGGATCTGAATGACAAACAGTATCAGAAGGGAAGTCAAGGTCGGGAGGAGCAGGCTGGCCTCTCCAGTGGACAGGCCAAGTCCGAGGACAAGAGACACTTCTAAGTCCCTTGCTTGAGAAGCAGAACTGACAAAAAAGATAATTATAAAGAACTGGTCTTTTCATATCAACTCACAAATGTACAGTCCTCACCAGTAGCTGTTTGTGGGTCAAATGAAGAGAAACAGAAATTCCTGCAAGAAGGGAGGGCTGGATGTTTTCCTGTCTCTGTGCAGATTAGTAGATAATCACATTTGTGAAGCGAGGGAGGCAGATGGTCCAGAGAAACCAAGCTGACAGAGCTAAAGTAATAGATGGCCTATGTGTTCAAGGAATGTGGGGGACTAGCCTAGCTTTCTGGGGGAGACCCAGCAGGAAGAAGGCACACAGCATTGACCTTGAGGCTGGCTGTCAGTTTCTAGTTTGCTTGTGTGAAAGCCCCAGCAACCTCACGTGAGACAGATCTGGCTGCCACTGCTTTGTTCTTGGTTCTTGCCATCTATAAGACAAACACCTACTTCCACTGGGACTCACTCCATTTGCCAAAGCTGAACTGAGCAGCTGAGGGAAGGGAAGGCAGCATGTGGCTCAGCAAGGCAGATCTGTATGCATGAAACACAGCCCCTAGGGATGGCGCCTGTGTGGAGATGAGGACGCACTGATGACATTTCCTAACACCCACTGTTATTTTTCCTCCATTACTGGCACCACTGAAACCCCATTTGAACATTCAGACCGTTGTTTGCAAGCATTGTTTGGATGGGCCAGAGGCAGGTCCCACACTAAGTCCTACTCGCCAGAAACTGTGGAGTTTCCTGAGACGCTGAGAGGCCCTGTGACATGAGCATGTGGGGTGGAAGCCAGGGCAAACCATGACGGAGACTTCCTGTTTGGCAGGGACGGAAATCGGACATACCAGGGCCTGATTCTCTAATATCCAAAATAATGATGTTTTAGAGTAAAATCTGATTTCTGATATAGAAATTATGGGGCAAAACAAAGAAAATACAACGACAATAAAGCAGCATTTGCAGACAAAATGAGAAAGAAGGAAGTCACAGGCCAGAACCATTAGTTTGTCCAAGGACTTTCTAGAGATGCTTCTGGTTTCTGATTCTTGTGTGATTCCGTCTTTCCCTTCTGCTGACCTCCACGTCCATGGCTTTTGCATGATCTATGCTGGTGGGGACAACAAAGATGCCACTTCTGAAATGCTTGAGGGGATGGTCCCTAGGTAGTGAGCAAGTCCCCCCCTCCTGAGGAGACCCTTTTCTCTTTCACATTCTGTTTCTAGAAATGCTACTGTGGAATGGAACCGGAGCCTTCCTGAGGATCACAATTAGGCAGAGTGGGCTTGTTATCCCTGTCAGGATTACTTGTTTCTATAGAAGTCCATTTTCTTTTTAGCACAGAATGGTTACTGCCTAGGAAATGTGCAGGTTGACCTGCCTTACATCTGAAATGTGGTTAGCCTGGACTCTGTTGCTAGAAGACTGGCTTTAAAAAAAAAAAAATTTTTTTTAAGGAGTCATTAAGGCCAACTGACCTGTGATGTGATATCAAGCTCATCATTGCTCACTGGCTAAAGCAATTTTTCTGCTAAGACAGGATCTCAAACACATCAAAGAGAGTCTATGAATGTTTGTAGCTGCTTGTTGAGACTTATAGACACGGAACTTTAGTGATACACTGGAACTGGGAGCAGTCAAAGCCAGTCTCATGTCTCAACTGCAGCCCAATGCCCTTTCATCAGCACAGCTTCACTGAGGTCCCCTGGCACAGTGAAGCCCTCTGAGCTACAGCCCACAAGCCCAGGCTGACTTCTCCTGGAGCCTCTGGCTTTTGTGAAATAAAGAAGAGAATCACAGCTATTCAGCTGGTATGTCTACACATCTGTGCTCAGTCATTCCTTCCGCTTTGTTGGTATCCCAACTTAGCTTTCCAGGAAGCTATGGGGAGAAATCACTGTCACTATCCTGGGCCAGAGAGTTGGCGGCCTAGAAAAGGTTTTCCACAGCCAGATCCTATTTGGCAGCTCCCACAGATCTCTTTCAAATCCACAGGTTCTCCACCCTGGCTGCAGAGCCTCCAGGGCAGCCAGTGGGAAGAGCCAATATCTTCCATGACAAACCTCAAGAAGTCAGCCTATGGTTGATGTCAGGGCTGTACTGGTGTCCTATCTGGTTGAGAATAATCTCAATGGAGGATTCCAGGCATTGGAACTTGAAGTTGGAAGGTTTCTAGACATACCTATGGGACATTCTCAGACCCTGGTCATTTCCTGCAGGAATTTGGGTTGGTAAGAAAATCACCCTCATGTACTGCAGACAGCTACAAAATAGTACAGCAGAGGCAAACAAAGTCTAAAATGGCAGTCAGTCCAGTCAAATAAAGCCAAATGCCTTTTGTTGTCTAGTTAGTCCTTCAAAAAGTAGTATTCAGTAGAATAGGGAAAAAAGTAAAAAAAAAAAAACAGGTTATAAATGAATTATGTGTAGAATATGATATAAGTTCTTTTGACTACCTGAATGGACTCACCCGAAGGAAGAAAGGAAACTTCCTGCCATAAAAGCCAACCCGAAAGAACTCAGGCTCCAGGCGTTGCTGCTCCATGATGTTGTCATAGTAACTGGCTTCCATTTTCTGTGAATGAGAAAGGCAGTTGCCTTCAGGTTGGCCTGACTGCTAATGGTGTCCCAAGCAAGTTCTCCCAGGCCCCAGTAGATACCATCTTTTGGAAACAGAACATGGCAACACAGACTTTGTAGAAGTGAGCCCCTGGCCATGATCAGCCTCTCCCCAGGTTGCTGCCTGATGAAAGGGGAAGCCCTCCTACACAGTGGGTGGACCCAACCCCACACAGATCCAGGATTCTTGGTTTTGGGTCTTTCAGGGGCACATGCTGAGCATGGACTCCTCCCACCCCCACAGATTTCTGGTTTTGGTTGATAATCACTATACCAAGTGGCTAGTGCTAGTTATAGTTGGCTAATAGCTATTCTCAGCACCATTCTCCATCAGTCCAACTGCGCTGCTCTTGTTCATCATCTAACTAAAGAGGCTAATAATCACAGGAAGTCTCAGTTGCCAGCATCATTGGTATTGTTCCAACTTAAGAGATTTTAAACTTTAAAAGCTGAAGTAATATCCATGATATCTAGCATTACTAAGGTCAGTACCTTTCTTAGTATGGGCTGTCCTGGCTTCACATTCAGAAAAACTCACTGAATTTTGACTGGGAAGACAGCTCTAATGCACTCAATCAAGCCAGCTTGCTGGGGAGCAAGGGCCTTCAAAGACCAGTCAGTAAGCTACTTCTAGATAACCACATCTATTACATAGACCCAAATTCCCGCCTGGAAGAGGAAACATGGCAGGGAACATTGCCACACTGACTGAGTGGAGGAGAGGAGACCTCTGACTTCTCTTTGCTAATGTAGTCTGCAGCTACTGTGACTCAGAAAAGCTAGCTGTGACTCAGCTCCAGCAACCAAGAAAATTTGGTGGAGACCTTCGAAGGCTATGGGACATTTCACTTAATTTTTGAGTATTTTGTATCAAAGAAGGGAGTAAGACCAAGGTGCTTGAAAGTGACCACAAGCCTAAGCATGCAGACATCTTAGAAAGTTTTCAGATCTTACAAAATTTTCCTGAACAAAATCTTTCAGGAAAGGTTTCTTCATGAAGTTGAGCTGCTACCTCCTCCTTGGACCTGCCATCTTATCCTGCAGACGTGCTTCTCCCTTTCTTGAGCACCAGTGGCTCTCGGGGTCTGGATCCTATCTTTTTTTTTAGTTCCCTAGTCTGACTGCCAAGGGTCTTGAGGGCAGGAACCAGGCCTCTGCTTCTCCTGTACTGTCCGCAGCACTTAAACTTAAACAAGGGCTAAGCCCGCAGTGAATGTTCACTCTGAAACTGGTGCCGGAAAGTGGTCACACCTCTGGTCAGGGTTGGGCTGGGGAAGGGGCAAAGCTCACCCGAATCCAGCTGAGGCTCTGATAATCATAGAGGCTCTCATACTGACACGCCAGCTCCCTGCACAACGGGATCCCGAACTCCCAGCTCTGCGTAAGAGAGAAAGACAAAGCGTCAGCACCTCAGGCCTCCTCATAACAGCCCCAGATCACATGGAACACATCAGAAGGCACAACCGAAGGCCCCCTGCAGCTCATCTGTCACAAAGAACATCCACTCAGGATGAGTCTGTGGACAACACGCGGTGCTGTGCCTTTCTAGCTCAAGGCGTAGCTTTCAGGTTTCTCCTCAAACGTCTCTACCTCCAAGAGGCCTTTTTCTGACTACCTCATTAAGGTTGGGAACTTCCTGACCCCTTCTCTTCTGGAGAGTTTCATTACTCTCCAGTTATCTTAAAAAAGTATTTACTTTTTTGTTGTATTAGTCTCAATTGGATGATAAGCTACATGAAGGCAGGAACCCTGTTTATTTACTTTATCCTCAGAGCCTAGAGCACTGCCAGGCACGAGCAGGTACTCTATAAAGATGTACTGAGTAAGTTCATGAAGGTAATAATGATTTTTGTTATTTTTTAAGCTTTTATTTATATCCCTGTTAGTTAACATACAGTGTAATATTAGATTCTGGCATACAATATGGTGATTCAGCCCTCCCACACCACACCCAGTGCTCATCAGAACTAGTGCCCTCCTTCATCTCCAGCCCATATTTTGCCCCTTCCTCCAGCCCCCTCCCCTCTGGCACCTGTCAGTCAGACTCTGAAACTGGTGCCAGGAATGTGCACCAGCGTCTGTTTCTTGGCTTGTCTCTTTTCTTTCCGTTAATCATTTGTTTTGTTTCTTAAATGCTACATACATGTGAAATCATAAGGTACTTGTCTTTCTCTGACTGATTCACTTCGCTTAGCATGCTACCCTCTAGCTCCATCCATGTTGTTGCAAATGGCAAGATTTCATTCTTTTTGATGGCTGAGTAGTGTTTCATTATGTATCTATATACCACCTCGTCTTTATCCATTCATCTGTCAATGGAAACTTGGGTGGAAACAATGACCTCTTAAGAAAAAATGGACAGATCAAAAGTAGGCAGAGAGGCCGGCAGAGAGAGGGGCAGGGAGCTGATGTGGGGCTCAATCCCAGGACTCTGGGATCATGACCTGAGCCAAAGGCAGATACTTAGTGACTGAGCCACCCAGGTGCCCCTCAAAGGGAATTTTGAAACTGACTCTGGATCCCTGAGTTAATATGATGCCTCTGCCTTAGTGGGCTAGGAAACCTCTTATACCCCCACAATGAATCTTTCAAGCAGGAAGTGTCAGCCCTCTTTCTGGCTCTGAGTGCCACTTGGGCAGGTCTCAGCCAAGGACCCGCTGCAGGGTCCATGGGGGCTGGCTAAGCAGCTGAGCTGTGCACAGATCTCTGGCCAACTTGCCATGAGCCTCCTGTGGGGAACCGCTCATTTGGGTGAAGAGGGCCCTACGTGGGCCTAAAGGCACTTGGTCTGCTGACAGCAGCTCCCAGTAAAACAGGTCTTCTCTCCTCCTGGGATCAATGCTCATCTGCCTTGCTGGCATTTCTGCCCTACTTGGTGTAATCTGCCCTTCTGCTCTAACCTCTCCTCCCACCTACCCCTTAGTTATCTTTAGAGCGACCTAGGACCAAGAGTTTGAAGACTTTTTGTCAGTCTTCAGGGACTGTGCCGGTCTGCCTCTCAACACAGGTAAGGAACATGCTGCAGGTACACCACACCGCTATAGCTTTTCTCTGGTCTCCTTCCTTCAGGCAGGAGGAGACATCTCCTACCGATGTCTGAAATCCAATTATTTCCACCAGCTCTGGCGGATGTGTGCTATGACACAACTTTGTGGCCCCTCTGACAGGGATGGCATGGAAGTTACACTGACTCAGCGCTCATTCTAATCAAACTGGGAAGGCAGGTGCAGGCCTGGGACTCCAGACAGTCTTTGTACTTCTGTTTACACACAGTCTATTAGAAGCAACAGATTCATCATTCCTTCAGAGGAGCACAGGCAACAGTAACCCTCCGTCAGGAGAGCACAAGCCCAGCTCCACGGAGAAGGCTGCTCTAGTCCTGATGGTCTGTTTTTCAGATAAGCATGGGTCGGAGACCTTTGTCCAGCTGCCCCTCCTGTTTGCTCCCTCTGCCCTGTGGTGGAAGACCAGTTCCCACCTTCACACCTCTCCTTCCTTCTTTCAATTCCCACTCTGCCAAGCCCTTTGAGTGCTCCTTTCCTGGTCTGGTCTGGGAATGCTGACTCTCTGTGGACTGAAGCCCAGTCCAGCTTGAGGCAGATTTCCAGGCTAACCACTTCACCACTGGTGAGAATGGCTCTGGGTTAGACTACGAACAGGAATTGAACTTCTGACTCTATCCTTCTGGGTGCTCATGAAATACACATGAGACTACAGAATGCTGGGATGTCTGTACCAGGCAGATGACAGAGGTTGGTGTGTGTGTAAGAAAAGCAGAGAGCCTGCCTTGTGAGGCAGAGCGTGCTGGCAGGGCTGAGGACCAGAATCCTTTACCTGTCCTTCCCCAGAGTCTTCTTTTCTTCCTTCTTCCTGCTGCCAAGGTAGCTTTTTTCCTGGCACCAAGAACCCTACAGGAACACTTCTTCTGCAACAGCCAGGTTTTGCTTTTTTGAGGTCAATAATAATAATAATAATAATAAAAACCCAAACCTGAAGCCTTTCAAGAACTGGTTAGCCTATTCCACTGGTTCTATCACTGGTTCTATCCACTGGTTTCTGTACCGAGGAAGAGAAACACAGAAGTTCGGTCTTCTGTATGAACCCAACCGAATGAATATGATAAATACCTCTTTGAGGATGATCTTATGAAAGGGCTCACTCAGGGGTCTGCACTCAGCATAGAACCTATTCCCCCAGCAACTCACAGCAAAAAACAGGGTTGCCAGAAGTGGGAGAGCCTCAAGAAGGTGGCCTCCAGAGCCTCTGGTCCTTCCCCCTGTCCTGCTCATCTACAATACTTGGGCAGGTTTTGCATTTTGATTCTCTTGTCTATACTAGGCTGTAAACCTCCTTTTCCAAACACTAGTGTAGTGTGGAGTGAAGACGGGGATGATTGTCCTGCTGGTAAACTCCATCAGATTGGGTTAGCTCTCCACTCCATCCTCTGTGCCAAAGGAAAAAAAAGAACAAATACACTAAAGGTACTCATGTACTGGACACCTGGGTGGCTCAAAGGGTTAAGCCTCCGCCTTCGGCTCAGGTCATGATCCCGGAGCCCTGCATCACGCTCCCAGCTCAACGGAGAGTCTGCTTGTCTCCCTGCCCCTCACCCTGTTCATGCTCTCTCTTTCTTGTTCTCTCTCAAATAAATAAAATCTTAAAAAACAAAACAAAGCCCTCACGCTGCCCTCTCGAGCTGGCCAGGCTTGCTGTGCATGTGGGTGGATGGCAGCTCCGGGTGGGCTGGGTGCCAGAAGGGCAGGCCTGACAGTGTGCTGGTGCGGGGCTCTGCGTCCTTGCCCTGGACAGGCAAGGAGAGGAGCTTCGGGATGGCACTGGGGCTCAGTCACAGGGGGCTGCCCAAGCACTGAGCATGGGCCTCCTTACTGGACTAGGCTGAGAGCTCCTGAGGGTTTGGAAAGCTTCCTACATGGGTGAATTCTTTTGACAAAGATTTCTCCTATGTTATATAAAACTGGCCAATGTTTTCTGATTTATGGATTAAAGCCATTAATGTTTAAACCTTTCTTTCTGATGATGAAAAAACTCCTTAAAAAAACTTAATTTCTGGGCGCCTGGGTGGCTCAGTGGGTTAAGCCGCTGCCTTCGGCTCAGGTCATGATCTCAGAGTCCTGGGATCGAGTCCCGCATCGGGCTCTCTGCTCGGCGGAGAGCCTGCTTCCCTCTCTCTCTCTCTCTGGCTGCCTCTCTGTCTACTTGTGATTTCTCTCTGTCAAATTAATAAATAAAATCTTTAAAAAAAAAAAAAAAACAAAACTTAATTTCCACGCAATTCAGGGGTTTAGCCATGACAGTTCCTCGAGTGGTTCAAATTCAGCTTTTTACGAATGGATAAGGAAGATGTAGTCCATATACTGTGCCATATATGCCATATATATATATATATATATATGCCATATAGTCTATATACTATCGAGTATTATGCCTCCATAAGAAAGGATGAATACCCAACTTTTGCATCAACATGGATGGGACTGGAAGAGATTATGCTGAGTGAAATAAGTCAAGCAGAGAGAGTCAATTATCATATGGTTTTGCTTATTTGTGGAGCATAAGGAATAACACGGAGGACATGGGGAGATGGAGAGGAGAAGGGAGTTGGGAGAAATTGGAGGGGGAGATAACTATGAGAGACTGTGGACTCTGAAAAACAATCTGAGGGTTTTGGAGGGGCAGGGGGTGGTAAGTTGGGTGAGCCTGGTGGTAGCTGTTATGGAGGGCATGTATTGCATGGAGCACTGGGTGGCGTGGTGCATAAACAATGAATTCTGGAACACTGAAAAGAAATTAAAAAAATAAATAAAAATTAAAAAAAAAATCAGCTTCTTAAAGCATACTCAAAGCTGAATGATGAGCAAACAGCATCAACAAGCCACCCAACCAGCCTCTGCAGTACATGGGCCTACTGTAGGCCGTCAGAGGGTTCCACGAGGAGCCCTCTGGGGGTTGGGAGCAAGATGGCAGGGGAGTCCCCAGGAGGCTAAAACCAATGCTGACAGTGCCTGCCAATCCCACAGATCTGAGCTTGATGGGGGAAGAACACCAGTGAGACAGTCCAGTTTGTGCTGTGAGGGAGGGAAATAAGATGTGCCACCACTGAGGAGGAGGACAGGCCTCCTTTGACCAAGGTTAAAATCTACTCATTGTTACAACTCATATTTTCTACAGCAGAATAGGAAAACAACATCAGTTCTTGAAGTAAATCTAATACGTGTCAGTGGGGGCCCAGAAGCCCCCGTGGTAGGAGCGTCAGCCTGTGCCAAGCTGCTCAGTGGGGTCGTCTCTCACACCTTGAACCTGGAATTGGCTTCCAAGCCACAGAATTAAACTGTTACATATATATATTTGTTTTTTTTCCCAGAGAAAATTCATGCTGCCTCCAAAGCTAACACACACACATGGGCGTCCATGAGCTTAATTCCCTCCCCTTTCCCCCTGGAGCCTCTGCCCGGCCCATCAGTGTTGAGATGGTGGAAGCAACATGGTGGAAGCCTAAGAGCTGAAAGGCTTGGCTAATGACCCTACCTTGCCTTTGTTGAAGTAGTGGATGATTTTGCGGCACAGTCCTTCTTTCCGCTGCCACTCGGTCTGCGACGGGTAGTGCAGAAATTCCCGCAGCGGCCGTTCCTCCCACTGTAGCAGCTCACAGTAGAGGAGCAGAGTGAATGCAGCCTCTGTGGGGACAGACAACATGGAGGTCCAGGGACTTTTCCTCAGGGGCCTGGGAGTCGCCTGGTGCCAGTGGATGAGGCTAAGTACCATGCGAGGGCAGGTCATGTGCAGCCCAGGTCAGGGACACTGGATACCGAAGGTGACATAGAGGGGCTGCCCATAGCATTAAGGGGCCTAAGATCCTGGCAGGCACCTTCCTCCCACAGCTGCTCACTGACGCTGGGCTCCAGGTAAAGCACAGCCTGGTTACCTGAGTTTGTGTACAGGCTGCCTTGCTTTGGGAGATGCTGACATGTCAGACAGTTCTTGGGTTCCTTTCGGGCAACTGACTACAGCTTCCTCTCCAGCCTTCTCAGACTGCCTTTTGTGGGTGGGCACTGACCCAGGTTTCTCTCAGCAACCCCTCCAAGCTAGCCCCAGTGGCTCCAGAACTATTTTCTGATCTTAGCATCCCTCATCTCTACTGTTTCTAAAAGGACCAGAGAGGAGTGTAAGTGGTGGTAACTGTGATGGGCCTGTAGCCGAAAGCTCTATTCCTGGAGGAGCCAAAGCTTTGCTGGACCCAGGCCCAAGGACCAGTGGCGCCTTACCCTATATGTGCAACTGTTGGAGAAGCTTATATCAAACAACACCACCAGGGTGCCTGGGTGGCTCAGTGGGTTAAGCCTCTGCCTTTGGCTCAGGTCATGATCTCGGGGTCCTGGGATTGAGCCCCGTGTCAAGGTCTCTGCTCAGTGGGGAGCCAGCTCCCCCCGTCCCGCCTACTTGTGATCGCTCTCTTTCTCTGTCAAATAAATAAATAAAATCTTAAAAAAACAAATGAACAATAACACTGAAATACTATGGTTCCCTCAATTCTAAGGCATGTGTCACACTGAATTACAACCACCACTCATTCCTGTTCTATTTGCTCATTTTCAGTGGGCATCTCCTATTGGCAAGGTAGGTAGTTCTAGCTTCTCCCTGGCCTTCAAGGCCCTACTCAAGTCTGCTCCCCATGACTGTGAAGAATCTCATCTCCAACTAGTCCAGAACCCACTTCCAGTTTTAGCCATATACACCTGCCTGCAGCCACTCTCTGGGCTCCTTGTCATTGCCTCTCTGCCTGTGCTCTGGTCACTGGACCTTCCTGTCCTGGGATGCACAGGCCTCCTTATTGGATCGGAGTGAGGAGTCCTTTCTTTCTGGGGACAAGACCCTGAAGCACTAGAGGCCTCCCTCTGAAACTTAGGAAACCAGGAGAAATCTTCTTCTTTCTGACTATATCCTTTCAGATGCTACTCCTGAGGCCACCAGAGACACAGCTTAGCACCCGTTCTCTGTCCAGATCCCTGACCTGGCCTCTTAGTCATGGCCCAGTCCTCAAGGAGTTAGTAAAAGCCTCTACAGTACATGAAATTTATCAAAGTCTATGACTTCACCCCTTTCTCAGAGGGCTGCTGGAATCATGGGTGGAAGCAGACACTGAGAATGGCAGGTTCAGCCCAGTCATTTCAGATTTTAATTCCTGCCAACCTGTTTGGTCAGGAAAGGTGGCATCTATAGCAAATGATCTCTTACATCTTGAGATGAGGAGGGAGGATTCTGAGTTTCTACAGATCCAGCTAATTCTAGTCATGTTTATGGACAAGAATAGCTTGAATTTCCTGGTTTGTCACACAGATTCAAGTCCTGCGGCTCGAGAGGTAGGGTGTGGTGGCTGGTCACCACCGTGAGGAAGGTGGCTATCTGGGGGGAACTATGGCACATGATGATCATAAAGGAGCCCCGTGTACGCATACGCTCTCCTGACCCAGCATCGTGCTCAGTAACTGGTGTGACAGGCAGGTTGACGTGCTGTTCAGTTTGTTCCATTAGAAAAGGACTTTGGGGGACGCCTGGGTGGCTCAGTTGGTTGAGCGGCTGCCTTCGGCTCAGGTCATGATCCCGGCGTCCTGGGATCGAGTCCCGCATCGGGCTCCTTGCTCGGCGGGGAGCCTGCTTCTCCCTCTGCCTCTGCCTGCCATTCTGTCTGCCTGTGCTCGCTCTCTCCCTCTCTCTCTCTCTGATAAATAAATAAAATTTAAAAAAAAAAAAAAAAAAAAAAAGAAAAGGACTTTGGGTGCCCAGGTGGCTCAGTTAAGCATCTAACCCTTGATTCTGGCTCAGGTAATGATCTCAGGGTCGTGAGATTGAGCCCTGTGTTGGGCTCTGTGCTCTGTGGGGAGTCTGCTTAAGATTCTCTTTCTCTCTCCTCCTCTGCCCATCTCCCACAAAAGAAAAAAAAAAAAGAAAAGAAAAGAAAAAGAAAAGCACAGGCCTTAGTTTGGATTAAATTGTACACACAGTGAAAGCACCCCCATCTGGCCGGTTAGGAAGCCAGGTGGCCACTCTCCGCACTCGGCATGCTCTCCATCGGGAGCTTGAAGTGGGGCTGCTCTGTGCAGCTGCGGGAGGGAGAGCCTAGGGTGTGAGGCAGTTCTGCCAGTGAGCTCTGGAAGGCCCAGGGTTAGGTGGCTATTTCTGTGTTGTGGCCTCACTTAGCTCTGGCTGTGGAGGTCTTCAGGAAGGCTGTGCTCATGGAGAGTGACACTGAGCTCAGGATGCCTGAACCTAGCACGTCAGAATTTGGAGGTTACCCTTGAGGCCTCAGAGTTGGTGGACTAGAGGCACAGAGAGAGCGGAGCAGCCTCACACGGCAGAGGACAGGCGTGTTGGCACAGAGGAATTTCTGCCTGCTTTCTCTCTACCACATTTTACAAAGTTGCTGAGGGAAAGGAGCCAGGTGAGGGCGCAGCCCAGGCCCCACCATTCTGCTAAGATCTGGCAGGCACCAGCTCAGAGCCTTCTCCTGCCTGCTGTGCATTCCTGTCCTATCTGTCCTCAGGGGAAGGCCCAGCTGGCCCCCTGCCACGCACCCGTGTAGTTTTCTGCCTGTAAGTGCATGTCACAGAGCTTGTGGATGTAGCGGATATACATCTCTTCTTTGTTGATCTCAGATTTGTAAAAATTCTGTAAGAGAGAAGGAAATACACATCAAGATGAGAGAGGCCTCCCCCTGTAGCAGCCATACCTGAGCTCCAGGCGGCTGGCCAAAGCCCTGGGTGTGCTGGGCGGGAGGAGGAGGGCAGGCCATGGAGGCCCCCAGCACCAGAAAGAGAAAGAATCAGCTAGAAGACACACCTGCTCCCCAGGTGTGGTAGAGCCAGTGGCAGACCTGGGGGAGTCCTAAGTGGTGAGTAAGGGGACGAGGGCCAAGGCAGACTGGGATGTAGGGTATGTCAGGGTTGACTGGACCTTGCCGAGAGGCCAGTGTGGAGTTCTGTCCAAAGAGAAGCTCATGTCGTTCCTTTCCCAAGTGGGAATGTGACTGAGGAGTTGCAGACCTCCAAGATACCAGTGACAGAGCTGATATCCTGACTCAAACCCTTAGGCTTACAGCCACTGTAGAAGGGCCAAGCCCATCACACTGTAGGATAGATTCCACGGGGCAGATAGGAGGAAGGGCCCATGTCCTCTCACCATCAGGTTAACAGTACAGCCGATCTTCTTATTTTCTGTTTCCTCTCCTTTCATGCAGTCCCTGGATGGGAGAACACAAATAAATGTCCGATGACATGAAGTGCTGCCTCTGAGACAATGCCTAGGACTCCAGAGTCACGGAGGCATTAGCATGACTAGACACGAAATTAGGATGCTCTCCAACAGAAAATGCTTCCACAGATGGGGCCTGTACAGGGAACTCCCCTTGAGCTTTGGACCCACTTTCAGGGCTCAGAGGTCTCTATTCAACTGAACCCCTCATTCTGGTGGCAGAGTGTAGAGACCAGATAGTACATTAGGGCATAAAGCAGCACCGACCAGTATCCTCAGCACAGAAGAGGGTATCGGTAAAGTAGAATGTTAAATCCCCAAGTCCTCAAGAGAGGCACAGAGCTTTCCTGACAGGGGAAGCTCCCTTTGTAGGACAGTGTTCAACAGAAGCCAAGATGCTGTGCTCCAAGGGCCTAGCCTCAGGACCCTGTGGCTATAGCGGCCATGGTGTGGTCATCATGGTAGCCGCTTCACTGACTTTTCTCCCTGTGCTGTCCTTCCTGTGCACTAAAAAGAAACACATATTTGAAGTTTCATTCTGGCCTGAGGGTAGCTTCAGCCAGGGCTGGGCTGCGTTCATGCTAGACTGAGCTGGGCAGATTTGGATGGAGGAGGGGTCAGGGCTGGCCTGTGAGACACAACGGGAACACTGAGGATGGTGCTCCTTCCCTAGGGAGAGAGGGGAGAGGGAGAGGTCAAAACCAAGCTCCTCTGGAAGGAGCAGAGGCTTGGCACAAGGAGACAGAGGAGAAGGAGAACCAGATTGGTGAATCTGGCAAGAAGCCTCCTGTATGCACAGCCGGTCAGAGTCCCATCTGCCTGTTGCGCCCCGTTCTGTGGCACCCCACACTGCTCTGGTGCGTAGATGTAGCTCCTCAGGCAGCTGGGCATAGGTGGGTTTGTGGAGCACTAAGATCGGGGGGAGAGAGCGTCTTGGCTTTGCTCCACTGACAGGCATGCGGCCTAGGGAGAAACCTCATAGCTGGGAGTCAGGTGCCCTAGTCCAAGTCCCTGAACTTCTGGGTGATCGTTGGACAAACTCAGTTATCCCCACCTTCCCTGCTGCAATCCAGCTCCCAGAGGGATGACTTCTTTGAAAGAAAAGAATACTGAACGATCTACACAACAATCATGGTATTCCACAAAGTCAAATGTCCTTCCTTCTGTGGAGGGCTACTGTCAGAGCAGGCAACGATGTGGGATTTGAGACCAAGGTCCTCCTTTCTGGGTTCCCTCTCAGGCATGGGCATTTGGTTCATTTGTAGCTGGACATGGGGTTCCTGCACAGCCCACTCCAGAACCTGTCTTTTGGAGCTACCAGGGACAGAAAACTACTGTGACTTTTTAAGAGGAGGGCCAGATGGCCAACTTGTTACAAGCAACACTCAAAGTGGCAGGAGGCATCTGTCTCTCCAATAAGTTGGTCCCAGAGAGGGCAGTGACATCTCAACTAGCTACTTTGGCATTAAATGGTTGTTTTTTTTCTAGAAAGCATCTGAATCACTTACCAGGTATCACCTTCTGTTTGGCCATAACTAGAACCTTACCGTCAAGTCAATTAAACAAAAAAGCACTGGCCTCAACCCGTTGGTAGCAGGGGGCATTCTCCATCCACCTTTGTGCACTATGACTGCCTCTCCCATGCACTGCTAACAACGGACTCTTCTCTTCTGTGTGGTTTTGTATCACTTCTGTGTGGCTACTCCACAGAGAGGACACGTTTTAAAGCCTCTGACTTGGGTGTGTTTGTTGCTCTCCTGCATTTTCTCTGGAGGAGGAATAGGGAAGACTCTCCTAAACAGGCTGCTGAAACACGTGGGTGGGAGCATGGTGCTTGCGCTGAGCAAGACCAGGGCCCAGGCAGCCCCTGGGGGGAGGTGGGACTGGAGGCTCCATAACTTCCGTTTTCTCTTCTAGATAGAGCGCTCCAATTAAATCCGCAAGGCTTGGCAACTCTAGCTCTGTCCTTGCATGTTCCAGAGCACTAAGAACCACTCCCCCCAGGTGAACCATGAGAGACTATGGACTCTGAAAAACAATCTGAGGGTTTTGAAGGGGTGGGGGGTGGGAGGTTTGGGTACTAGGTGGTGGGTATTATAAAGGGCACGAATTGCATGGAGCACTGGGTGTGGTGAAAAATAATGAATACTGTTATGCTGAAAATAAAAAATAAATTAAAAAAAAATCAAAAAAAAAAAAAAAAAAAAAAAAAAAAGAACCACTCCCCCCACCTGCAACCCCAGGGGCTCTGCTTCCTTGCCTGGGAAATACCGAAGCCACCAGTGAGCACCTCTGTATCTGACACAGAGTACTGTTCTCACAGAAGATGGAGACATTAGCACAAACACAGAAGAGGTGCCCAGAGGAGGTTCATGCTAAAACGGAGTCTCACACTCTAGGGTGAGTCATTCTGGAGTATAAACTATTAATTAATTGTGTAATCAATATATACATATTTAACGGTCAACAACTATTTTCTTAGTAGGTCCTTGATGAACTGAACTGCACTGGGGTTGAAGAGACTTTCTTGGTTCCTTCATGGTCTTCTAGTCAATCAGTATGTACTGCACACCTGCCTGAGGACCATCAAAACTCCATGCAGGGAACTGGGGGGATAAGGACAAGGTCCCTGTCCTCAAGAAGTCACTCTCTTCAACTGAATGAGTCAGAAAGGTGACAAATGATCATCCAAAGGGCTTTGGATGCTTTGGAAGAAGTATGTGCAAAGATCCAGGTGAGCTCCTATCTGGGAAAGCCTCCTTGATGGGACTTGGTAGGAAGGGCACTCTTGGGAGAAGACAGCATGTAGAGAAGACAGAAGGGAAAGATGTGAGTGGGGACAACATGGGTGAGGGGAGAGGGCATGGCTCTTGAGTCAGGTGTGGGTTCAGATCCTACTAATAGCATTTCCTACCAATGGTGTTTCTTCACTGATGAAAACAAGGATAAATCCTTCAGGGCTGCATATGGGATTAGAGACAGTGTTTGTAAAGCACAGAGCATGTGGTATATTTTTAACAGATAAGAGCCATCATAAGGATTGTGGTGTTTCCTTTTGTGTTAGCAAAGAACAACACTAGGAGGTTAGGGTATGCACATGGCTAGTGGGGACTGTCAGGGGACAGGGCTGAATAAGTGGGCAAAGGCCAGTTTATGAAGGGGCTTTGATGCCACATGAAAGAATATGAACTTTGTTTTTTAGGAACCATTCTTGAGGCAAGAAATGGAAGAGAATGAAATTGGTTTTGGCCATGAGTTTGAATTTTTTGTACAAGGCAGGTACAAAAATCAAACAGACAGCTAGAACTAGGCTAGGAAATTAATTTTGGCTCTTTCTAGTAGGCCGCGGAATAGAGCTGACCTTTAGTAAATGTTTCAGTGAGGGGGAGGTTACAGAATTTTGTCCACCCTTCCCTGTCTGATGGCAGGTACAGAAAAGGCTGGGGAGGTGGCATGAGCAAGGGGGTTCACTATTCTAAAAGGGGTCCCCAAAAGGCCACTTGTGACCTCATAAGGCACAGTTGTGCTACAGGAAAAGGAGATGCTTAAGACGTGAGCCCATTTCTCAGGAATTCCTTTTCCAAGCCCAGCTAGTGCACAGGATGGACACCTGATCTTCTGCAAAGCAGAAGTCTTGGCTTAGCAGTACCCTCTATTCAGCAGCAGCTGGAGGTGGCCTAAACTCCCTAATTTCCTGATACATTGGTTGCATCGTGTTTGCACATCTTGTAGCACAGAGGAGACAACTATTGCTTGGTGATGGGTTTACTCTGTCATTCTTCCTCATTCCCTATCACCTTCCTCTAACCACCACATGAACTCTTCTGAGAGTATAAGCCTGTTTTGGAGTAATTCAAAAGCCATGATATGACAGAAGGCAAGACTTCATATAAAAACAAATTTTACATGAACTCTCAGACTGAACACAGCATAAAGATCTCTGAGCTCACATCTGCTTCCTCTAATCTATTCATGACCAGGACCAAGGGACAGAAATAAGCAGACTTTAGGCAAAGAATAGAGGTATGGAAAAATAGGGTCCCCAGTCCCTGGAAAAACCAACTGGAAGTCCTACAAGGTCCCACTTCTGCACTAGGTGACATCTCCCTGCCCATTTGCCATATGGCTCTCAGGAACATCTGCATAAAGGACCCTGTTTCCTGCATTGTTCTGTTGTGGCCATTTCTCTGAGCCTTGATTTTTGGATGGAAAGCCAGATGCCAGCATGTCCCTGGAATATCCCCTGGGAGCACATATTAGGGAATCCCAGGAAGCCCTGGCCCACCCTTGGGAGAAGGTTCTTTCCCTTTCTCTCCTTGGCCATCAGTAGATGCCTCATGACTGGTGATGGCACCCAAAACCCAGACCAGTCCTCCCCTTGAAGGCCGCATGGTCTTAATTTTATAGTTGGGGATGCCCTTGCTGAGGAGAGCATCCTGATCAGAGAAGAGGTCAGGTAGGTCGGTGTCTGAGAAGATACCTGTAGTCAAGAAGGCGTTCCATGAGGCGGGTGACTGAGGTCACAAAGGAAATGCCGGTTTCACGCCATGTTTCCTGTTCGACCTTCTCCAGCAGGCTATTGGTAGGAGGTAGGGGAAACAAACACAATGTACAAATCATGAGCTTTTCCTGGATACCAGATTGAGGTCCCAGAGCCCGTGGGGCCTGCGATGGATCTGGAGACGGCAGACTTACCACACTGCAGTCTTACCTGGGGTAGGGCCCAAACAGCTGGGTTCTACTCCATGCAGCAGAAAGCAAAGACAAGGTGATTACTGAACTGGTAGGAACAGATGAGCATATTTTCCATTTTCCTGTCTAAGTTCCTAAGGGTGCCAATGAACTGAGGAAGGGGTTTTGAAGCCCCAGACCTTTAGGTATATGCTGTGAGGTTTGTTCTGAAACAGCAGCTGAGTGAGAGCCCCCTGAGGATGGTCTTGCAGTTGGCTGACTACTTCTATCACTGCTTGAGAGGCATCCTCAGTGAATATACAAACTAACCTTTCTATGTAAACCAAGAAAAATGTTCTGGCTAGTCTGGACAGTCCAGTATGAAGGGCAGTAAGTAAGTCCAGGAGCTAGAGCTGGTCATCTCCACTGTCAGGGGATGCTTCTGTGTGAAACGTACCAAAGCCAAGAGCTAAATGCCCAGGTCCTTTTCTCATTTGCCAGTCCCTGCTGGTACTTCAGGGCAGCCTCTGGCTTCTCTGCCTTCTCACAGATCTCTCCTAGGGGATGGTGACCTGGACACTCTGCTTGCTCCAGTAATAAGCCCAGGTCCAGGTCTCACCCCTGATTCCTTTCCACACTGTCCCTCATTCCCTGAAAGTAGTGAAAGTCAACTGGAATGGCAGGCCCAGCTAGAGGCCCAGCCTGGCTGCCATTCATGCTTCCATGATGGTGACAGTCTTCCCCACACAGTGTATGGCCTGAGCTGAGACTCCTGGGAGGGTTTCCCATGTGACCCATGTTACTAGAGAGTCAGGGCAGCACCATTGCTCTGGGCTCTGAGCTGTGTGGATGAAGCCACTGTGTCAGGATTTCCCACACTATTCTATAGAGCTCTGCTGTCCTGGAGGGCTGAGAAAGGTATTCTGTGAGCAAACAAGCCCGTGAAATGCTGGTCACACTCCTGTTGGAGAGATTTCACAACTTTCTTTGTATGGTAGGCTTTGAGAAGTCCTACAGTACAGAAGCCCGTTCAATTTTAATTGAATCTTTTCTGAACTGATTAGCTCATGATCCACTTATTTTCTTCCCCAGCATCTTCCCCAAAACACAAATTGGGAAATGCTGTTTCATGGTCTTCAGCTTTCTGCCCTCAGACATGATTTAGAAGAGTTTATGAAACCCTATTTGGTCAAGTAATTAGTAACCGCAAGTTATTTGTGTGCTTTTTCCTTTGCAGTAAAATCATCTGTTAGTGACTTTGGAAGAGATTTATCTGTATTATTTCCATAATTAGAAACATCTTCAGCTAAAAGCACCATACTAAAGTATGGATTCATTTTCACAGATAATAATTATTTATCTTCCAAATAAATTTGTATTTTATCATATGACTCATCAAGGAACAAAGTGGGCAGGATTTATAGTCCAAAGATCACCCCCTCTTGAAACTGGAAGATCTGGGTCTTTCCCCCACAGACCTGCTTCTTACTGATCGTTCCACTGAGGGCAGGCTAACACTTCCCTGAGCTCAGTTTTATCACCTCTATTCATCAAGATAACTTCAGCCCTACCCACTTCATAGGTGTGTATACAGTATACATTTTGTATACTGTAAAGTTCTAAGTAAATGTACAGTATTATTATTGGAAAAGTATGTTACAGGCTTATCTTCAAAATGACACTGCAACAAAAAAAAAAGTATTAAAGCTGGAAATAATGAGTAAGATGGGAAGGGACTCTACCTGTAAGAGTCTTAAGATTTTTTTTTTTTGGAAGGTAAAGTGTCCACCATCACTATTTATCTAGGAGGACCATGGCATCCTCGAGTCCCTCTTTGGACTTAGCCCTGTGACAAGTCTTGTAAGGTCTCTTGGCCTCCATCAGTTCAAGACAGAAGCTATGAATGGTGGACCTGGGAGAACCCCCGACGTCATTCAGCACAACCGCCCGGTTTTACAAACAGGGAAACTGGCCTGGAGAGTGGGTACAGCTTGCTAAAGTCACAATACCCACAGTAGTGTTTTTCCCAAGCTGACTGAACCACCTTACAAACCAGGGATTAACTTTTTTCCTCTTAGAAATGCCAGCACTGAGCCCTCACTGAGTCCCCATGGGTTGTTTGCTCAGGATACAGTGCATGCTACGAAGACACATGATTTCCCTTTTCCTATCAGCAAATCTAAGAGCTCAGAGTTATCACCTGTCTCTACCTTTTTAGTCAACTATGGCAATCCCTGAGCAAACTTACTGCCATAAGGCCATCTTCTTGTTGACTAGGAATGATCCAGGTCTCTCCTGATACCTACCCTCCAGATACTGCCTGCCCACCAGCGTGGGTTGCACCCCTACCCTTCATCAGCCCACTTCACCCCCTCCCCCAGCGTGGGGTGCCAGGGGCTGAAACAGCTTACAGCAGGCCGAAGAGCTCCCTGTAGCTCTCGTCGCCTTTCCCTTCTGACACCATGCTGTCCAGCTTGTCAATCAGCTCGGCCTCCACCTAGAGGGAAGCAGAGACTTCGTAAACCTGAGCTGACCTCAGAGGAAGGATGGGAAATTCAGCTCCTGCCATATGTGAGGATGATGCGGAACTGTTTCCTGATTTTTTTCCTTGTAACAAATAAATCCTAGGGAAGGCAGGATCTCATCTATGGCACCAAGAAGCCACCCTGACTCCCCTGATTAGGAAGGCCTCTCACTCCAGTGGCTTAAATAAAATTTGGAACTTATATACCTTAGATACTCTTTTCCCAGTATAGGGACAAAAAGCAAGGATTCCCTGGAAAGAAGAGTATTTTGAATCCAGAAGGGGCCTTTGCCAATTTTTTTTCCTTTTTTTCTTAAAAAAAAAAGCTCATTCAAAAGAAATTGTGTGAGTAAATTACATTTGGTTAGAACTTTACTCTCTAGTCAGCCAGTCACAAAGGAAGCCTGCTCCTGGGCTAGTCCTCGCTGTAATGGCTGACATGATTCTGAGTTGAGTAGGAGTCTTTCCTTCAGATTCTCCTTCAGGGTAAAATGCTCCACTGTCATCCTCATAGGACCTAAAGCCCTTGGGGCTGCTGCCTCTGCCACTGCCTCATCACTGGGGCCCTTGCATTTGTTATTGGATTCCTAAGAATCCAACAAGATGGTACTTGTTCCCACCCATCTGATCTGTAAGGAACTCAGCAGGGCTCAGCCACTTTTCTAATAAGCTTCCCTGGATTTACTCTGAGGTGAGACATTAGTTGTAAGTGATGTGAGATAAATATCTTTTAAACCCCTAATTAGTCTATAAAAAATGTGGTATTTGGTATTTATACAGATACTTCACGTAAACGAAAACGGCATGGCTGCTTTTAGTGATAAGCTGTAACAGAAGCATTTTCTCATTTCGCATAGGACCAATGAGTCTGAAGGCAATGAAATAATAAAAAAAATAATTGGATTAGGAAATTCATTGAAGGCAATTATGGCTTCTGAAATCCCTTCAGCAGAAAATGAGAACAGATGCATAAATACAGTCCTGTTTATGGTGGTCTGTTATGTGGCCATGATGGACACTGTCATTCATCTGTGTTTGGCCTGATGAGTCAGCTGCTTGAATATGCATTTCAGAGAAAAGAGAAAATCTGAGACCAAGGGTCCTTAGGGATCCATGTCATCTGTCTTTCTCTGTGTGGAGACGAGGTTTCAGCAGGGACTTGCCTGGAGTCCTGTCAAGTCAGGAAGAGCCAAGCCCAGAGGCCAAGGTCTCTTATTCTCAGTTCAGATCTTATCTTGTCTTACTGGGGCAATCAGCTAGCCACACGCCTCCCAGTGTAAGAAGAGTCTGTTTATAACAAGGGATCTCTTTTCACACATGCAGATACACGTAGATTGTATTTTCCAGAATGGAGCAAAGCTGGGGAGGGGACCTGGAGCAGCAGTGAGTACAACAGTGCACACATGGGTGCAGCAGTTCCTTGGAGTTCTCAAAATGGGTCCCAGGGCCAGCAGTATCAGTCATCAGGGATGTCACTAGAAATGCACATTCTTGGAGCACCTGGGTGGCTTAGCTGGTTACACGTCCAACTCTTGATTTCAGCTCAGGTCATGATCTCAGGGTCATGAGATTGAGCCCTGCTGAGTGATGAGCCTGTCTAAGATTCTCTCCCTCCCAAAATTGGAAGGGGAGTTGAACCATGAGAGACTATGGACTCTGAAAAACAACCTGAGGGTTTTGAAGGGGCGGGGGGTGGGAGGTTGGGGGAACCAGGTGGTGGGTATTAGGGAGGGCACGTATTCCATGGAGCACTGGGTGTGGTACAAAAAACAATGAATACTGTTATGCTGAAAAGAAATAATAAAAAAAAAGATTCTCTCCCTCCCTCTGTCCCTCCCCCCACTTGCATGAGTCCATCCTCTTTCTCTCAAATAAATAAATAAATCTTAAAAAAAAATAAATAGATACAAATTCTCAGGCTCTCAATGGATCAGAAACTTGGGAAGGAGAGAAGCAATCTGTTTCAGACACGCCCTCCAGGTAGCTCTGATACCTATTCAAATGTTAGAACTTCTGTGTTAGGCAAAGGAGCTGGTGATGGAAGGCTCTGGGGACATGACTTCATCACTCTCTGCAGTATTGATAAAGGAAGAAGTTATTAGGAGGAGAAACTGAGAAATCCAAAATATGGGAATGCTGACGATCCATGTATGCAAAACCAATGTCTTTAAGTCAAATGAAATGCTAAGTTCTGCAAATATATCATATCACAATTGATAATACTGACAATTTCAGGTTTGCATAGTTACTTTTATCCTATGGAACCAATATTCCTAAAGTGACAAGTGACACCTTGTTACTCATTCATTCAACAAACATCTGTCCTGTGACAACCAGCTGCCTCCTTCAGAACGAGATATTTCCCTCTCTCAGGCTACGTTTTCTTGCTTACAAAGCAGTAAGAGAGGTTAACAGTCCTCTTTGGTATCCCTGTGTGCTAGCTCTTGGGAGCACTCCATGAATGTTAGTTTTGATTTTCATCTCCACGAATCTAGCATGTCTCAGGTAACACGATGGGTTCTAAGGAGTAAAAGCACAAGAAACTGCCCTGGCCCCAAGAGCTAGCTCATCATCTCAAAGAGGAGGCGGGGACAACAGCTGACTCATCTCAGCACACTCAGTGCTTGGGACAGCGCACACAGAGAGGGTGGCCTGCAGTCTAACACATCAGTGGACAGCAGCATTTTGAGAGAAGAGGTGTTGTAAAAACTTAACGAAAGCTTTTGCTCTTTGATCCAGCAATTTTAGGTGAAAAGTTCACCTAAGCAAATAATTAGGAATGGATATATTTTTTGCAATATTAGCAACAAATATCTGGGATAAACCTAAGTTTCTAAAACTAGGAGCCTGACTAAAACCACAGCAGTCTAAGCCATGAATGAAGAGTCTGTGGCCTCCGAACCGACAGTGTGGTACTGTGGAGCATGAACTGGCAGGAAGAGACAGGGGTGACAAGATGCTACTAAAAATGAAAATTCAAAATCAATACACACAATGGTCCTCGAAACCGCAATATACACAATGACTCCATTTTTTTTTTCAGTGTAACAGTATTCATTGTTTTTGTACCGCACCCAGTGCTCCATACAATCCGTGCCCTCTCTAATACCCACCACCTGGTTCCCCCAACCTCCCAACCCCCCGCCCCTTCAAAACCCTCTTTTAACTTAAAAACTTCGATGTATGGGAAAAAAAAGTCTAAAAATGACATACGTTGCCCCCCACCCAAGTTACTAGTTAGGTAGGTTATGGATTAGACTTTTTTATTATAGCTTATTACAATTTTAATTTTTCTACATTAAATAACTACTACTTTTATAATTAGAAGAAATAATTTTAGTAGGTAGGAAGTAGGGGAGTAGTTAACAGGGCCAAAGCTGTGGAAAGCACAATTGGAATCAAGACAAAAAAGTCATTAAATTTTGGTGATTAGAGGGTGATGGATGATTTTGAAGAAAGCAGCTTCAACAGAAGTGGATACATACAGATAGGAGGGTGCGAAGTGGAAAGGGCGGGTGCAAAGAGTAGATTACTTTTTAAAAATATATGATGGGGCATTTTTCAAAACTCTGGAACAATCCTACAATCTGTATGGAACCAGAAAAGATCCTGAATTGCCAAGGAAATGTTGAAAAAGAAAAACAAAGCGGGGGGCATCATGTTGCCTGATTTCAAGCTATATTACAAAGCTGTGATCACCAAGACAGCATAGTACTGGCACAAAAACAGATACACAGACCAATGGAACAGGGTAGAGAGCCCAGACATGGACTCTCAACTCTAAGGTCAAATAATCTTCAAGAAAGCAGGAAAAAATATCCAATGGAAAATATCCAATGGAAATGGAAATAAATGGTGCTGGGAAAATTGGACAGCTATATACAGAAGAGTGAAACTTGACCATTCTCTTACACCATACACAAAGATAAACTCAAAATGGATGAATGACCTCAACATGAAACAAAAATCCATCAAAATCCTGGAGAAGAACATAAGCCAGATCAATTTCTCTCAAAATATGCTTCCAAAGACAAAGGACACAAAAGTACAAATGAACTTGTCGGACTCCCATCAAGATAAAAAGCTTCTGCACAGCAAAGGAAACAGTCATCAAACAAAGAGGCAACCCATGGAATGGGAGAAGATATTTACATGTGACACTACAGACAAAGGGCTGATATCCAAGATCTATAAAGAACTCCTCAAACTCAACACCCAAAAAACAGATTATCACATCAAAAAATGGGCAGAAGACATGAACAGACACTTCTCTAAAGAAGACATACAAATTGCTAACAGACATATGAAAAAGTGTTCATCACCATTAGCCATCAGGGAAATTCAAATCAAAACCACATCGAGATACCACCTTATACCATTTAGAATGGCAAAAATTAACAAGGCAAGAAGCAACAAATGTTGGAGAAGTTGTGGAGAAAAGGGAGCCCTCTTACACTGTTAATGTGAATGCAAGTTGGTGCAGCCACTTTGGAAAACAGTGTGGGGATTTCTCAAAAAACTAAAAATAGAGCTGCCCTATGAGTAATGCAATTGCACTACTAGGAATTTACCCCAAAGATACAGATGTAGTGAAAAGAAGGGCCATGTGCATCCCAATGTTCATAGCAAGAATGTTCACAATATCCAAACTGTGGAAGGAGCCAAGATGTCCTTCAACAGACAAATGGATAATACAATGGAATATTACCCAGCCATCAGAAAGAAAGAGAATGAATACCCAACTTTTGTATCAACATGGATGGGGCTAGAAGAGATTAAGCAGAGAAAGTCAATTACCATGTGGTTTCACTTACTTGTGGAACATAAAGAATAGGAGAAGGAAGGGAAAAGTGAAGGGGGGGAAATCAGAGGGGAAACGAATCATGAGAGATTGTGGATTCCAAGAAAGAAGCTGATGGTTTTAGAGGGGAGGGGGGTGGGAGGATGGGTTGGCCCAGTGATGGATATTAAGGAGGACATGTATTGCATGGAGCACTGGGTGTTATACATAAACAATGAATCTTGGAACTCTACATCAAAACTAATGACACACTGTATGGTGACTAATATAACATCATTGTCATCATCATCATCATCATTAATAAATAAATAAAACAAAGAATACCTGATAGGGAGGTAGCAGCAAGATTTTTCTAATCAGGGATAACAAGGTTTACATGGCTTGCTAGATAACAATTATTCACAATAGTCTTTTGGGGGGAAGGGGGATGGGAAGAGGGAGAGGAAGAGAGAGAACCCCCCCTTTTTTAAAAGGTTTTATTTATTTTTTTGAGGTGGTGGACAGCACTAGTAGGAGAAGGGGCAAACAGAGAGGGAGAAGCAGACCCTCTGCTGAGCAGGGAGCCTCATGTGGAGCTTGATCCCAGGAACCTGAGATCATGACCTGAGCTGAAGGCAGACACTTAACTGACTGAGCCACCCAGGTGCCCCTGGAGAGAGAATCTTAAACAGGTTACATGCCTAGCACATAGCCTGACATGGGGCTCAATCTCACAATCCTGAGATCATGACCTGAGCTGAAATCAAGAGTTAGACTCTTAACCAATTGAACCACTCAGGTGCCCCATGGCAGTCTTAATGGGGGAAAGAACAGAACTTAACAGCTGAGTCTTAAAGTGTGAGACAAATGAGTTCCTAGTTAGTCTTCCACAAAGGTAACCTTCTTTATTCAATAGTAGCAATGGGAGGATGCAGCCTAGCCCCTCTTTTAACAGACTCAGATGATCCATGGTACAGTTCTGCAATGCCATCCATTTCTTGGTAAAAGGTCCTCTCATCAGGCATTGGTGAATTTTGTACAATTAAAAGGCTGTGATGACACAAAAAAGCAGCAGACCTTTTCTGTTTGAAGTTATTATTTCCCAAAGAAATAAAGGCATTAGGACTGCACACTCCAAAATGGATTATTATCTTAAAAACTCTGTTTACCCATGATAAAGAGCATCTGTGAAAAACTTAGAGCTAGCTTCATACTTAACTGTGAAAACCAAATGCTCTCTCTGAAGATTAAGAGGAAAGCAAGGAGGTGCACTTTCATCACTCTTATTAACACCAGACGAGAGGTCCTAGACAGTGCAATGAGGTAAGAAAAAAAAAAAAAAAACACAAGGAGTGTCTGGGTGGCTCATTCAATTAAGTGTCTGACTCTTGATTTTGGCTCAGGTGATGATCTCAGAATTGTGAGATCAAGCCTTGCTTTGGACTCTGCACTGGGTGTGGAGCCTGCTTAAGATTTTCTATCCCTCTTCCTCTGCCCCCCACCCCAATTCACCTGCACACACACTCTCTCTCTCTCTAAAAAAATCAGGAAAGGAAAGGAAAAGAAGGGACATACATACAGATCAGAAAGGAATAAAACTGTCTCTGTTTGAAGGTGATAGGATTATCTAAATAGAAAATTCCAAGGAATCTCCAAAAACCTTCTGGAAGTAATAGTGTAGCAAGGGTGCAGAAAATAATATTACTATACAAAACAATTATATTTCTATGTTCTAGCAACAATTGAAAAGTAAAATTTAAAAGTCAGAGTAATTTATTACAGCACCAAAAAAATAGGAAATGCATATAACTTAACAAAATGTACAAGCTCTGCATACAGAAACTATAAAACATTAATGAAAGAAGAAAAAGAATACCTAAAAAAACGGAGAGACACATTGCCTTCATGGACTAGAAGTATTAAGTATTACTAAGATATCAATTCTTTCCAATGTGAGCTACAGAATACAATGCAATCTCAACCAAAATCTCTGCAGGAATTTTTGCAGATATTGACATGCTAATTCTGAGACATAAAAGGAAAAGGGACTAGAATAGCTAAGACAATATTGGAGAGAAAAAGAACAAATTTGGAGATTCACACCACTTGATTTTTAAGACTAACTCTAAAACTACCATAATCAAGACACTCTGGTAATGGTAAAAGATAAGACTTCAATGGAAAGACTAGTGAGTCCAGAAAGAGAACTTAACACATATGGTGAACTGATTTTTGACAAAGAATAGTATTTTTTTCAATAAAAGGTGTTGGACAAAGGAAAAGAAAAAAGAAAAAGAAAAAAGAAAAAAAAGAAAAAAAAAGACTCTGACCCATACTTCACACCTTATACAAGTGTTACCTCAAAATAGGTAATAGATCTAAATATAGAATTATAAAACCTCTAGAAGAAACACAGAAGAAAAAATTTTGTGATCTTGGGTTAGGCAAAGAGTTCTCAGATATGACCCCAAAAGTACGGTCTATAGAAACTGGACTGCATAAGAATTAAAAATTTTTGTTCTGCAAGAGATACTGTAGTAAACGGAAGAAAGCTAAGTACTAGGAGAAAATATTTGTAAATCATATATTCAACAAAGGACTGACATCTAGAATACATATGAATATATATATATATATATATATATCAACAATAAGAAACTCAAAACTCAACAATAAGAAAACATAACACAATTAAAAATGGACACAAGTTTTGCATAATCATTTCACAAAAGATGATATAAAGATGGTAAACAAACATTAAAAGATGCTCATCATCATTAATCATTAAAGAAATGGAAATTAAAACTACCATGACACATAACTATATACCTCTTAGAATGGTTAAAATAGGGGCATCTGGGGGCTCAGTTGGTTAAATGTCTAACTCTTGGTTTCAGCTTGGGTCATGATCTCAGGGTTCTGGGATTGAGCCCTGCATTAGGCTCTGCACTCAACAGGGAATCTGCTTGAGGATTCTCTCTCTCCCCCTCTCCTTCTGCCTTTCTCTTCCCACTTGTACTCTCCCCCTCTCTCTTCTTCTCTCTTTCAAAGAAATAAATCTTAAAAAAAAAAAGAATGGCTAAAATAAACACGTAAATAAATGGTATTGAATTCTGGTGAGCATATGGATCAATTATAAGTCTCATACATGCTGTTGGGATTTCAAAGTGGTATTGCCATTTTGGAATAAAATTTGATAGCACCTAATAAAGTTAAACATACATTTATCACAATATCCAGCAACCCTATTCCTAGATCTCTACCTAAAAAAATGGAAGTTTATATTCAAACAAAAACCTGTAAAGAAATGTTAGCAGCTATATTCACAATCAACAAAAAGTGGAAACAATGCAAATATCTTTCAAATGGTGAATAAACTGCCATGGAATACTACTAAGCCATAGAAAAACCAACACGTGCAACTGCATGGATGAGTCTCTTGATGGCATTACGCTGAGTGAAAGAAGCTAGTCTCCAAACGCTACAGTTTACATGATTCCATTCACATGACATTCTAGAAAAGGCCCTACAGTGGTACAGAATAGATCAATGGTTGCCATAGGTTAAAGATAGGGGGAGGGTTTAACTACAAAAAGGAAGCAAGATGGAATTTTTTTTTTTATTGTGTTATGTTAGTCACCAGCAAGATGGAATTTTTAGGAATTTAGAAAATCTTGATTGTGGTGGTGGTTACATGACTATGCGTTTGCCAAAATTTACAGAACTATAAATCACAAAGAATGAATTTTACTCTTAATAAATTAAGAGGGCAGAGGGGTCTATCCAGAGGAGAGCACCCTGAACACTGGCAGGTGTTGTCTTACCTGTTTGAAGTTGCCATTTTTTCTCTGCTCCCAGTCCATCATGTCATGAAAGATGGGAATCATGATATTCCGCACTTCTGGCTGTGGGACCAGTGTCACACCCAGAAAAGGACCAATCATTCCAGGAATAAAGTGGATCTTATGTTCACCTGAACAACAAAACCCAATATATATTAGTTTATGCTTTCTTTGGTCCCTCTATGGAAGCTTCCCATGTGGGGCCACAGTACCTACTTTCAAATGCCCTGGAAGCAACTGAGAATAAAGCAAGTTTTCCCCTATGGCTTTCTGAGATACTCCTTTTCTTGGCTTTTTAGAGTTCATAGATAAAACTGGTACAGCCCAGCTAAAATAAATGTTCAACAGGCATTTATTAGGAAACTATCTTTCCAAAGAATTAATGGGAGGTTCAGCAAACTACCTGAAAATCATTCTGAGGTCAAGGAACAGAGTTTACTACTTTAGGCAGAAGAGGATTTGTGAGTAACCCTATGATAGTTCCAGATTGCTGTGTTCAGTGTTGATTTAGCAAGGAAAACCCGTATATTTCTGCTTAAATACAATACACTATCCCTGGGGTTTCTACCTCTTGTCCAGAGGATTTTAAGTGGTAAGATGTTCATAGCCCCTGGTCCAGCTGCTAGAGGCCTGAAGTTCATGAGCATTTTCACTGCCTGTGCTCAAGTATGCCTAAGAAGCCTCCTCCTGAGTTAGCAGGAGCCTCCTGCATAACCCTACCCAGACAGAATGGTTTAGAGGCTCTGTCTGTATCCTCCCTGTCCCTGCCCCTTGTCTTCTCATGGTACTTCTGATGGCAGTACCGCATCTACTCAGGCCAGCTCAACACAGCTTCCAACGTCCTTATGAGGCCTTTCCATGGCAAGTGGGTGATGCAGGTTTCCCTGAGACTGGCCTGAAATCTGGGTCATGTTCCCAGAAGGTGGGGCCAGTCCTGAGGACTGTGGGACAGAACTTTCCTCTTCCATGCAGTGGTAAAACAGAGTGAGCCATCCTCTAGGGCTCTGCTTTTGGTCCTTCAGAGACTATAAAGGAGATGAAGTATGGGCCTGTGTAATGACTGCTAAAGCCAAGTTAAGTCAGTTCTTGAGGACCAGAAAATACCATTTCCACCAGGAAAACAACAACAACAACAAAAAACGAGGCAGGAATGGCTTTATCAGGCAAACCTGGCAACTTTTTTGATTTTTTTCCATTGTGAAAGCCTATCTAAAGAGCAAAGGTAAGCTCTGAGGCTGACTCTATATATTCCCATCTTGGTATTTGGTACAGTTTGTTAGCACCTTGTGTTTCTGGGAATTTCAGAGTCAAGTTTAGGGTTAAAATCTATACCTTGACCATGCTGGATGCAGGGTGTAGGAGTATGGAAGCTGGAAAGCCTGCTTGGTGCAATGTATCCTCACTAACGGAGGGAAGCCCTAGTGTTCACTGGCAGGAATACTTCACACCTTGTCTGCTGCTTCCGGGACTGTAAGATTTTATGACCATAATTCCTAAGGCCTCAGAGCCATGAGTAACAGCCAGGAAGAGTGACTGCTTCTCTAGCATCCCAAGAGGCCACTTAGAAGCCTCTAGTACCAAAGGATGGCTCTTCTCGTCACCAGGGCAATCAAAGGACTCCACCAAACACTGACAATTTTCAGGATATTAGAGAAGCTGTCGAAGGAAAGGGAGCTAAAATCAATTTCCCCTAAAGGCTGCGATTCCCTTCTTGCATGCAGTCCTCATGCAGACGGTGGCAGAAACCTGATCTGCAGGGTCTGAATACCAGAGACCCAAAAAGTGTTCCAATATTTATGAAAACGAATTGCTGCCCTTACTCGTGTGTGGCGTGTCTGCAAGGTCTCTACCTCACTTACGAACGACGAACAGTGATGAACGTACAGAACTGCTGGATCCCTGTAACTGTACACCTGAAACTGATATGACACTCTGTGGTAACTCTAGTGGAATTAAAATTTAAAAAAAGATCTATGCTTCTGAACTGCAACATCTGCACTGGGACATGGAGAACACAGAAGATTTTACCAGCATGAGTTCTCAAGCTGGGAAAAACTCCCAGAGCCTTTATATTCTTCTCCTTTGACTTTAGTTCTTGAAAAGGGGAGTGTGCATATGTATTCTTGGGGTCTTGCTTCTCAGCCTAACTCTCCCTGCCGAGAGCTCTGTGCACATGTGCTGTACCATCCGGCTGAGGTGTTACGTTGAAGATATGTAAAGGTCTCTTGGGCCTGAATTAACATCCATAAAACCTGGGAGAAGTTATTAGTCTTGTCACTTTTTATTTGGCTATGAAATATGTGCAAGGGAAAAATAGGGAGAAGAGACCTACCCAAATTCTGCCACATGCTGAACAGTTCATAAGCCATCATCACACGCATGTCCCCATACCTGGAAATAGTAACACAGGAGCCAGCTTTCAGGGGGAGAAAGTTCAGGAAGGCAGGGCTACAAACCCCATAAGGTCAGCACTTCAGCACTGTTTCTAATGTGTCCCCCAATACTAAGTCATTTGGCTCTCAACCAAACTCTCACAATTGGCTCCTTGGGAAGCTACCCAGTGAGAACCTTGTGGACGTCTGAGGAGCCTCTCAATTGAAACACAACCCCATCTGGGCATGTGGTAGGGAGGTGAAGAAGAGACATATGTCTTACTTATCTAGAATCTTCTTCCTCTTGGCTGAAGTGATGATTTCTAGTTGAAGGCTTGGCTGATTTATGAACAGAACTGCCAGGCTAAAATAAGAATTCCACACCTAGAGAGACAGAGAAAGAGAAAACATGTGACAGCACGAGTCCTTAACCTTACAAAGAGAGATTCTAAATATATGGATGTAGCACAGAATTCATTTCACAATTTTAAGATCTTGATTTTTTTTTCCTTTTTAAGTATCTTTGCAAACGGAACTTTTTTTTTTTTTTTCTTTCTTGACTCCTTGAAACCCATAGTTTTGATTCTGGCCTAGAAAGCCTACTCCTGGAGGTCTGGCTCCCAGCACCTCCCACAGGGGCACTCTAAGGGTATAGCCTACTCACTGTCAAACTTGGAAGTGGTCCAATGCTATGAACATACTAATAAACCAAACCCAGTAAGCTTGCCCCAGCTCCCAGCCACCCATCTGACAGCTAGGTAAGCCCTTCTCAATTTCCTGATCTGAAAAATTGAGAGCAAAATAAAGTTGTTCTTAGTAAACAAAACCAAACACAGAAACAAAAACAGTGAGCTTTTTTTTTTTTTTTTTCCCTGGCTTTCTAGTGTTATTACAAAGACAGTGATGGATTTCAGGAGCTCCTACCTTAAAATCGAAGTCTGTCTCTGTGAAGTTCTTGTGCAGTGCGGAAGACAGGTACTGGACAGTAGTGACTATAATACTGCAGTAAGGGGACAAGGCATTGGTGGAGTTAAAAGACTAATGATGGCATCCAATAGCTTAGCATCTCTGACCTATGAGCTAACGCCTTGAGTACAACTTGCTTTCATATAAGATGTGACTACAAAAGAAAGAGATAGATGGCACAAACCTCACAGAAAGCATTTCTTGGAGAAATGCCCCAAAGTTGGCAGCATAGCACAGAACATCGGTGGGTTCTAGGCCCGGCTCTGCCATTACCTGGCCTTGGCACCACTGCTGTCTGGGCCTTAGTTTCCCTGCCTATAAGTGTGGATGGGAGGAACTAGTTGGTTCATTAGGATTTCTTCTAGTTCAAAGAGTGATTCTAGTATTTTGAGGACTTCTGGGTAATGAAGGTATATGACTATCAGAGGACTTACAGTATAATTTTATTATTTTACTTGATAACAAGGGTTTTTAATGATTAAATCCCTACTGTTGTCACATACTATTATTTGTATCTATAAGCTATTTGTTTTCAGCCTTTGGCCTAGAAAATCACTCTCAATTTTAGCCTGGGTATATATAAGGAGCAATGGAAGGCTGCCTTGCTGGAGCCGAAGGCACAGGTTAAAGTAGAGAGGAAATGAAGTGGGACAGGCAGGTAAGGGTCTGACTACAGAGGGCTTTGGGTGCCTGGCAAAGTGCTTACACTGAGCACCTTGGCTTTGGCCCAGGAGGTGACAAATTTGAAAGGCAAAATCCTCAAAAGAAGAGGCTGTTACTATAGGATCAGCTGAGGGCCCTGAAGTACTCCGAGGAGAGCTAAGAGACAATAAGAAGGAAGGGTGCCTGGGTAGCTCAGCTGGTTAAGCATCTGCCTTTGGTTCGGTCATGATCACAGGGTCTTGGGATTGAGCCCCATGTCGGGTTCCCTGCTCAGTGGGGAGCCTGCTTCTCCCTTTCCTCCCCACTTGTGCTCTCTTGCACTATCTCTGTCGTTATCTCTGTTTCTCTCTCTCAAATAAATAAATAAAATCTTAAAAAAAAAGAAACAAGAGGGAATCAAATGGAAAATCCATTATTTGAGGAAAAACATGTGCAACTTTGTTTATAACCATTCTTCTGTTCTGTATAAAATGTTTACAGTTTTGAAAAAAAAAAAGTACCCTATTAAAGGTAAAGTGAAACGATGCTGATACATTGCTAATATATCTAACATAGATAATATCACTACATTCTGCAAAATGCCAACATAAAAAGCAGATCAGTGTGCCTGGGTGCTTCAGTAAAACATTGGACTCCTGATTTCAGCTCAGGTCATGATCTCAGGGTTGTGAGATTGAGCCCCACATTGGGTTCTGTGCTGGGTGTGGAGTCTGCTTGGGATTCTCTCTCTCTCCCTCTGCCTCTCCTCCCCTACTCTCTCTCTCTCCCCCAAAAAGAAAAAGACGAAGACAAAAGAAAAAAGGAAAGCAGATCAGTGGGAGAAGGCAGCAGGTTAGACCGTGGAGGCCAAGTGGAAGGGGTCTTTTCCCAAGTAGAGGGAGACCACATAAGACAGCATCTTACTACCTGCAATCGTCTGGTTTGCCAAGTAGAAGCACAGGCTAGAAATATGAATGGAACAGACTATCTGGGGGCAGACTAAGAGTGAATTCTGTTGCCAGAGTCAGAAGTGGTCAGAGCCTTACAGCCAGGTCTTGGGTGGGTAATTAGCACTAGCCGTGGGAGGCAGGCAGTTTCTGGCAGACAACAGAAATCAAATCAAGAGGAGGACTTGGGAAAACTGCGTGAAACTAGAGAGCCAAAGAGGCCAGTGGTGCATGGAACAGGCCTCCCTCAAGGAGGCATTTTCTCTGGGTATTATTATTTCACATCCTTTACATTCCTTTTCTATCCTTACCATGACATCTCTGCCAGTCACTTAGGCCTCCATTTTGGACTATCTTTAACACTTTCTTAATCTTGAACTTATGGTAAATGGTCAAGTCCTGCTGATTGTGCCTCCAAATATTTTTCAAATTTACCCTATCTTCTCTGTCACCATGGCCTTGGCCAGGATCTCTGTCTTGCTTTCTCCCTCTGCCACACACACACACACACACACACACACACACACACACTCTCTCTCTCTCTCTCTCCCTGTCTCTCTTTCCTTAGTCTGAGAATAGCTCTGATGATGCTTATGCAGGGCCCGTCCACACTCACTTGCTTGTAAGAAGTCTCATCACCATCCAGTCCCGAGGGAAGACACTCATCTTCATCAGGTTCCGGAACACACAGAAAATCTTCAGCAGGAATTCCTGATCCAGGAGGAAAGTCTGATGTGAGACACCACCACTACCACTACAGCATGCCTTTCCTTAACAGGGTTCTCCTGACCTCTAGACCATGAGAATGGATGGCATTAGTAGGTTAGATTCTGGTTCGTTTTGTGAGTTATTTTCTTTTGGGGGCCTGTATGAAAGTGAGATCTAGGCACTCTCTCAAGTCAGGTGGGAACAGATCCAAACTGGGTAGCCTAAAGACAGCTCTGGACCCTGAGCCCAGTGCCCAAAGCGCAAAGCATGAGGAAGGCTGCAGTCCAGCAGAACTGGTATCCAGTTGGGCCTGTGGGTCACATTATTTGGGTCATGGCCCTTGAACACTGGACTATAAGAACCTGCTTTTTGGGGAGTGCTTGGGTGGCTTGGTTTGTTAAGTGTCCAATTCTTGATTTTGGCCTAGGTCATGATCTCAGGGTCTTGAGATCAAGCTCCATGCTGTACATGGTTTCTGCTTCTCCCTCTTCCTCTGCCCTGGCTCACATGCTCTCTTTCTCTCTAAAATAAATAAATCAAATCTTAAAAAGAAGCTGCTTTCTTGAATGTAAAGAACACATTGAGAGGAGGGGCGTCTGGGTGGCTCAGTTGGTTAAGCTCTGTCTTTGGCTCAGGTCATGATCCCAGAGTCTTGGGATCATGGATCCCATGAGCCCCACATTGAGTTCCCTGATCAGCAGGAAGCCTGCCTCTCCCTCTCCTTTGACTTGCTATTCCCCCTGCTTGTGCTCTCTCTCTTTGTCAAATAAATAAATAAGATCTTAAAAAAATGTAACACATTGACAGAAGAAGCATTTTAGGAATGGCAGAGTAAAGACCTCCAAAATGTGCTCCTCTATGAAAATAATGAGAACACTGACAAAGCAGGTTAAGCAAAGACTGGCAACAATCCAAGGAGTGTTATTCAAGAAAAATGGTTGAATCTCAATAGAACAGTGAACTTTGTTGCACTTTGGCTTGTTCCATTCCCATCCCATTCCTCTTTCTATTTTAGTGGTATATCCTCCAAAACAAACTACTGTAGAACCACAGTGGTAATGAATTCCTGGAAAGTGCCACCCACCCACCCCCAACTGCTACTTTTTATCTGTTCTTCAGCAACCTGGGAAATCCCCATTCAGAGGGCTTATCTGATTTGACCCAGAGCTCACTCAATGAGAAGAGCCTTTTACCTAGGGCATATATGGGGAAAAAATGAGCCATAATAATTTAACATCCCAGATGCTTGAAGCAACCATATCATTAGGACATCAAAAAAATTTCCAAAAGACTGAAAAAAAAAATCTGGGGAATGAAATATCTATAGGGGACTTTGAAAAGCTCTGACATATTCCTGGGAACCTAGAAGTCTACACACGTGTTCAGGGCTGTACATATTCCCAGGAAAGACCTGAGAAGCTTAATCTCTCACTCTGGTTGACTTTGAGGCTCTATGTGAAGCAGGAAGTGAAGGCTAAGGCAGTAATGTAAACTGTTGGAGCACTGAAAATGAGTCCCAACACACACATACGGGTATTTAGCAAAGTATTAAAGACTTACTGACTTAAGGCATTTAAGGAAATTTCTGTCTGGCTATTAGCTGACCACTAAGCTAACTGAATGAAGACCTCAGTGGCTGTACATAACAAAGAACACAGACATTCAAGAATTAGTCCAAGAAAGTCACTAAATAAGTAGCAAACAAATATCAACATCAACAACAAACCAACAAAAAGCAACAATCAACACCCTTGGGATGTGGTGGGGGATCTGATTTTGAGAGTTACCACATTATTTAAATTATCCAGCTTTTAACACAAAAATTATAATACACAAAATTAAACACAAAAGTATGCCCCATACACAGGAAAAAAAGAAGTGAACAGAAACTTTACCTGAAGTAGCTCAAATGTTGGACTTACTAGGAAAAGCTTTTAAATCAGCTGTTATAAATATATTCACAGAACTAAAGAAAACCATGCTTAAAGAATTAAAGAAAAGTACAAGAACAGTATCTCATCAAATAGAGAATATCAATAAAATAGATAGAAATTATTTTAAAAGCATCAAATAAAAATTTTAGAATTTGAAAGTACCATAACTGAAATATAAATTTTGCTAGATGGGATCATCAGAAGATTTGAATTGACAGAGGAAGGAATCAGCAAATTTAAAAGGTAAGTCAATTGAGGTTATCCAGAGGAACAGGAAGAAAATGAAGAAAAACAGAGCATGTGGGATACCATTAATTATGAAAACATACAAGTAAGAGGAGTGTCAAGAGAGATGGGAGAAAAAGAGAAAGAGATTTTGAATAAATATTTGAAGAAATATTTTAAAATTTCCCAAATTTGATGAAAAATCCCTTTAATCTACACATCCAAATAGCTCAATGAACTCCAAACAGGATATAAATCAAAGAAATTTATATACAGACATATCATAGTCAAAATGTCAAATGCCAAAAACAAAGATAGAATCTTGAAAGCAAGAAGAGAAAAAAATTTTATCATGTACAAATGATTCTCAATAATAACAGGTAACTTATAAGCAGATATGGTGGAGACAAGAATGCAGTGGAATGACAAATTCAAAGTACTGAAATAACAGAGAGTCAACTAAGAGTCTTAAGTCTAGCAAAACTATCATTCAAAAATTAAATGTTCAAAAAACATTTAATTTAATTAAATTTAAAAATTTAATTAAAAAAATTAAAATTCTCTGATTAAAAAAAAGCTGTGAGAATTTGTTATTAGTAGAACTGTTATTAGTAGAACTGCCCTAAAAGAAATGCTAAAGGGAGTCTCTCAGACTTAACTAAAAGGACACTAGACAGTAACTTGAATCCATATGAAGAAATAAAAACCACTAGGAAGATAAAGGTGAATATAAAAGGTAGTATATATGTTAAGTTTGTAGCTCTTTTCCTATTTGATTTACAAAGCAACTGCATAAAGCAATAATTATAAAACTACATTGATGAGATTATAATGCATAAATATGTAATTTATATGACAGTAATAGCAAAAAAAGGAGAAAGGATTGGAGCTTTATTGGAGTGAAGTTTTTGTATACTATGAAAGTGAAAGATGTTAATTGAAATTCCCAGGGCAACCAATAAGAAAATAGCTTTAAAAATATACCAAAATAGAGGTGCCTGGGTGGCTCAGTGGGGGGTTAAGCCTCTGCCTTTGGCTCATGATCTCAGGGTTCTGGGATCAAGCCCCGCATCAGGCTCTCTGATCAGAGCCCTGCATCAGGCTCTCTGCTCAGCAGGGAGCCTGCTTCCTCCTCTCTTTCTGCCTGCCTCTCTGCCTACTTGTGATCTCTGTCTGTCAAATAAAAAAAATATATACTGAAACAAACAAAAAAGGAATTAAAATTACACAGTAAAAATATTTAACATAAAAGAAGCCAGAAATGGAGGAACAGAGGAACAGAGAAGATATAAGACAGATATAAAACAAATAGCAAAATGTAAATGTAAAATCCTAACTTATTGTAATTATAGTAAATGTAAATGAATTAAATATTCTAATCAAAAGGCAGAGATGGGGAAATGGATAAAAAATAAACATAATCTAATTATACATGGTCTACAAGATATGTACTTTAGATTCAAAGGCATAAATACCTCAAAAGTAAAAGGATAGGAAATATATACAATAAAATGGGTATATACACAAAATAGAACTGGTGTGTCTATGTTAATATTAAACCACATAGGTTTTAACAAAAATTGTCATTAGAGACCAAAAAGGGAAATTTTATAATGACAAAAGAGCCAATATGTGTGAAAGAATTAATATAGACCGGGGCGCCTGGGTGGCTCAGTGGGTTAAGCCGCTGCCTTCGGCTCAGGTCATGATCTCAGAGTCCTGGGATGGAGCCCCGAATCGGGCTCTCTGCTCAGCGGGGGGCCTGCTTCCTCCTCTCTCTCTCTCTCTGCCTGCCTCTCTGCCTGCTTGTGATCTCTGTCAAATAAATAAATAAAATCTTAAAAAAAAAAAGAATTACTATAGACCACTCCAACCAACAATAAGCAGAATACACATGGAAGGATATATGCATTTCTTCTCTAGGACAGATCATATGTTAGTCCATAAAGAAAGACTCACTATATTTAAAAGAACTGAAATCATATAAAGCATGTTCTCCAACCTCTATGTGAGTTAGAAATGAATGACACAACAAAATTTGGGAAAGTAGGGGCACCTGGGTGGCTCAGTGATTTAAGCCTCTACCTTCAGCTCAGATCATGATCTCAGGATCCTGGGATCGAGCCCCACATCGGGCTCTGCTCAGCGGGGAGCCTGCTTCCCCCTTCTCTCTCTGCCTGCCTCTCTGCCTACTTGTGATTTCTGTCTGTCAAATAAATAAATAAAATCTTTAAAAAAATTTGGGAAAGTAAAAAATATGTGAATTAAACATTACACTCTCAAATAACCAATGGGTCAAAAAAGAAAGCACAAGTGAAACAGGAATACTTTGAGATGAATAAAAATTAAAACAGGGCTTAAGTGGGTACGAGAAGAATAAATGAAAGAAGATGGGATTGGGAGGGAGACAAACCATAAGTGACTCTTAATCTCACAAAACAAACTGAGGGTTGCTGGGGGGAGGGGGTTTGGGAGAAGGGGGTGATATTATGGACATTGGGGAGGGTATGTGTTTTGGTGAGTGCTGTGAAGTGTGTAAACCTGGTGATTCACAGACCTGTACCCCTGGGGATAAAAATATATGTTTATAAAAAATAAAAAATTATATTAAAAAAAAAAAAAAAAAAAAAATTAAAACACATCAAATCAAAACCTATGGGATGAAGCTAAAACTTATAGCTCTAGTGCCTATATTAAGAAGATAATGGTCTCAAATAATAACTTACCTTGTGCCTTAAACTAGAGAAAGAAGGGCAAACTAAACATAAAGCAAGCAGAAGGAAGGGAATAATAAGTGAAACAGAGAATAGAAAAATAGAGGAAAAAATGAAACCAAAATTTGGTTCTTTGAAAATATCAACAAAATTGCCACACTAAGAAAATAAAAAAGAAAAAAAAAAAAGAAGACTCAATTTCTAAAATTAAGGATGAAAGAAGCCATTACCAATGTTAGAGAACTAGAAAGGATTATAAGGGACTACTATAAACAAATGTATGCCAGCAAATTATATAACTTAGATGAAATGGACAAACTCTAAGAAAGATACAAACAACCAAAATTCATTTAAAATCAAACAAAATCTGAACAGAATTATCATAAGCAAAGGGATCAAATTAATAATTTAAAACCTTCAAACAAAGAAAAGTGGAGCACCAGATGGCTTCACTAGTGAATTCCACCAAATATTTTAACTAGAATTAGTACTAATATTTGTCTTTTTTTATTATATCCACTCTCAGTGTGAAGTAGTATCTTTTTTAAACAAAATTATTTATTTATTTATTTATTTGACAGACAGAGAACACAAGTAGGCAGAGAGGCAGGCAGGAGAGAGAAGAGGAAACAGGCTTCCTGTGGAGCAGAGAGCCCGATGTGGGGCTCAATCCCAGGACCCTGGGATCATGACCTGAGCCAGAGTCAAGAGGCTTTACCCACTGAGCCGCCCAGGCACCCCAGTGTGAGGTAGTATCTTATTGTGGTTTTCATTTGCATTTTCCTACTGACTAATGACATTGAACATCTTTTCACGTGTGTTTTGGCTATTTATGTACCTTCTTTGGGGAAATGTCTATTAAAATATTTTGCCCATTTAAAAATTGAGTTACCTTTTCAGTCTTGAGTTGTAAGAGTTATTTATGTATTTTACATACAAGCCCTTTATTAGATATATGATTTGCCAATATTTTCTTCCATTTTGTAGGCTTTCACTTTCTTGTTGGCATCCTTTGAAATATAGAAGTTTTTAAAATTTAAATTATCCAACCTAGAGTACATGATTAGTTTCAGATGTAGTCTTCAGTAATCTATCAGTGGCATGTAACACCCAGTGCTCATCACATCATGTGCCTCCTTAATGCCCATCACCCAATTACCCCATCCCCTACAGACCTCTCCTCCAGCACCCTCAGTTTCTTTCCTAAAATTAAGAGTCCCTCACATGGTTTTTCTCCCTCTCTGATGACTTCCCATTCAGTTCAAATACAAAAGTTTTTAATTTTGATGAAGTCTAACATCTATTTTTTCTTCTGTTGCTTGTGCTTTGGTGTCATAACTAAGAAATCACTGCTAAATCAAGGGACATAAAGATATACTCCTGTTTATGTCCAAGAGGTTTATAGTTTAGCTCTTACATTTAGGTCTACAATTTTTTTCACTTGGGTTTTTTTATATGGTATGAGGTAGAGGTTAAATATCAAGTTGTCCAGAACCATTTGCTGGAAAGACTTCTTTACTCTCTGTATTGTCTTGACAATGTTATTGAAATTCAGTTGACTGTAAATAGAAAGGTTTATTTCTAGACTCCAAATCCAATTCCATTGGTCTTTATATCTATCTTTACACAAATAACCTATTCTGATTACTGTTATTTTGTTATAAGTTTTGAAACTGGTGATTATGAATCCTCCAATTTTCCAAGATTGTTTGGCTATTCTGAGTCATTTTCTTTCCCTTGTGAATTATTGATCCGATTGTCAATATCTGCAAAAAGGCAGCTGAAATTTTGAAAGGTCTTGTATCAAACTTGTAGATCACTTTGTGAAGTACTATCCTCTTAATAATATAAGTGTTCCAATCTATGAACATAGGGTGTCTTTCCACTTATTTTGGTCTGCTTTAATGTCTTCTCCTAATTCTTTTATGTGTTTTTATACTATTATAAATGGAAACATTCTTTTTTTTTTAAAGATTTTATTTATTTATTTGACAGACAGAGATCTGCCAGTAGCCAGAGAGGCAGGCAGAGAGAGAGAGGAGGAAGCAGGCTCCCCGCTGAGCAGAGAGCCCCATGCGGGACTCAATCCCAGGATACCGGGATCATGACCTGAGCCGAAGGCAGAGGCTTTAACCCACTGAGCCACCCAGGTGCCCCGAAAACATTCTCTTAATTTCATTTTTGAATTGTTCATTGCTAAGACATAGAATTGATTTTTGTGTATTAGTTATGTATCCTGCAACTTTGCTGAACTTATTTATTACTTCTGATAGTGTTTTTATGGATGTCTTGGGATTTTCTGGATACAAAATCATGCCATCTGAGGATTGAGAGAGTTTTACTTCTTCTTTTCCAAACTTGTGCCCAATTGCTCCAGCTAGATCCTCCAATATAATTAATATAAGTGGTAAGAGCAGATGCCTTTCTCTTGTTTCTGACTTAAAGAGGAAAACATTCAGTCTTTTGTTACTAAGTATGATGTTAGTTTGGTTTTTTCATATTTTGCCCTTTATCAAGTCTGAAGAAATTTCTTTCTATTTCTAGTCTGTTGAATGATTTTATCATGAAAGTTTGGTGGATTCTGTTTTAGTCCTTTATTCTATTTAATGGTGTATTATGTTGATTACCATATGTTAAGGGAACCTTGCATTTCTGGGATCAATCCCATGAGATCATGGTATATACTTCTTTTAGTATGTTCCTGGATTCAGTTTGTTAGTATGCTGTTAAAGAATTCTACACTTTTATTTATAAGGGATGTTGGTCTACGGTTGGCTTTTCTTGTGATGTCTGCCTTTGGTTTTCATGTCAGGGTAATACTGACCTCAAAAAATTAGTTGAGAAGTATTCCTGGCTCTTCCATTTTTTATGAGTTTGTAAAGGATTGGTATTAATTCTTCTTTAAAAATTTGGGGTGCCTGAGTGGCTCAGTGCGTTAAGCCTCTGCCTTTGGCTCGGGTTGTGATCTCAGGGTCCTGGGACTGAGCCCTACATCAGGCTCTCTGCTCAACAGGGAGCCTGCTTCCCCCCGCCCCCCCGCCCCGCCTCTGCCTGCCTCTCTGCCTACTTGTGATCTCTATCAAATAGATAAATAAAATCTTAAAAATAGATAAATAAAACAAAATAAGGATGGTCTGTATCATGTGTGCAGATCTTTCAGTAACATTTAAAAAAAATTGGTGCAATGCACCAATTAAGCCATCTGGTCTTCAGCTTTTCCTTGTGGGAAGTTATAAATTATTAACTTGATCTTGTTATTTTGTGATATCCTTTAAGATGGATATAATCAGAGACACTGAATTGTACATTTTAAAAGTGTAAATTTTATGGTATGCAAATTACATCTCAATAATGTTGCCATAAAAAAAAGAAAAAATGTGACGAACTCTATATTTGGTGTGGTGGACTGCATATGTTCCCTCAGGTCTGTTTCAGCTCAAATCCTCTAAAATGACAGTCAAAAAATACATATGCCCACAGAGACAAAGGAAACAGGAAATAAGAACACAGTGATCAGAAGAGGTGAATATATTTTGAAAGCTTTTGTGGTAACTGACTTAATATACTTGAAAAAGATGACAGCCAAGAGCCTTTGGAAGGAACAGCAACAGGAAGCAAGAATCTCAGAAACTATAGGCATCACCAGGTACTTCTGTAGAACTGGGATATGAAGGCTAAAAACAGGAAGATTGACTTACAGACTCCCTAAGATCTCTTCTGCCATCTCATGTCCCTAGGTGACCAGGCTTATGCCATCCTGTCAGAAGACTGAGGACTGCTCTCTCAAGCAGTTATTCGCTGAGGATCTGTTTTCAAGAGTCCATAGTCTCTCATGGTTCAACAGCTAAGGGCTGAGATGCCAAAATGAAAACAGGCATTGAGAGAAATTTCACCTGCTGAACTGGGAGGTTCCCAGTCCCTTTTTGCTATTTGGTTCCCAAAATATTGGTGGGCTACTCCATTCCTAGGAAGGGATAAGGATTCTTGTCTCAGGAAATAGACAAATCCTAGAGAGCAGACCAGTAGATACAGGAATTAGAGGATATTCTGACCAAACAGACCCCCTTCAGTCAGCTACAGGGAAGCCTGCTGAAGACAAGCCCTCATTAGCACCAGAGAACCTTACTTTTAGACACAGACTGACATCCAAAAGTCTCTACATATAGGAGAAAAGTCTCTAACATGAAAGTTAGAGACTGAAACAAATAAAAAGAAGACAAGTTCCCAGGGGGAAAAAAAAAAGTGACCTGACAGTATCTGACAGATTTGACCTTGAAGAAAGCTGGAAGAAGAGGTTTATTACAGAGAGGGAGTAGGTAATCCTAGCCAGATTTGAAAACCAAAAGAAAACAAAAAACAAGTGATTAACAAAAGAGGCAAATAATTCCAGGAACAAACAAAAAAGTTTTAAAAGAAAGGAAGTGTAATAGCATAGCAGTTGGCTCACCATAGTACTTACTTAGCAGTAATAAAGAAGAGTACATTACTGATTTAAACAAAAATGTATGTGTAAGTCAATCAGAGAGAGTCAGTTATCATATGGTTTCACTTATTCACAGCATAACAAATAGCATGGGGGACATGGGGAGTTAGAGAGGAGAAGGGAGTTGGGGGAAATTGCAAGGGGAGGTGAAACATGAGAGACTATGGACTCTGAAAAACAATCTGAGACGTCTGAAGGGGCGGGGGGTGGGAGGTTGGGAGAACCAGGTGGTGGGTATTATAGAGGGCACGGATTGCATGGAGCACTGGGTGTGGTGCAAAAATAATGAATACTGTTACGCTGAAAATAAATAAAAAATAAATTAAAAAAAATAAAAAAATGTATGTGAACTATATTGGAAGAATGAGAGGAAAGATGTGTGTGTATGTGAGAGGAGAGTCACCACGGGAAGAAGAAAATAGATAATAACTACCAGTTAAAATTTAAAATGGCAATAGAAGCTTAAAGAACAGCAGAAGAGTTCAAAGTGACTGCTTTTGGGGAATAGAAACCAGACATGGGTCAGGTTGAACCAGGAAACCACCATTTTACATTATAAGCTTTGTAATGTGCTTTGGCTCTTAAGATTGTGTATATATATACATGGTATATTAACTACACTGAAATTAAAAATTTAAAAACCCTTAAAGTTCTGGGTATAGTGCTTGCACATAGCAGGCTTTCAATAAGTGAATAAAAAATTTAAAATTAGAAAATGTGTACATATTGCTGTTATAAAAATAAAATTTTAATTAAAAAGTAAGAGAATGATGTCAGCCTGGGCTTCTGACTACGAACCAGTTAGTAGGACACACAAAAGATGAAAATTATCTAGAACAGCCAACCCTCAATTTTCAGGCTCTACACCCCAGCTCAAGTACTGCTTTGGTCTCTGGCTAACTTTTGGTTCCCTTCAAGGGCTATCAATCTACCCCCTCGTGCCCCCAAGAAGATAGGCTGACCTTACTGCAACGAGTTAATGACAACAATCTGCAGAGACCCATGCCTGTGGAAAGGCAGGCAAGATCAGATACTAGAAAGTGACACCTAGGGGAACCTGGGTGGCTCAGTTGGTTAAGCAACTGCCTTTGGCTCAGGTCATAATCCTGGAGTCTCAGGATTGAGTCCCACATTGGGCTCCCTGCTCCGTGGGGAGTCTGCTTCTCCTGCTGACCTTTCTCTGTTCTCATGCTCTCTCTATTTCTCTGTCTCTCAAATAAATAAATAAAATCTTCAAAAAAGAGAAAGTGACACCTAATACTAACTGATACAATACGATTAATAAAGGTCATTACAAATAAAAAACAGCATTACCATGAAATGCAAATGACTTGGTTCTGAATGGAGGCAGAGCATGCAACTAAAATTTGCAATAGTATATTTATCCAGGGATGAACTGAGTAGCACATTCTAAGGCAAAGACACACGCCCCAGCAATTCATCAGCAGCTAATACCACATGGAGCTTGGGAATGCTCTTCTGTCATGTGGCTCATGGGCCCATTTCTCTGCATTATCTGCCCCAGGGGGTCTGGATGCAGAATCTGGTAGCCAATGGGCAGTGCTTACTTCTGCTTTCTACAGGTCACATGCAGAAAATACACTTTAAGGAAGAAAAGTCATCACCATAATTATAATTATAGTTATTAAACAGTGAAGTCTTATTTGCAGTTATTAAACAGAAGTCTGATTGCAGTCTGATTTGCAAAATATAAGGTGGTCATTGAGTTCATCAGAAAGGGAAGAGTTCTTTTTTGTGGACAATTACTATGGCCTAGAGCAGCCTCCCATAGAGGCACATGGTCATAGGGTTGCTATCAGTCAGAGAAAACCTGCCAGTGTTACTGGGGTCTGTCTGTATAAGAACACTGCTGGCTTTCAGCTTCTGGAAGCCATACTCTCATAGCTGTAAAGTGGAGCTGGTGAACCCTTCACCCTAGGCAGAACTGGTCACTTGCACTCAGCCCCTGGTGGGGAAAAGGCTCATCTCAGCTGCATGCTTCTTGTCCTGGGTGAAAAGTCAGTTTTGAGGTAGGTTTGCTGCCCACCTTGAGTTCATCTTTGCTCTGGAAGTTGTCCAGGAGGTGCTGGTAGTGGGTGTCACACATCTGGCGGAGCAGCGAGAGAAGGCAGGACACGTACTCACCCTAGGGACCAACCAAAAAACAAAACAAAACAAAACAAAACAAACCACAAAACACTCAGCATAGCTAATCACATGGGCTTTGGTTTCCCCAATCCACAGAGGGCAAGGAGAGAAGGAAGGGTCTGAGATGGCCCCAATGATCATGAAAGGGAAGATGAGAACTCTGGCCCTGAGAATGAGTTTTCTTTTCTGCTAAGGGAGGCCGGAAGGGCTTGGGAGTTTTAATGAGACCTTAGCAGCATGGGGTTAATGGAAAACCTTAACCTGTAACAAAGAAGTACTGCAAAGTAAGACAGATAGCCTAGTTTTTTTTTCCTAGGAAATTTCTGGCTACACAGTCCTTTGTCACTATAAGTTACCAGGCCAGGATACTGAAGTCTAAAGGGGTTCCTCAGAACAGGGTTCTTGGCATTTTCTGGGCAGAATTGGGGCTCTTCCATTGTGCTGGGTTGGAGCAGCTCTTCTGTGAGGATTTCTTGGGCCCTCCCAGAGCTTACATGTGGTTACTGGACAGGAGGATGGAGACTGGTCAACGTAATTTTCTGGAAAGCAAAGAAGTCAAAACTAATCTTTATGAGAAGGTAAGTTATGGGCTTTAAGATACATAAAAATTTAAGGATTAAAAAATGAGTCATTAAAATTTCTTCAAATTCCAGCTGTGGTAACATGGAAGAAAATCTTGTTTTAAGGACTTCAAAAGACTTTTTACCATCTTATGGCAATTTTTGGCATGGAGCAGCCGGCCAGATGATTTTAAACTCATGGAAATCTGATAATAGTTTTTTATCTCTCAGAGCATTTCTAGACACATAAATCATTAGGCACATGTATGCAGAACATATACATGTATATGACCTCAGTTTTATGCAGAAAATGGGCACAATAAGCCATAATTTATATATCTGTTATGAGGATTGGAGGAATGAATGTACATGAGGCCTTTTCAGTGGAAAAGTCCAGCTCATAAAGATGTGCTTGGTAAATTATGCAGTTATTACCTTCTTCATTACATCTGTGTGATTTAGCATCGCTAAGTGAGTATTAGTCAAGTGCACAGAGCAGGGTTAGGCGCATGGCAAGCACTGTGTGGTTGTTGGAGAGAGGGTCAGGTTACCAGGACCTAGGAGGGTATGCACGTCTTCACCTGCAGCGAGAGTGCCCTCAGTAGGCACCCCCAAGGGAACAAACATTCCTTCTAAGCCCAGTGCCTCAGAACACATGCCTGTTCTCTGCTCTCCCTGCTCCCCCTAGCTTGATGGAGCTTGGCTTGCTCCCACAGAGGATTTACTTCAAAGAAGTCAGTGCAGCCTCCCATCTGCCAACTGGAAGATTCCATGCAATCTGCTTACTGAGTTCTAGCATCCAGGTTAGCAAGTCCACTCCGGGTAGAGGAGTGGCGGCTGTCTCTCTGCCCCTCTTGAGAGGCTTCCCTGGGCTGTTTCTCTTCTAATTGTCCAGTAATGCCAGTGCAAGTCTACCTCACCACAGTTTTCCTGATGCTAGACATTTGGAGATAAACACTGTGGACAAAAACACCTAATCTGTAGACCCCATCAAATTCTAAGAAAATTATTCTGTTGGGCAGCACATCATTTAGGAGAGCCTGCTCCTTGAAGGAAAAGTTACTATGTCTCTGCTTTATTCTACATAATGGAAAATGAATTGGCATAAAGGCAGTGGCCAACAGAGACAGTGTGCAGGAAAAGAGGAGACAAAGCATTCCCTGCAGCTGCCCTAGGGTAGACTTCAGGGACTAGGAACCTAGAGCTTTCTGAGTGGCCATGAGAACCAGGTGGGAGCGGGGAAGGGGGCAGCATGCCGACAACCATGCAGGAAGGCTGGTGGAGATGAGGGTGGTGCAATGAGGAGGTGGGGGTTGGTGTGGAGGAGCCCCAGGTTAGACAAGAAAGCAAGAAAACCTGAATGTTAGTTACTAACAGTGATCTCGGCTGTGCACTGCGGGCACCGCTGCCCTCTTACCGCCTCCTGAGCATGCGATTTGCTCATGATGGTGAGCAGAGTCTGCAAGAGCACATCCAAGAGGCTCTCCACCATCATTTCTACCTCCTCCATGACATCTGCCTCCTAGATCGAGCAGCAAGAGAGCACACCGTTAGCACCAGGCCAGGCTGTCACGCCCCCGGCAGCACTTACTAAGCCAGTTGCGTCAGGAGTGGTCTTCTCACTGGCTTCTTAACACTGAGCTCCGGTCTCACTGGCATGCAGTGTCAGGGAACCCGAGACAAGGGCTCTGAGGGGAGGGGTGTACAGACCTGCCTCTGTTGTCCTGGTATGTGGTGGCTGGGGCCTTCGCCTAACCCAGCACCACCTAACACCCATGGTTCTAACCTCAGGTAGATTCAATACAATGTACAGGGCAGAAGCGAGGGTCCTGAGTTACATGTTTTCTTTGGTTTCCCTAGAAAAGTCAGGAGAAAGTACAATGCTGCTGACGAACACTCTGAGAAAATGGGAAAGTATTCACGCCACAGGGTGTGGTGGTAGCATGTTTACTATTGCTGAGGCACAATGGCTAATGCTCAAACCAGTATCTCAGTCTTTAAGAGGACGGTTCTCTCCTCAGGGCTTTCTCCTTAGGTGAGGTCAAGCTTTGCTGGCCCAGTTGCTGCTCAGCATGGCTGCATCTCACTTTCAGCTCCTCAAGCATTCTTACCCATGGTCCCTGGTCTACCTGCAGGACTCTGGTCTCAAACGTCTATCTGGGGCAGCCTCACAAAAACAACAGGGTCTACCTCCTCACTCAGCTCTGTTTTCAGCCACCACACTGTGAATCTAGGAAGTCTGTGCTATCCTTTTACAGACCTCTCACCCTGAATCTCAAATCTTGTAGCCTGATTTATCTCACAGAGAGTCTCATTACCCCTTCTCTAGCCTCTTTATATTATTATTGGTATAAATGTCCATCTGTCCATCCATCCACCAATTCGTTACTCATTAAGCATTTGCCATGTGCCAGTCACTGTTTGTGAACCTGAGTATACAGAGGTGAACAAGAAAGATAGTATCTCTACTCTACTCTCATGGAGCTTAAGTTCCACCCCAACCCATACATTCAGGTCATCATACTGCGCCCCATTCCACATGAAAAATCTGAGCAGCTCCTGGGGCCAAAGTCCTCCTTTTCATCTGCTGAAGTGATTGTAACACTCTTACCTAGGATGTCTCTTGACTAGTTGTAAGCAACTAATTGCACCCAACTCTCTAGCTCCACAAAAACAATCAGACCTTCAGGTTTTTAATCTGTTTCCATTCTTCTCCTTCCCTTCATTTTCCTCTTCAATTTCTCTCCTTCCTTTAGCAATAAGCCTCCCACCTCAAGTCTGACCTTGGGTTCCTAATAGACCTTATGTGTCTAGTGTTGCCCCTCTGAGGCCTGGTGGGAAGAGAGCTGCCAAGACTTGCCTGGAGCCAAGAGAAAACAACAGGGCCACTACAACCACCACAAGTACTCTGCCAACTGAGGTCCCTGTTGCCAGATGGTACTTTAAGTCTGGACACCAGAGCACGCTATTGGTTCCTACATCCTACTCAAACCAACCACATTTTTTTTTTCCCAGGATCTCTCCTGCTCTACATAGATAGCCTAACCTCATACATACTTATCACCTCGCTACTGGCCTTCATTTTAAATGTGGCTGAAATTTTATTCTCCAGAAATGTGATCTCAATTTAATAAGATATTGTAATAAAAAACTCATTCTTGATCTCTTTCTTTACACTTTCCTATAGTTTATATATTTTCCCTAATATGCATTTCTTCTATTATATAAAATAAATATCATTAAAATAAATTCCTACCCTTATTCACGCCAGTTACGTGTCTTTCCTTCCTCCCCACTCCCCGCCCCCCACCGCCAACAGATCCCTTTTTAAAAGAAAAAGTAAAGAGGAAAGAAAGTAGGCAAAAGCATTATTAGTTGAAACCTCATCTTTAAAGTATGATTCTCCCATCCCATGAGGCTCAGAGCTCTTGTGGGCAACAATTATCTCTCGTACATCCTGACCTCATCTGGCATGGTATAGGAATGCCATATGGGTGGAATCAAGCTGCCAGGGAGCTGACAGAAAAGTCTGAACGAGCAAGCTGCCTCTCAGCCTGGGCCTGCCTCCCTGTGCTCGTGCCTGAGTATCCTCAGAACACTCCCAAGAACACAGGATTAATACCTTTTGATAGAAATAGAACATAGCACAGGATTGGGCTTTCTGGTGTTAGAGATAAGTACAATTCTAGATGGATTTATGGGAGCACAACTTTTTAAAATAGCAAAACTGTGTTGTGTGGAGAAGCCTGCTGGGCATACACAGGCCTCCATTCACTTGGGCACCTTCCTGTCACTGATGAAAGCTTCTGTGACTGAGAAATGTACAAAGTGATCTTTGTTGGCCTGCCTCTGGCTAAAGCAATACAAGACGGGCAGAGCTGAGGCGGGTTGAAGCGGGCGTGGGGCCACTACCAGAGAGCTGGTCTTGACGATGGAGAAGATGCTGCCAAGAATCCCTGAGCAGATGAGCAGCTCTTTCTGCTGCCTCAGGTGAAGGTGAATATGATGGAGAACCACAGGAAGCAGGATGCGGCGGGACTCTGAGGGAGAAAACACAAAGGTGAAGAAGCCCTTCAGAGGAGTACGAGCTACCTCCGGAAGCCAGTGGCACTGTGGGACTTCCCTGGTCTCAAAGCAAGAGGGGCTGAACCCGGTGCCAAACCTGGTGCCTAGCTGGAGGTCACTTCCTTCCCTTATGGGGGAAGGCCGAAAAGCCCACTTCCTAGACATTATAAGACTTCCCACAGCATTATCCTTCCATCTCTCTTTCCTTCTTTCTTATTTTAAGCCTAGTATCTATGGCATTTTGTGCAGGATGAACTTTAGGGCATTAATTCCAAATGAAATGTCTTTAATGACTAGATTCCAAATTAAAAGCTTAGCTTCCAGTGAAAATCCCATTTAAATGACACACCTAGTTCTATGAACTACTCTGACTGAACCTGTAGACTTGATGTGGATTATAACTGGCCACTCTTTATGATGCTCTGGCCAGGGACCTGGCACGAGCGTTTACTTGGTGGCAGCCATCAGGCCTACCTCCTTTTCCCCTCAGGCTTAGGGGACAGGCTTGGCCTGTCCGCAGCAGTGAAGGCAACACAGCAGGACTTTGTCTTGTCACAAACCTTTGATAAGTAGCTAATCCTTCTTGTCCTAACTTTTCTCCTCAATGTTACCTGAACAAAATTTTGTTGTTAGAACTCAGTCAGAAAGGCTGAATCCAGGTTCAAATTCCTTAATTAACTCACCTAAAGGGCCCATAGGTAGGTTGATTCCTCCTATGGGCTTGCTTTTCCCCATCTGTACCATGAGATGCTAATGGTCTTTTCTGCATTTCCTTCACAGGTGTGATGAGAAGACAAAGTGAACTACAGGTGTGAACACGTTTTTGGTGCTCTGTGCTCCTATGTGGTCAGTGACTGTGTGACTCTGCAGGTACCCTCCTACCTGGCCAGCATGATGTAGTCAGATTACCAGTAGCACAAACAAGCCAGGGCACTTTGGATTTATTTGACCATAGTCAAGTGTTCCAGATGAAATTCAGAAGGGAAATATTTTTTTTTTTCAGCCAAAGACAAATTACATGACTTATAAGAGATTTGGGGGCTGTCTTGTAAAATATCTAGAATGTATTTAAAGAAAATGGAATGACAGCTGTTCTATGCTTATTAGACAAAAGAGAAGTTCATAATACAATCGGCAGACCAAAATACTAACAGAGCAGTATTTATAATGTAAATATATAAAATAACTACTGCAGAGAAAATAGTAGTTTGTTACTGGAACCTGATAAAGAAAAGGCAAGACTGATGCGCTCTGAGAATGTAAGTGTTGCTTAAAAGACACCGTTGGTAAAAAATCTCACTTCAAGGGAACTGCTACAACTCAAGCATTCAATGAAGCAGAGATACAAATGAAAATCGGGTGGAGGCTTGTCTTCTCAAAACCCAGCTACATAGCTCCACTGCCACATAAAGTTTAAGAACAGTTTTTCTGGGGCGCCTGGGTGGCTCAGTGGGTTAAGCCTCTGCCTTCAGCTCAGGTCATGATCTCAGGGTCCTGGGATCAAGTTCCCCATTGGGCTCTCTGCTTGGCGGGGATTCTGCTTCCCCCTCTCTCTCTGCTTGCCTCTCCCTACTTGTGATCTCTCTCTGTGTCAAATAAATAAATAAAATCTTTTAAAAAAAGATAAAAAAAAATCCAGTTTTTCTTAAGTGATTATGGGAAGCAGCAGGTACATACAAAAACATCGGAAATAAAGGGTGTCAGTGAGGGAAGTCTGCTGTCCCCCTCCCCATATATTTGAAAGCATCTTCTTTAAGCAGTGCACAAAGCCTGCACATACGCAGTAGCCTCAGTGCCAATGCATCCAAACCTGGGATAAAATTCTCCAGCCCAGGAACTGGTGAAGAGAGAAGTGTTTACTATAAGGACTTACTGGTAGAGAAAAGCTGACTTTCTTGGTGGTGGCTTTGCCATGAATCATAACCTACACTGGTAGAGTTAAGTTAAAGGGGACATTTATTCAGCATTGCAATTGTGTGTAGTACTTGGTTGAGAGATCATTGTTCTTATACTTTAAATGTAGAACAAAAAATTTTACTACCCAAAATTCTAATTATAAAAATTCTAATAATTGTTTTGTTAGCATTTCAGATTTATTTCTGCGACCTAGAAATTTATTCTATGATTATGACACTCTATTTAAAGGATACGGCTCATACTGATCTTAACATTTGGCCATTGAATATCTGGCACCCCTGCCAGGCTGATCATGCTGAATATGGTTTCAGGTATGAATACAGAGTTCTTCCAAAAAGGTAGTTTGGGCTGCTCATTATTTGCTAGGCTGTCCTGACCTCTTGGGGAGTGGAGGGCTCATGGTCCATCTCTTAACTGATGCTTAGAGGCTCTTTCAGAGATAGGCAAGGAGTCTATCTGACTGGTGTGACAAGGAACAAAGTAAACACAGTGGGTCTTCGGGGCCCCCTTTCAGGGTCTCTCTTATTTCCTTGACTTACACTTATCGTTTTGGGCTGCACCCTTCTCTTGTGTTCCCTCTCCTTTCCCTCTGCTTTCTCATCCTGCTGGGGGTGTGGCAGTTCCTGCTCTTGGCTGCTGGTTAGACTTGTGGGTTTGCAGGTTGCTCTGCAGGCCACTGCATGGGCATGGCCCAGGCTGTGGGTTCCTAGGGATGAATCATGAGTGAGGCAGTAGGCTTCCATCTTGGCTGCATTATCTAACATAGTTTCCCAAACCCTCTGCATTTTTAGGGCCACAGGCTTCTTGCCTGAACACTGTTAAATGGATCCTTTGATTACCATTTGATAATTACCCTAGAAAAGAAGAAAGGTGAGTCTGACTCTCATCCCAACTTGATTTACCTGAGAAAGAAAACAGGCGGCTATCCACAGTCCTGGCGATCGACTGGAGCTTCACCACATCCATTGACTGCCCAATGTGCACTGTACTGGGCATGCTCCCCAGAGTCCCTCTTACAAACTCTGCCACCTCCTGCACGGTGAACATTTGCAGCAGCTCGTCAAAGATAGTTGGGAAGGAATTAAGGAGTGCAGCCTGCAGAAGCAAGTGAGCCCGTGGTTAGGGTGCAGTTAGGTGTCTATCTCACATGCTCAGACAATCATGTGGAGTCAAGACGCTGAATAGTCACTGCAGCACCCTAGCCTCATAGGGGTTCCTCCTGGGCCTTTGACTCCACGCATCATTATTGCACTCCTGGGGCATAGAACAGAGTAGCAAAAAGGAAACTAAAACAAGAATATTTGCTGGGGCCCAGGCCACTTGAAGCTTTCATAACTTGCCAATATATTTGCTGGCAAGAGAAGGGAATAAAAAAAAAAAAAAGAAATCAGCTCAATATGGCTTAATAGCCATAGCTGTTTTGCTCATAAAATGGATTTAGATTTTTTGTCTGTCTCTATGATCAAACTCTCAACATTCTAATTTTGGTCTCAAATTCAAGCCAGGGACTGCTCGAATCAAATATAGCGGAGAGAACTGAGCACCACCAAGCAGCATGAGCTGAGCTCCGCTCATAGCTCTGTAGCCAGCAATCAAGCTCTGAGAATGGGACCATTTTCCCAAGATAGAGACATTTATTTGAAACCATGAAATCTAAAGACTTTGTAAATCGTGTCCTTCTGTGATGCTTGGCAGTGTCAAGTGTAAATCCACAAGGATGGAGAAGGTGTGGGTTTAGTCAGCTAGGGGCTCTCGAGAACCGGTGGTTACATTGGCAGAGAATTCAGCAACTGGTGGAAGTGTGTGTTTGGAGACTTCTCTTCATGGATCTCAGCTCTGGTAGACCCATGAAGTGGTTTCTTCAGGACAATCTTATAACAGTTCCAGAGCCTTTCAGAGATGGGGTAGTATAGGAGAAAGAGAACGGGCTGTGGAATTAGACAAACATGAGTACACCTCTCAGCTTTACTAATTGTCTGTCATATAACCTTCAGCGAGTTACTGCCTAATACTCTGTTTTCTCATCTATAAAATGAGGATGATGTTATCACTTGTCTCCTGGTATTGGTATGAAAAAAATTAGATGCATGAAGTTTATTTCCAGCAGAGTGGCCAGCACATCATTGGTCTTTGAGAAATACTGGTCCTCCCTTTCTTGGGTCTACCTGGTAGCAACATGAAGGCGGCTTTCCTCCCTCTCAGTCCTCTTACACAATTAACCCAGAATTCACACAGGGGAATGGAGAGTCACTGTGAGACAAGAAGGTGAGAGTGCATTCCTCCCATGTGGCATGTAGTGAAAAGGGGGTGGGGGAAGTGTGGACTATTTTCCTCGACTGCTTCATTAGGCAGTAGACACTGGCCTAGAGCGAGTAAAAATTTATGCCATGGGAAACAGATCTGTTATCATACTGCAGTCTGTGTTCAGGGCCGGGCAGTCATACTGCAGTTTGCCGGGCCCAAGGACAGAACTTAAATGAATTCTGTCTACAGATTTATAACTCCCTGGAATATCAAAGAGATTTTTTTTGGTGCAGAAATTAGAACAGCAAAAGAACATATAATCATAAGCAGTTAGATATAAAAGACAAAGGGGAAAAAGCAGGTCTTTCATAATACACATCAAAGAGTAAATATTCTCGTAAATGTTGAGATTTCCTACACTTATGCATCAGGACAGAAGGACAACTGCACCTGAACATCTCCTAGTGGTCAGAAGCAAAGACATAAAATCTGACTGAACCATGGACTTGCTGAGAGATCTGAAAATCGTAAAACATGAGCCTGACGCCAAAGAAGCAGGTCTGCTCTTGACTAGATCTGAGCTCTCCTGATGTGACAGGAACATGCCACTGAGTACAAGGCATTGCCAAGTTCTCAGAAAGCATATCTGCCTTGTTCTGCTAGCTACCTCTGCGCCCCTTCATCTCTGTATACTGAGGGGAAGAGTAGGTGTCCTGGGCCTTTGTTGGCAGGAACAGATGGGCGGGAGGAGGAAGATGAGCTGTGTGGGGTACTTCAGAAGGGAGACCATGGAATGACCCTTTTTAAAAATAGAGACACTTGGAAACCTTGAGGAATTCCCTCTTTTACAAAGTCTAGCTCACAGTTGTTCACCTGTTCTCTGGACCAAGGGGCTTAAAGCCAGTTGGCATCAAGGGCATCATAGGGTCATGTGGAAAAGAAAAAAAATGGAATATTCCAATTTTAAAGGAGATATTTAAACACACATTTGTACTCATGACAGTCCTGGCAGCAACTGAATGAATGGATGGGAGAGCGATCTTTTGAGTAATAACTGGCTTCAAAAAAAATCAAAGAAATACATCTATTAGAGAAAATTCTGACATTTATGTATAAGAGAGAATAACCCCCTTGTGATTGTGGTAATAAACAATATCCTTGAACCTTTCTAGGGTAAGGCTATCTGGAAAAGGTAACAGATTAACTGACTGGACATTTTTAATATAAAGAAACAAATTTTCTTCCCACATTGATATTTCTAATAGAACCTGATCTTAATTATTAACCAAAGTTTTCTAGTTGTTTCTGCCCATTTTATTCTTAACTTCTGGAATGGATAAGTATTCATCTAAGGCTTATTTTTTAAGGTTTTTAAAAAATTAACACAGTAACTGGGAAACAAAATTCTCTATACATTCTGAATATCCCCTTTAAATAAGATGCTCATAAATGACAAATAGCATGGTTTAGCTAAATAAATTTGGCCTAAAGAGGGCTTCTGAGAATAAAGTTGTGCTTCTTCACCATAAAGCCACTGGGCTGTTTTATATTTGGCAGTTGGGGCAGAGCTGGCTTTGAAGTAAAAGTAGCATTGTGTTCCATTAGTTATTTCCTTGCAAATCACCCCTCACCCAGCACACAGGAGTTTGGCAGGGCTTCTTCAACTCCAGAAGCCAGAGGACAAAGAAACCACCTGCTAAGGCAGACAAGAATCCAGCAGCAAAACTTCCCTGCAGCTCACAGACCTGAGTGAAAAGGAGTGTTTCTGAGTTTCTGCTGTCCAGACTGAGCACAAACCGGATGGACTGGAAAAGTTCTTGGATGCTGGACCGGAACTGTTCTTCTTCCATCCCGCAGGTGGCTCGGGAATACAGGATCCTGGATTGCACAATAAACTTGAAAAGGTACTCCAAGGCCTGGAGGTGTGGGAGCAAAAGGGATAGAGATGTGTTGAAGATAGTCAACAACTCACACAGCAGGGAATAAAGGGCTATGTAACCGTAAATTCTACCAAAATCAGGTGATGGGCAAATTTCAACCGTGGAGACAAGCACTTTTTTTTTTTTTTTTAAGTTTTTCTCAAAAGTCCAAATGGTCACTGAGCAGCAGCTGTCTTCTTACTGAGACAATCACCTAATTAATTCACCACTGTTTTTGTGATTCTGGAAATGAGGAACCATAGACTGTTATGGGAGTAGCTGAATTCAAGCACATACAGGATCAAAAGAAAATTTAGTATCTTTGCATTTGTTTTTTCAAGTCTGGAAATAAGAGGTTTCAAAAGCAATGATGTAGCTTCTTTTACATTTGTTCCATGAAGGGAAAGTCCTTAAGGAATCTTCTGCACCTTTGAGATACAGCTAGGCCCTGACATGGTGCCAGCCTTCTTGCTGGGGTCAAGTCTGGAGAAAACTTGCCCCAAGCAGCACAGCCCGAGGGGACCTGACACATTCACTCTTCATCTTCTTCAATACATGGCACCTTCCATACATAATTTTTGATGAATGTAGGAGATCAAGCTCCCATAACATGTTTTAGGAGCAGAATCTAATTCTGAGGAGTTCCTGCCGCTTGGCCCATGCTTACGAGCACAGTAATTATCTTTTTAAAAGAACAGACTGAAAATCCAAGCCTATGCTTTCCAATCAAAGAAATGCCACAGATTTCCCAGACACTGGAAAGGCAGAGACACCGGGAAGAAACTTATTCAAGGATGAAACAAACGGAGTTCAGCTACTTGAAATTTATAATAGGAAATAATTCTCAAGCTACCTTTTATGACATATGCATATATCAGAAGGTTTGTTTTGTGGCCCATATAGAATTCAGTTGGCATTGTAGAATGGCTAGGTTGGAAAAATGCATCTTTCAAGGTTTGCACCAGTAGAAAAAAATCACAGTGTGTGCCTTCATCAGCATAAATGTTACAGCCTCTGTTCTATTAGCCTTTTAATGCCTGGTCTGAAATCTGTATTACATACTCTAATTTTAAAAAGGAAAATGTTTTCCTCATGACCAGTTTTTTTTTCAGTTTGATACAGCTAACAGGAGAGATGTACTGAATGGCTTGAAACATCTACTACTTTTACAGTGAAAGGCAGAAGCAGATAGCAAAATTGCTTGCACTTCCTGGTCATGAGTGGTGGAGCCTATGAAATTTGTTCAAAATTCAAGGGTCCTCCCAACACTGTGCAGAGACAATGGAAAACATAACTGTGGGTGAAGCATCTGCTCTGTCCAGTTCTACTTAAGTTCATAAACTTGAAAGGCAAAGAGATCCTACAAGTTATTACAACCTTTCTATCACTAAGAAGATCCATCGTGCCTTCTCTTTCCTCTTCATGGTTCCTTGGGGGGACCTGAGGTAGCGAAAAGTGTGCTATCTTTTTAGGATACCTTGCCAAATGCCATCCTCAAACCCACCAAAGATACCTTCTACAGGCCATTCACAAGGGAACAAATAAAATAACCAAGTAAGAAAACAAAGGACTCTTTATTTTCATCTTCCTTAGTGGTCAAACTTTCTTCGAAAGGCCATGACTTCGAAAGTGAAAGGAAGAGATGGGATATAGGGGGCAAGATGTATCGAATTAAGAGTAATAAAGAAGAATAGGGGGTTTCCTGGTCCACACCTTATCACACCAGAATGAGAGCTGCCAGGCCAGGACCGTGTGTATCCTGTGAAGGATGAAAAGAAGATTGGATAGTGGTCAAGAGGACTTATCAAATAAAATTTGATGAAGATGGGGAAATGACCTGACAAAACCTTATTGAATGCATTATTATGAGATATCAAGCAAATAAGCCTGAAATGATGAGAATAAGTATAAGAGTACCTCAGAAAAGTACTCCCTCAAAGGGACCTCTTGCTTCTCTCCACCCAAACCTGATCTTCCTGAAGTACATCTCCCAAAGTAACCAACCCAGCTGATCTAGCCACAGCCTCAGAGCCTCAGTTCTTTCTTTCTGTCACCTCCCATCCAATTCAACAGTTGAAATCCCCTGCTTTGGTCACATCAGACACTATTTTGGTTGCTTGAAAACTCAAGCTTCCTAGATTTTTTTTTTTTTAAAGAGGGAGAGAGAGGAAGGGGAAGAGCAGATGGAGAGAGAATCTTAAGCAGGTGCGATGCCTATTGCAGAGCCTGATGTGGGACTCAATCTCACAACCCTGAGGTCATGACCCGAGCTGAAATCAAGAGTTGGAAGTTTAACTGGCTGAGCCACCCGGGCACCCCTCCCCCTGCCATGAGGCTTTTAAACATGCTGTTTCCTCTGTCTGGAGTACTTATCCCTCAGCTCTGAACATTAATTTCAGCTCAGAGGTCACCTCATCAGAGAGGTTTTCCCTAAAATCTTGATCTGAAGTAAAACTTCCTCTCCAGCCAGTCTATCCCATGATCCTGTTGATTCCCTTCATAGTATTCATCAAAGTTTTTTTTTTTTTTTTCACTGACTTTGTATATTTATTCGTGTTATATGTTTGCCTGTCTTTCCAAAGAACTTGTATGGAAGTGTTGTAAAGGCCTAGCCTTTTCTGCTTAGGCCCCTGCTGAGTCCCCAGTGGCTCCTACAGTGTTGGACCCATGGCAGCTATGAAGCAACATCAAGTGACTGACTGAATGAATGATTCTTAGGAGAAAACAACTTTTTCTGTGATGGCTTCTCCAGTATCCTGAGCAACTCATTTTGAGACTCAAAGAGAACCCTTTCAATTTAACTCAACTTTTATCTTCTCAAATATCATATGAGACACCTAACAGGTACTGGGTTAAGAGACGAACAGAATCTAGGCCCTGCTCTCACATCACACTCAGAATCCTGCTCTACACCTGTGCTCCTGTGTGCTTCATTGGGGAAGTTTTCTTCAAGAGGAGAGGCCTGTCTTACTCGACTCATCTTTGTATCCTAGCACCCACAATAGATGCTGACTGCTTTGTTGATATGTATTATATGAAGGAGCACAGAAATAACAATTGTGGGCTTTGATTTTTACAGAATGTACATAGAAGAAGCAGGGGAACACAATCATGATTTGATTTTGCCTTCAGTCTGATGATACTTGGGGAAACAACTGTCTCACCTGTTACCCTGTGGACAAGAACAGCAAAAGCACAGGCCCAGTAGTACTCGCAGCAGATGATGTGAAATTAAAAGGGGACAGAGAAAAAGCAGAACAACTTTGTTGCCATTCTTCTTTTATTGCTAACTGGAAAGGGTAGGAAAGACATGCTTAAGAACAATTTTTTAAAAAAAGTAACTCAAGAACACGAAAATGTAGGGGTGGAAAGGGAGAAAGCTTGGACTTGTGAGTTCCAGAGGATATGGCAGCTTTCTTTAAATAGCTATCTGGAGAACTGTCGAGCAAAAGAGGGATCAACACTCTCATAGATGATTCTCTATGGTAGAAGCAGTACCATGAAAAGAAGTTACCAGAAGTGAAGTTAACTCACAATGAGGATGGTTCCCCCAAAACTGGAGCTGCCTAGAAATGCAAAAGGCTGCCTTATTGTGGAACCTGTCCATGCAGGGGTGCTGCCATGGAGGACCCGGGGTTCCTCCAAAGGTTAAGGTTTTAAGATTATCTTCTTTTCAATATATCCATATATAGTGCATTTATACTCAGCTCTTTCCACTTAAAACAGTTCTAAAAGAACACAATGTGTAGTAACCACTGAACAAGGGAAAGTGTTGGAAGATCTTAATTCTTTTTAGAAAATCATTTATTTATTTATTTTTAAATTTCTTTCCAGCGTAACAGTATTCATTGTTTTTGCACCACACCCAGTGCTCCATGCAATGCGTGCCCTCCTTAATACCCACCACCTGGCTCCCCCAACCTCCCACCCCCACCCCTTCAAAACCCTCAGGTTGTTTTTCAGAGTCCATAGTCCCTCATGGTTCACCTCCCCTTCCAATTTCCCCCAACTCCCTTCTCCTCTCCATCTCCCCATGTCCTCCATGTTATTTCTTATGCTCCGCAAATAAGTGAAACCATATGATAACTGACTCTCTCTGCTTGACTTATTTAATTCTAATCACTGCTGTCACCAACACTAGTTTAGAAGGAGATATGATGCTTTGGCCACTGGAAGCAGAGATGGATGCTGTTGGCAACAACCAGACAGGAAGGACGGCCAGGAGCTCCATGCTCACCATCCATCCTTCTGGCCTTAAGATAACATTATTAGGCATAAAGATATTCTGGGGCAAAATCAAGGTGAGGAACAGGGACTCACGTGGTCCCAGGTGTTCCTAAAAGCAGGCCAGTGTCCTAGGATGTCTACACTTGTCCTGCATGCTATAAACCATTGCCATTACTGACAAACAGCTGCAGGGTGGGCCCTTTGTGTATAGTGAGCTCAGTACATTACCCGCATGGCTTCCTGAATGTGGTCCTGTCGAATCAGTTCTGCTGAGCAGTCCATGTACCACTTCAAACAGCGGATGAGCTCCCTGGGAAAGAGAACAGTTCCAGAAACCCCCACTTTAATTCAAAAGAAATGCCGCTTGAAATTTCTGCAGCCCAGAATTAGCCACACAGGAATAATATGCTGCTGATGAGTCAGAACGGAGCGATGGGTCCATTACAGCTGTGGGATCTCCAGTTCATCTGAGATCAGACAACATACCTCACTCAGACAACATACCTCATTCACAGAGTTGCTGCATTTTAATGAGCAATTATAATCATTCTTTCTCACTCTCCCTGACACACATTTCTTCTTTAATTATAAGAAAGTTTCCCCAAAGTCCTGGACTTTGCATACATAATTGTTTTGTCTAAACTTGCTGCATCTCCAGAATAGACCACAGTAACTAGTAACTAGTAGACAGAGATAAAGGTATATAGTCTAGTGTGCCCCTCCTTGCTTCACCTTTATCTCATATATTTTATTTCCTCAGGACCAAGAAACCTGAGTGAAGGGAGATGATAAATCAGAAGGCCTGTTCCTCATGTGGCAACAGGGCACAGAAGGCAAGTACAGGCCTTGGTCAGACAGCAGGGGTTTATATCTGGGGCCTACAAATTTCTAGCTCTGCGTCCTTGGGCAAGTAATTTGATGCCTCTGTGCCATTTTCTTCATTTAAGATGCAGAGAAAACAACAGTACACTTCGAAGTTATTGTGACTACTAATGAGATGATGACATGCTTAAACCACAGCATGGTGCCTGCTCCGTGGAGTTATATCAAAGCGCCAGAGTTTCAGGGACTCCACAGCCTCATCACCCTTGGGTTTTACTTGTATTTCCAAAAACTGTGCTAATTCCACAGAAGAAAGTGATGACTTTTTAAAATTGCTTTAACAGTTTCAGATAACCTTGGTTTTCCATAATAACTATTTATATCTTTTTATCAACTTTTTATTTCTTTGATATTTATTTGTGGGTACTATCTTTACCTATTCACATGTTTCTCATGGAAAAAGCAAGCCTAACTTTTAGTAGCTTTGCCGGTATTTCTTACAAGGAAAAGTATGACACCTGTGTAGTAAACTATGGTTTAAAATGAGAGCTCAAAGACCACAGCTAAGACCACATTCAACCATGAAAGATTAGGAATAAGGCTTGCTTTTGCCACTTCTAGTCAACATAGTACTGGAAGAACAGTTAGGCAAGAAAAAGCAGTAAAAGGCATTCAAACTGGAAAGGGAGAAACAAAATTATCTTCGTTTATAGCTGACATGGTCTTACCTGTAGAAAAACTGAAGATTCCACAAAAAAACCTTTTAGAACCAATAAATGCAAAATTTATGCAGCAAAATTGCAGGATATAAAATTAAGACACAAAAGTCATTTGCATTTCCATACACTTACAATGAGTACTTCAAAAAGGAAATCAAGGAAAAAAAATCCATTTGTAGTAGCATCAAAAAAGAATAAAATATTTAGGACTAACTCAACCAAAGAGGTGAAAGACTTAAGACTTATACTTTGAAAACTATAAAACGTTACTGAGAGAAATTAAAGATGATATTAGTAAGTGGAAAAACACTCATGTTCATTGATTGAAAGACTAAAACTATTAAGATGCCAACACTACCCAAAGTGATCTACAGATTCAATGCAATCTCTTATCAAAATCCCAACAACATTTTTTGCAGAAATAGAAAAATTCATTCTGAAGTTCATATGGAATCTCAAGGGTCCCCAAATAGCCAAAGCAATCTCGAAAAAGAAAAAAGAGGACACACACTTCCTGATTTCAGAACTTACTACAAAACTACAATAACCAAAATAGCATGGTACTGGCATAAAGACAGACATACACATCAATAGAATAACAGAGCCCAGAAATAAATCCTCACAGAGATGGTCAAATGATTTTCAACAAGGGTGCCAAGACCATTCAATGGGGATAGGATAATCTTTTCAACAATTATATTAGGAAAACTAGATATCTATGTTCAAAAGAATGAAGCTGGATTCTTACTTTACACAATAAACAAAAATGAACTCAAAATGCATCAAAGACATAAGTGTAAGAGCTAAAACTATAAATTAAACTTGTAGACAAAAATGAGGGAAAAGCTCTATGACACTGGATTTAGCAATGATTTCTTGGAATGTCATGTCACTGAAAGCACAGGAAACAAAAGAAAAAATAGATATGCTGGACTAATCAAAACTGAAAACTTCTGTACATCAAAAGACACAATCAACAGAAAGAAAGATGATGGGAGAAAATATTTGTAAATTGTGTATCTGACAAGGTGTTAATATCTAGATTATATGAAGAATTCCTAGAGCTCAACAATAAAAAATGAAACAACCTGTTTAAAAAATGGGCAAAGGACCTGAATACATTTTTCTCCAAAGAAGATATACAAATGGTCAATAAATACATGAAGAGATGCTCAGCATCATTAGTAATTAGGGAAATGCAAATCAAAACCACAATGAGATACCACTTTACACCAATCAAGGATGATTACTATAAAACCCCCACTCCTCCCAGAAAAACACAACAGAAAATAACAAGTCTTGGCTTGAGGACATGAAGAAACTGGAGCCCTTGAACACTGTTGGTGGGAATGTAAAATGGTGCAGCTGCTGTGGAAAACAGTATGGTGGTTCTTCAAAAAATTTAAAAAAATAGAACTACCTTATGAACCAGTAATCCCACTTCTGGGTATATGTCAAGAAGAATAGAAAGCGGGGTCTTAGAGAGATATTTGTATCCCCATGTTCATAGCAGCATTATTCACAATGACTAAAAGGTAAGAGCAACCCACATATTCATCGACCAGTAAACAAAACGTGCTATATATGTATAATGGAACATTATTCAGCCTTTAAAAGGAAGGAAATTCTGACACATGCTACAATGTGGATGAACCCTGAAGACATTATGGTACGTGAACTAAGCCAGACACAAATAGACAAGTATTACATGATTCAATTGACACAAGAACAAACACACTCAGAGACAGAAAGTATAACGGTGGTTGCCTAGGGGCAGCGGGAGGGGGAGGGGTGATGGGAGTTAATATTTACTGGATACAGAATTTCAGTTTTGCAAGCTGAAAAAGTTCTGGAGATGAATGGTGGCCATGGCTGTACAACAATGTGAACATACTCAATGCCACTGAGCTCTACACTTAAAAATAGTTATTTTATACTCTATGTATTTTACCACAATTAGAAAAAAAATTAAGTAAAAAAAAAAAAAGTCAGCTGACTGAATGGTGGTTGTCACTGACATTTTTTAAAGCTTGTCTTTCTATTCAAACCAAGTCCTAATAATGGTGCCAAATGGAACTTACTTGTATGCCAGGGCTCCAGCAAAGTGTTTCTGGATGTATGTGTCCATTACAGGCCGGAAGTGGAAATACTTGATGTCTCTGAGCAGGTTGATGATGAATACCTGGAGAAGATGGAGGGTACCAGGGTTCACTGGAGGCCCTGGACTTAAAACCTCCAGCAGAAAACAGAACTCTTGCTTCTTTAAGGAATGACAAACTGTCAATGTTTTCTCTAGTGTTCCCCATGGGCAGAGAATGGAAGATTTCTATTCTGGGTCTATTTCTGTCCTGTCTGCTCTATTTCTATAGGCCCCAGCCTCTGAATTCAGACTTGGGGCTCATCTGTCTGTGCCAGTGTTAATCTGAGTTTTCACAGTAATGCTAGGTGGGGTAATACAGATTAGGAGAAAGAAAACAATACCTGTGCATGGTGGCATAAATACAAAGGTGTCTCAGAAAACTTGGAAAACGGAAGAAAAAAAAAAGATTATTCTCTGAGCCAGCTCAGCCTATGAAAGGCTGTGCCCTTCAGAAATGGGGCTGGCTGGCCAGGAGAGCAAAGAAGAAGAAAAGCCAAAGGGGCAAACTATGCGTGTATCTTTTTTTTTTTGGACGTGTCATTTTAACTCCTGCCTCTGCTCCTCATGTTAGGTAGACTTACAGTATGAGGTTCCCCTTGAATGTGTGGCACTCCTATGGGACAAGATCTATTAAGCTAAATGCACTGAATGTTCAAGCCACTGTCCATTCTCACTAAGCAGCCGTTGGAGATTCCGGTTCCGAAACAACTGCACACAGGGACAGAGTGTGATGCTCAGACCAGCATGGGTGAGGACTCTCTGCTCTTCCTGGTGGTTATATCCTACTGTGCAGGTAAAAGTACAGGCCACCTAGTTTCCTGTATTCATCTCTCAGCATACTGGTGGTGTGTAGGTCTCTATTTCAGGGGCTAGGCAACTTGACTACAGTGATGAGACTGAGTACCAGAACTACAAAGGCCTGGACCTGACCAGGCTGAATTATTCAAATTTGATGTTGGGATCTCTCTGATAAGTTGGTTGGCTGGTCTTCCTTGGGTCACTCCTCATCCCCTTTTCTTCTGGAAACATCTGTACCTTGTATTGACTCATCCTAATAAACTGCTTCCCCTGGATTTTGGAAAACATGTGACAGAAATAACTAACAAAAAAGGACGTCAGGAAGGGTGAGACTTACCAAGGACTGAAACACCAACAGGCCATATTTCTCTGTATTATCATCCAAAATCACAAAGAGTGTATCTAAGATGTCTTGCAGAAACTGTAAAATAAAAATCAGAGGGCTCATGTCTTAGGACCTTGTATACATGGTCAAACTTCCATACACCAGTGATTTTAATTTCCCAATAAACAATCTCAAAAATCTAAGATCTCAAACCTTACTTAAAAATAATTGAATATTCCACCTCCATCCAACTAAGGGATAACTAGGTGGACTCAGGGTATTTGTGTATAGCCCAAAGGGTCCTGAGAGAGATTTGGAAAAGCTTTTTCTCTTGGGTGAGTGCTAAACTTCTAAGGAAAGAACAGTGACCTAAAAAACACAGGACACCCATGTTGAATTGCAACTTTAAAGTAATGAAAATCTAAGTGGTTCTGATGCCAAATTTATTTTGAGAAAAAGAATTCACTTTCCCAGAACCCCCCAAAGTGCTGTAGTCCCCTTATTCTCTGCTGTGGCTTAACTATAAAGGACACTTGAATGAGGATATAGCAGGCTAGGCTCTAGCTACAGAAACCATGTTTTGGTCTAGAAATCAGTATGCTGGGAGAAGAGAGAAAGCTGCTGCTGACGGCTATCAGGGAGGGTAAAAGATCTGTTAGTACCATTTTGTTTTTGTTTTTTGTTTCTAAGATGCAAAATCTAAGGGAGAAGATGATAAACACTCATGGATACCAACAGTCTTTAAAAATCAAATCTAACATTCTGTTGGTCAAAAGGCAACTGAATGATACAAAGTTTACAGTTTATTTCCTAGCAATGTCTGAAGTTGCAGGCGTGGATGGGAGTGTTGATGGGCGGTACTGGTCAAAGGCTGAAGATTATTGGTGCTAGGTGATAGGTACTCATAGGGTTCTTTCCGCTATTTTACTTTTGTGTATGTTTGGAATATTCTAATAAAAAGTAAAAAAAAAATTTAATTCTAGCAGATTCTTTTCACACTCTCCTCTGGTGGCTTGAGATCAATTATTGACACCAAAACCAGATATGTTGATAGGATATTTTCTTATCTGGAATACAACTCAGATTGAAAAAGATTACAGATTTTAAAAATACCTTCCTGTTTACTAATTGATATTTTTATATACATTTAGAAGAAATAAATGCCCTGAGAATAAACTGATCTTCAGTTTCAAAAACTAGTATTAGCAGGGGTGCCTGAGTGGCTCAGTAGTTAAGTGTCTGCCTTCGGCTTAGGTCATGATCCTGGGGCCCTGGGATCCAGCCCCACATGGGGCTCCCTGCTCAGTGGGAAGCCTGCTTCTTCCTCTCCTACTCCCACTGCTTGTGTTCCCTCTCTCATTGTATGTCTCCCTCTGTCAAATAAATAAAATTCTAAGGATTTAAAAAAAAAAAAAGAGAGAGAAGCTAACAAAAAAGAGAGAGAGAGAGAGAGAGAGAGAGAAAGAACAACTTTATTTCTACTCATCTAGTTGTATTTCAAGACATGGTCTTAGTGGGGTACCAGTAGAAATCAAGGAGATGTAAGGACTTCTGCCCAGATTCTTGGTCAGGTAGCAAGTATGAATTTCCGGAAGCCATACCTTAACAATTTCTTCCCCACTGACATGCCGCAGCCGCCCTAGGATGTCCATGATCCGGTCTGGAAAAGCCTTCCATTTCAGGAGAGCCAGGAGGTCCACTAAGAAAGCAAGTGCAAAAGATGGTGAACACTGGCTATGCCAAGGACAAGCAAAGCCCAGACCCTCCCTGCCCAGTGGAAACTGGAGGAAGAGAAACAGCCACAAGCATTCCAACAGCCTTTTTAGTGCCCACAAGACCAAAGACACATCTGTGAAATCTGGAGGCGTACTCTGAAGCTGCTGAAACCATGGCAAACCTTCCAGGCTGCTAGTGCCAAGTGGTTGCTCCAATTTCAAGTGAAAAGAATGCCCTCATTGTGGCATGAAAAAGCAACTAATTCCTGTCTCCCTTAGCATGCATCAGCAACATGAAACCAGCCACTGAGGACAGGGAGGGCAGCCCCCTGCAGACCCTCTTGCCTACCATTCTGGGTGAGTTTGGTGGAGGAGAGCTGTGTGGAGATGAAGAAAGACTCTTTGGTGCTGCGCTGGAAGATGAGGCTGGAGGGGATGTTGGGGCAGCCATTGTAGTCCTCTTTGCAGCAGGGCAAGCCCAGGTACAGAGCATGGTTGTTAAACGTGCTATTCTCATCGCACTGTAGGCAAAGGTAGAGAATACAGAATGTTTCCTGAACCACGCCACGTGTAAAAAGCAGGCCGCAGGAGATTTTTTGATGTTGATGTTTGCTCTCATCTTCCTGAGGCTAGGTCTTGGACCTCAGGTTCTCTTAGAAGACTGCTTTCTAACTGAATACTCCCCAGCATGGCTCACATGCCTTTTAAAGAGAACATGTTGGGGCAGGTGGCCTCCACCTGGTGCGCAGACAACTCTGGGGGGCAGCGGCACTGTGACAGCTGACAGAACCATGATCTCATATGGCAGGTGTCTGAATGTACTAGCCAAGCCACCAACAGCACAGAGGAGTTGGTAAAAGACATCCATTACTTGTGAAGTGGGAGTTGGGAAGCAAAGGGCCTGCTGGCATCACTTGTGAGAAGAAGGCGCCTATAGGTAGAAGACAAAAGCCTACCCACAGCTATCCTGCTGTCAGCCGCCAGTGCGCTATCCTGGATCCTTCAGTCTGCCCACTGAAAACCACCTAACTGAGAACCATGTGTGAGAGTCGTCTCAGGGGTGTGAGGGTTTAGGTGAGAGACAGACAGGTTCCATACCTTGTACACATAGAGCTCATGGATGTCATCTGAGAGAGTGGTGCCATCATCCCGCATCAGGGGTGAGAATGCAAAGCCAAAGAGTTTCTTTTCCCCTTTGTCCTTTGCTGCAACCAGAGCTAAGTGTTAGTTGTTTTTGCCCCCCACTTTGCTTTTTAACAGAAATCCCCCTTGTGCTTATCACCTACATTCTTTACTTCTTTGTCCCTTGCTTTCATTAATTAGGTAGTTACCTGACAGCAGGAATGATGAGAAATGTACTGGACCAGGTTTCCATTTATATCCCAAGGTACACGGGCTACCTAGACTCAAATAGAAACTAAACTGCTGGTCTTGATAAACCAGAGGCTCTTTAAGAAGCAGTTTAATATGCAGAAAGGAAACACCCAAAGGGGAATGACACTGGTAATTATCCGATGTCTGGGTTAGACCCTAGGAAGGGCCAGCACCAGACCTCATGGTTTGAGTCACTGTTTAAAGAACAGCCTCTAATGACATCCCATCCTTGAGTACCCACTGATTCAGAACTCCTCATTTTTCTTGCCCCAATAACAAGAACCTCCTGAGTTCTCTTTCTGAGGAAAGACTTCTGAGACAATAGGACATTCATATCCTCCAAGGAATGTGGAGAGAATTCTCACTCACTGGAACAATGTCTGAACTCGAAGCGCAGGTGGGAGCCCCGGAACCGGTCGATGGGGATGGGCAATTTGATAATCTCTCCCCACCGAGGACTATTACTGTGGTAGAGGACAAAGGAGTGGTAGGAGCTCCTGTTTGGCTCTCCTGAACCCAAGCTTATGCAATCCTGAAAGAGAGAAGCATAATAAAGTGTCATCTTCCCGGAGGAAGCCCCCGGACTTCTCTGCGGCACTAGGATATTTTCTCCTTTGTGTGGGTCCTATTTTCCCACCAGACCAAATCTACAAGATGAGAAAATTCATTTGACTAAAATTCAAAACTTTTGGAGACAACTGTGTAGATGGCATAAAGAATCCATAGTAAACAATGCTCCTTCTTTTCCTTGGGGCAGAAGGAACCACACCCACTGCTCAATAGACTAGAGGGAAGCTGAACAGTGTATCTGAACCACCAAGATAAGCTCTTCATCCTCATTCAGAAAGGAAAGAGTGAACTCCATTGGAGAAGTCAACTGTACGTGACACTTTACCTGATCAGAAAATCAATTAATCTATAAACTGGAGAGAGCTTGCTTTCTAACCTTCCTTCCAAGGTTGCCCTTGGCTGACTATCCTAGATAAGGAAGAACCAGATATACCTTGACCCCATTTCCAAATATTGCCATGAAGTTGTAGTCCCATCTTCCTGGAAGACAGGAAGTTGCAGGTAATACAAGCAGGAGCAGCTCCCTGTCTGCACAAGGGAGCTGTCAGTAGCTGACAGCTCTGCTGATCTTGGTGTTATCCGTGCAAACAATGGACATGCCTTAGTCCTTGGAGTAGGTTTTTAAAATTATTTTTTTTAGTAAAATCTCTACACTCAATGTGAGGCTCCAACTCAAGGCCGTGAGATCAACAGTCACATGTTCTTCCAACTGAGCCAGCCAGGTGCCACCCTCCTTCTTTTTAAAGTTAATTTATTTTCTTGAGGTGAGTTTTTAAAATGTAATACAAATCACTGTTTCTACCACCAAATAAACATTCTCCTCTATTTCCTTCTAGCTTTAGGAGATGGTTTTGACTAATTTTACTTTCTTCCTTCCATAAAATGTGGATGATCATTCCTGTTCTGCCTGCCTCACAAGGCTATTGTCAACATACAGGAGCAAGGTCTGTAAAAGAATGATTTGCCTTCTATCAAGTGCTATGCAAATGAGGCCTTGTTATTTGCCAGGGACTTCATCATGACATGACTGGGGAAAACGGACATACCTATGGTGGAAAAACAGCACTCCAGTTCTTCACTTTGAATGAGGAGTGACAGAAGACATACTTCCATCTTTATACTGGCATTGGCTGGAAATAATCGTTTAGAGCCTGACTCTGCTGTTCCTTGTCACATAACTTGGTACCAGCAAGTGAGTGCCTAAGTCCCACCCTTGACCAAAGAGCAAGTGCAGCTTTATTAGCTTAAGGAACAAAAAGAGTGGGACCTAATAACAGTTACCAAAAGTAGGCAGCTTGATGCTAGACAGAATGGCAGAAAAAGTAACATGTAGGACAGAACTAGAGGGAATAGGTCTAAATTGGAGCAGGAAGGATTGAGGTCAGACACTAGGAAGCATTTCTAAACAGGCTGTATGACACTGGAAGTCATCATCAAAGCCTACTGCAGGGTTTCCTTGACGAAAAGAAAAGGCAGAGAAGAATGTACATGCAGTCATTTGAGTGACGTCTGCCTGAGGAGAATGGATCTCTGGATAAAGTCCATAGAGTCACAAAAATTATTTCAGGATTAGCCTTCATTCCAAACTGACTGGCAAATCTTACCTTCAGTATTTCTCCATCTGCATAAAGCACATACATGGTCACTTCAATATTCTTTTGTACACTCTTTCCCCCTCTCTCGAAATCCCCCTTCTCCAAGGTTAGGTACAGGTCATTGCGGATATCGCCTATGGGGAGAGAAATGCCATGTCTTCACGACCACAGAAGCCACACAGACCCATTTGTATGGAGGACCAGGCTAGCATTTGGGTCCTCCAGGGTTCAGGTGGGTGCTCGGGGCATCGCAAGCTTGGTTAATAATGGTGGACATCTACCCATATCAGTGCAGCGGTACTAGGTTGGTTAGTCATGTGTCCTCTAAGTCTGAATTCTAAAGCTGTTCACCACACCTTGTCCAGGGTGGGAAAATGTGGGGCAGAGAATCTTCTCTCATATCATAGGTGACTACTCAGTCTCTCTACCCTCCAGGAGAATAGCTGAAATCTGAGCCTTCCAAAGGACAAAGATTTTAGAATCAACAGGAATAACAGTTTTATCGTGTCTATGCCTTAACTACTAATCCCTTCTCCTTTCCCTCCAAAAAAAAGGTAATTTCCTTTTTCTTTTATAGGTTTTCTTTTTTCAACTCTTAACCTTTCTGAGTCTTTACAGATGATACACTACTTTTTCTTTCTGGATGGAGGCTTAGCTCCAAATCCCATCCCTTCCTGGAGTGCCAGATGGAGGTCACAGGACTGTCATTTTTTTCTTCTTTGTATGGCATGTGCTCTGGGAACAGATGACTCTTCAGAATCACAGGGGCTAAAGCATGGGGTTGAGGGGACAATCTGTTGTGCTTCCCTGGGCTCTGACTCCCGCCCACTTTGCCAATAACTGCTGTTGGAGACTGGGCTAAAGAAGCTCAAACTGCAAGCTAAAATGACCTAAGGAATGACCACATCTGCCATTTTTAAGGGAGTGGGGTTGTCTATTCATGTATAAGGGGAGCTCATTGGGGCTGCTCTAATTTTGTAACATGGCCAGTTTTATCCATACATTCTAAAGAAGGGATTTTGACCTTCAGAAAAAAAATAGTTAAGTCTCTGGGGAAAAAAATCTTCCAAGGAATGTGGCAAAGGAAATGGTTTCTGAGCTGTAACTCCAGGAAAACATGTAAGACCGAAGTGAAGATGCGTTAGCAGCCTGAAGAATTCAATTGAGAGGTGATGGAATGATTAACTTGCAAAACAAGCCAATTCAGAATATTCTTTCTACCTCAGTTCTTAGCAAAACTGGCCCATCTGAAAGTTCTTTTCTTGGAATCACAATAACATAAGCAGGTATTGTTTCTGGTTGGCAAGTGAGCTCTCTAGTTTGGTCAGATACATGATGATTGCTCTTTTTCTGCACAGGCCACCTCTCTGATTGTGGAAGTGTCTTAGTGTCTCTTATGCATGAAACATGGTAGACCAGGACTGGCATATACCTGGGTTTTGAGGTCTTCATGAGCAGACCTTCTATTCTTCAGGTCGTCTTACTATACCAGGAACACAGCCATGGCTATTTGGTTGCACAATGAAGCCCTTAAAATACTTCCACTCAAGTGTGGGGGAAGAGCAGCCTGTAAGAAGCAATTACTTATTCTCTGACAGCCCAGAGAACTTTCTCTAATGTGTGAAAAACATCCTGTTCCCCAAATAGCCCTGAGGCTACCATGAAGGAAAAGGAAAATTCGTTCTGAAAATCACATACAAATGTAACTAACTGCTGGCAAGGCAGGACAGCCTAGGGGGTGTCTATCCCTGCCGTTCACACAGACTTCTCTCCCGGGTGAGGAGAGCCTCTACTTGGAATTTTCGTGAGTCTGGCTTGAATCTGCCTCCTTTGGACATCTCTGCGTGGGTCTTCCCAGCATATCGTGAAAATAGCACTCAGAGGTGCAGGTAGGGTAGGAAAGGAGAGCAGAAGGGAAACTCAAATCCACAAGTTTGCTACTATGGGCAGGAGATGAATAAAATCAGTCCCCTGAAGTAAAATTCAAAATTAAATGGGAACTTTCCTATAGATAATTGTTATCATAATGGGATAAATGAGAGGTGGTTACACCTTGCATTTCTAATAGAAACAGAATTTCTAATAGAAACAGACTTTGGAGGCTTCTTTTGATAAAAGTCTTTGAGTTACACATTAGCTTTTCTATGGAATTTAAATAGTTACTAAATTTCTAGGCTGATTTGGCATAAAGCAAATAGAGAATTTTAATGTCTAATCTAAAGAACAGCTACTTTTTAAACTACTACTCTGGTTTAAACCAGCACTCTCTAGAAATCATTTAAGATAATCCACATGATATGTAAAAGCAGATACTGGCTACCAGCAATAAGATTCTAGCTTGTACAAACATTTTAAATTTCTGTGACTCCATACAAAAGTTAGCCCTAAATAAATGTGTCCTTCAAATGAAACATTTAAATATTTCCTAGCAATATATGATATAGATACTCATACAAAAGTGGGAGATTGATAATGACAGAATTTGGTCTGTGATGATTTCATAAAGTGAGCCCATGGTTTCTGAGCTGTAACTCCAGGGCATTGTAAATCAAAATGCCAATTTCAAATGGAAGAACTGAGCTGGATATTCCTACAGCTTTCATTCTTTTTAAATTTTCTATTTAAACAGAATGCCTTTAGTGATATCTTGCTGAGAAAATTTATCAAAACAAGTAAACATGCCCTCTGAGTTACAGACTGAAGCAGCTTGATTTCATCAGATCTTTCACTGCTCTTTATTTGGAGAACAGACTTGCCTAAGACCAGGGCTATTCTCAGCAGAATGGATATTAGGCTGCTTTATGGGTTGCAATTTTGCAAATTACGGCCTCAATTTCAAGAACTGTGATAGTTAATGTTACTGGGGCCCTCTTATCAAAAGCTCTCTGGGGGATCATTTAAATAGAGCTCTCTACTAATTCTCCTGGAACTAGGAGAAAACCTAAGAAGCAGCCAATGTGAAAGGCCCCCCCAGGATCTAATGACCCAGGCCTGCCTTACAGATAGCCTCCCAGGTTCCTTGCTCTTCAGTTGTCCCTGTTACATGTTATATGTTCACAAAGCCTATCATCAGAATCATGCGTTTGGGTTAAGGCACTGTCTCCAGGAGGCTCCTGTAAACTTCAGGACCAAATGCAAGGAAATAGCTCTTAGGAGAGGTTTGAGGATAGGCATACTACAATGAGGATGGGAAAGAGAAGCCCTGAGCAATGGCTTATGAGGTTAGTTTGCAGACCACTGTTTGGCTGGCTATATTCTAATCACCTGGGGAGCTTATGAAAACCAGATTTCTAGCATCTACCCTGTAAGATTGTGGTTGCTCTTGGGCGGGGTTTGAGTACATACATTAAACAAACACTCAACAGATGATTCTGATGCTTTCCAGGGTTTAATGCCAGGGGACCACACCATGGGGTTTGCTCGGAAGATGATGAAATCTGGCTGGGTGTGGGGCTAGGCAGCTCGTAGGCAGCACAGATGAATGCTGAGAGGGTTCTGGAAAGGAGAGGTTTCTCTGTGGGCTGTGGGAGTGGGTATTATTGAGGGTGGCCCTGCTTCCCTTTGTTACATGAACTCGGCTTCCTGAGGTTAGCAGGACACCTAGCAGCATCAGCAATGCCTTATATCTCTGAGCGCTTAACGCTCAGCTGACATGCACCAGAGTTTCTGCAGTGGAAAGATGTAATGAATGAGGTTGAACTTGTAGGACGGCCTCCAAATATATTGTCTCTGTCCTTTTCACAGTCTGCCAGAGTAGCCAAGGCCAGCTGTTGGTAGAGCTGTGTGCCATGAGACTAGGGACTTAAGAGGAAGCAGAGGTCAGCAAACTCTATCTGTAAGAAGCCAGATAGTTCGTATTTTAGGCTCTGTGTTTCACATAGGTCTCTGTTAAATGTCCTTTGTTTTTACAACCCTTTTAAAACGTGAAAAACTATTCTTTGCTGGAAGATGGTACAAAAATAAGCTGCTGGCTAGATCTGGCCTAGGGACTAGAGTTTCTGGATACCTGGCTTGGAGTGGTTAGGTGTCAAGAACAGCTTCACTACACCACGATGACACATCAAAAATCTAAATTCTTGTAAGTCCACATAAGCAACTGCTGGGAAGGAGCAGGGTAATGTACCTGAGACCATCTTATTACCTCAGGGATTGGCTTGAAACACTCTGGGGTCTTTACAGTAAGTGAGAGGTCTTAGAAGGAAACTGTTTTTCAGCTACCAGAAATCTTAGGCGGCTGGGAGCACTGTAACAGAGCTGCAGCCCACAGTGACAGAGAACTGCCTGCCACAGTGGCCAGGTGCGACCCTCTGAAGTCTTGCATCCTAGTATGACACCAGAGAAACACAACTCCTAGAGTGTTTGCACCTCTCTTCTGAGAGCATACTTGGCCAGTTTCAGAAGTTCTGCGGTCTGGCTCAGGCACCAGAGCATCTGTTAGCAAGAGAATCTCCTGCCAGACACGCCAGCCTTCCTAGGAATTTGGGGGCAACATGGTTCCAGCCTATGTGGAGTTCCATCCCAGGAGAAATGATCCAGGGCAGCCCACACAGCTTTGGGCACTCAGACTTGTCTGGATTCTTTATTATATTCATGTTCCTTCTGTGTACATTAGTCACACCACATATTAGGCTTTGGGTTCAAGGATACTAGTATTTAATAGTGTATTATTTATACCTTGTCTACTATTAGATAGGATTAGGAAGGGTAGTGTTTTCTTTCCCTTAAGACCATGTGAAACTAGAGCTAACCTTCTCTCAGCAGACACAGCGGCCTGCTCAGGATGGCACCAATTGTCTCTCCTGGCAGAATAGGAGTGACATAGACATGACATAACATGGACAGCTCCATGGAGATTTGGAGACTTAACAACCATTCAACTTAGGCAGTTTCAGGCATACAACCAGTAGTTTGTTTTGTTGTAGTTCTTATTTTAAGGAAGAGCCCTTCCTCCACCAAAAAGGACTCTTGGGAGGTCTTTAGAGTATCAAGGAGAGATATTCTTTATAGAGTATCTCCTGGATACTCTAAACAAGTTCTTTACTTTTAAACCATGTCTTCAGTGTCACACTTCTACTGGTTTCTGCTGTTACAAGCCAGTGATGTTCTCTGATCTACCAGGAAGAGAGGAATGGGCATAGTATGACATCATTATATATGGCTATTCCTTTCTTAGGTCAAGCATATGCTGATCTTCCAGCCTGTTGTGGGACCAGATGTGATCATTCCTAAACCATCCCTTAGATATTGCCAAAGCCTCATTTGACACTCAGACTGACCACAGTCCTACAAATCTACTTGTGGTAAATACTTGCATCACTTCTTTTGAGGAGAGCTTTCTTTTAAAAATCGGAGGGGGAGACAGACCATGAGAAACTGTGGACTCTGGGAAACAAACTGAGGGTTTTGAAGGGGCGGGGGGTGGGGGCATGGGTAAGCCTGCTGGTGGGTATTAAGGAGGATAGTATCGCATGAAGTACTGGGTGCGGTGCATAAACAATGAACTCTGCAACACTGAAAAGAAATAAAATAAAATGAAAAAAAAAAAGTCATGTCTCTGTGTTTGCCTTTTGTGTGAGATGTGTCCAACAGCACTGAAACGACAAGCTTTCTTACTTTCTGATTCTGTGTAGCCTGGGATAAGCACCTCTCATTTTCTTTTCAGTGGAAGTAGCTGGTGTGTCTCCTAAAAGTCTTTCCCTGTAGCTACGCACCTAGTTCTTAGGTTTAGTTTCCTCAGATCTTAAAGAGCACCTAATACACAGTGTTCTAGGCTGGGCTGGTGGTGGCTTTTTCTTCTTCTTTTTTTTTTCAATGTTTTGTCAGTTACCCCCAAAAGGTGAGGCTGATGAAATATTAATAATGTCCATGAAGCCCCACCCCAGTATTGCAACATTCCATGAAACAAATGAAGATGGAAACAAAGCAGGCAAAAAGCAGACAGGACACACAAAAGCAAGAACTTACACCCAACTATCTTCATCTCTGCACCAGAAAGAAAGGGGCGAGAATGAGGGGACAGCACAGAGAGAGACAAGAACAATTAAGACAAACAGGAAAAGAGAGAAAAAAAAAAAACAAAAACAAAACATCACTTGCAGGTCGGTGATGAAGCATGCACTTTTTATCAAGGGTCAAAGCAGAGGACAGTGTATTTCTGAGCACAAGGGCAAGAGTCAGAGGGTCCCCTAGAGGGATGTCATGCCTGCAGAGCTGCCTTCTAAGAGCAAGTCGGAGCAACCCAGAGAGGAGCACTCCTTGTGCCAGGGCTGAGTCAGGGAAGGACAAAGCCTCCCTAAGGCAGAGTCCCTCTTAGGACATGGGTCCCCAAACTAGGAGCATTACCATCACCTCAGAGCTTGTGAGGAATGCAAATTGTTGGGTCCCACTCCATTCCTACTGTATCAGAAACCCCTGGGGGCGGTCTCCAAGCCCCACAGGTAACTCAAGTCAGAGAACTACTGCTTTGGGGAAAACCTAGTCCTCAGCCAGAGCACATTAAATCAAAGGGCAGGTTTCTTCTGACAAGATGGAAGACCATATCACTCATATGAAACTTGGCCCATATTCCACAGAAAATGAAAACCCTTAAAAATTCAAGACTTAGACAATAAGTCAAAACGTAATTCCCACAGAGCCATGACAGAACTCTATTCTCCAGGGCACAGGCTTTATAGGAAAGCTATGAATGACAGAGGGCTGTAGAAGGTGGTGGCAGGGCTCTGCTGGATCGGGCATGGTCTGCAGGAGGGCACGGCCTCTTACTGAACAAAAGGTTTTAATCATTCCTCTCAGTTTACAGTCTTTGGGCTGGCAATTTTCTTTTGGCTACTTTATTGGGAACAATGTTAACTCCAACTTGTTCACCTGGAACATTTGTCCTGCCCTAGTCTTTCCTGCCCATTTTCTTGAAAAGAAAAATCTAGGAAAGGAGTTACTATCTTTTTTTTTTTTTTAAGATTTTATTTATTTATTTGACAGACAGAGATCACAAGTAGGCAGAGAGGCAGGCAGAGAGAGAGGGGAAGGGAAGCAGGCTCTCAGCTGAGCAGAGAGCCCGATGTGGGGCTCGATCCCAGAACCCTAGGATCATGACCTGAGCCAAAGGCAGAGGCTTTAACCCACTGAGCCACTCAGGCATCCCGGAGTTACTATCTTTTGAACTGAACTAAAATGGGTTTGGAGAGAAGAAGGAAGTACCCATGGGAATATGGTGACCAACCAATAAAAGCACCTTGAGTGCTCAGTTTCAAAATCAGACTTCAATTCCCATATCTATTTGTTCTTCTCTAATCAAGAATGTCTGTCCTGGTTCATGTGTCTTCTCTGGGAACTCCCAGAGCAACGGGAATAGCACTCCTGCCTCTTGCTCACTACCAGGGCTCATGAGCAGAGCTGGATGGCTGTGCCATGAGGATCCAGCTGTGGCAGAGAGTAGCACATCTCTGGTTCACAGCAGTCACGTGGTGTTTGCCCATGGAAAGCAATGGAGACCATTGAAGAGACCTTTTTAAAAATGGTATGTTGGATACTGGTGTGACTAGAGCCTGGCTGAACTCTGTAGCTTAAGTGTTGAAATGATCACAGTAACTGACATAATTCATTGCCTTGTTTATTTCTCGTAAGTATGTCCATGTATCAAGAAGTGACAACTTCTTGTAACTTGGTCACACCAACACTATGTGGGCTGAGGGTGTGCTGCGGCCCAGGTCCAACATTCCCACAGGTGAAGGGAAGATCAGCTGTAGGAAGCCTCACCAAGGGACTTTGGAGCTTATGGTTTCCCAGGATAGGCTGACTGCAATGTAAAACGTTCCTGTACACTCTTCCTGTTGCTCCAGAAGCTGCAGGCCAGCCCTATCAGCATGCCTGAGGATGGCAAACTCACTCCGATGATATCTTGGAGTGCATTAAGATGTCTGTCAGTTGTTAACTCACAATGCTGGGAGTGGCCATCTGCAAAAAAGCTCTCTCCTCAAAGGGAGGAAGAGTAGAGGAGACAGATGATGCACAAAGGACCGCGTCCCGCCTGTGAACCAATCCTTACTTTCAGCTCTAGCACTTAGTACTCAAAGGCAGAAAGGAACAGCTTACTCACAGGCCTAACCTGGACCTTTCAGGATTGCAAAGCATCTGATGATCCCTTCGCTGCCCAGGGGAGGGAAAACTCACTTAACCTTAGCTTGTCTCACCAGTGCCTGATACAGCTCATTTCCTCAGTCTCATCCAGCATACCCAGAAGTCCTTTCTGAACCTGAGTGCCTATGATGCAAAGAGATGCGGGGTGCTCCACAAAAAGATTTCTTTCCATAAACGAGGGTTAGAAAACATAACTCTTAAAATCAAGCTTTGCTTAAGAATTGTTTTGACTGAACTTTGTTCCTTTTTAGTCTCTGTTCATTTGGTTTTAATCCTCTGACTGTGAAGGCTAAGAGGAAAGAAATGTCTAAATTGCAGGCAAACAACTTCTTAAAAGAAAGGAAGACTTAGGTATATCTCTTAGAATATATTACTTCACCTCATGAACCTGGATATGTAACTTAAAAAACAAAATCACCAGATCAATTTTGATAACCACTTCTTCTTTCTTCCATGACATTTTGCCAGGAAGCCAAGACTATGCCTGGGCTCTTCTTGTCCCAACAATCAGGGCTGAGGAATGGTGTCAGGACAGGATGGAAGAAGTGTCCTATGAAGGCTATCCCTCTACAACAGTCAGATGGGGGCCCTTCGGAAGCATGAAGTCTGCCTAACATTACAAATGCTATTGATTTCCATCCCGTTACAAATGGAATTGATTGAGTGGCCCAGGTTTCCCATCCAGAAGACCTGTGTGTGTGTGTGTGTGTGTGTGAGCAGAAGATGAGGGCTGTTCCCAGTAGCTTATTCTGCATCCACAGTGTCTATGCAGAGGGGAAGCAGGCAAGAGAAAACAAGTCTAGGCATAGTGGGGGAAGTTGGAAGGCAGCTGGAGGCCATCACATGGGCCTTCTCTCTGCTCAGGCCATACTCCCGGCTTGGGTACATGCTGACAAATATTTCCAACAAGGGGGCTGAGAGCACCATGAGGAACTTCCAATAGGTGACATATAGAGTGGTTACAAGCAGTGCAGTTTGGCCTGCCCTGGCTCTTCCGAACAGAAAGAAGCAAACAAGCTTTTACTGGATCAGTAAAACTCAATGAAAAGGGTAGGTAACCCATTCAGAAAACCAGCTATTTGCTTGTTCAGATTTTCCTTTGTTCACATCTTCTCTGCTTATCAGATCACCTGCCCTCCATTTGAGCCATGCCTATACCCTTCCCTCACTCCCTATAGTCCCCTTGGCTCTGTTGACCTGTTTCAATCTACTTTCCTAGCTTTGTCTGCATCGACCAGACTAGGAAACATGAACCTGGGACTGCCCTAGAACCACATTTGATGTGCATTCCCACTTTCTGCTCTGGCTTTCCACTGGGCATTAGATGAGAACAGTGAACCTGGCTAGGTAGTACTATTCTTAGCGCCTAACATACCATTTGCCCGACTTGTTTTCCAATACATTAAAATTGATCTGCTTTTCCTACATGAATTGTATTCATCGATACTACAAGGCATATATTTTGGTGTATTTTTCACCCCCAAAGGAAGTTCTTTTGAGCGGCATTCCCATGAAGAATTCCATGTTAGTTTCTACCATCCAGGCTCTACAGGAGACAACAAAGCCCATCTGCTGGATTGTTATGTTGCATGGGTGAGTATGATGTGGGGGATTCTGGAAAAGAACAGATGCCAAAAAAGGAGCTACTGACTACAGGCTGTAGTCAGCAAGCTGACTTGGATTCAGAGGCTTTTAATGGCTGCAGGGCTCCTCCCCAGCACAGTTCACCATCTGCTCATGAGAGAAGCACCAGACTCCATCCTTCTGACCCCTCTCCCAACCCAGCCCCAAGAAGTGCTCCCTACCTGGCATGATGACATCAGGAAATCCCAATTTTCTTGTAATTGCCAACCCCCTACCAAATATCATGGGGTTTTCTCTCCTAATCTGTTCCATGTCTCCACGAAGAAGCTGCAGAGAAATGATAAGACCTGCAAAAACAAAAGCATTTTCACACTCAGAACCACATCTCCACATCTCCACCCTATACTATAGTACTAAAAAAGACATAAAGAGTCATATATATATATATATATATATATATATATATATGAGGAAAATATGCAAAGTTCAGCACTTTTCTTGAGAAAAATTTTTTTAAATTTATTTTTTATTTTCAGCATAACAGTATTCATTATTTTTGCACCACACCCAGTGCTCCATGCAATCTGTGCCCTCTATAATACCCACCACCTGGTACCCCGACCTCCCACCCCCACCCCTTCAAAACCCTCAGATTGTTTTTCAGAGTCCATAGTCTCTCATGATTCACCTCCCCTTCCAATTTCCCCTAAAAATTTTGATGCAGAAAGTATATGTTATTCTAAGGAAACATTTTAAGAAAGCTTAAGGTTTTTTTTTTGTTTTTGTTATTGTTTCAAATTTTCATTTAAATTCCAGTTAACATATAGTGTAATACTTGTTTTGGGGTAGAATTTAGTGGTTCATCACTTACATATATGCTCAACACAACAACAAGTGTCCTCCTTAATATCCTTAATATCCATCACCCATGTAGCCCATCCCCATCCACCTCCCCTCCAGCAACTCTCAGGTTGTCCCCTACAATTAAGAGCCTCTAGGGGGTGCCTGGGTGGCTTAGTTGGTTAAGCATCCGACTCCTGATCTCAGCTCAAGTCTTGATCTCAGGGCTGTAAATTCAAGCCCCATACCCAGCAATGGAGCCTACTTAAAGAAAAAAAAAAGAGTCTCTTATGATTTGCTTCCCTCCCTTTTTTCTCCCTGTGTTCATCTATTTTGTTTCCTAAATTCTACATATGAGTGAAATTATATAGTATTTGTCTTTCTCTGACTTACTTTGCTCAGCATAATACTCTCTAGCTCCAACCACATAGCTGGACATGGCAAGATTTCATTATTTTTGATGGCTGAGTAATATTCATGTGTGTGTGTGTGTGTGTGTGTGTGTGTGTGTGCATGTGCATGTGGACATTTGGGCTCTTGCCATAATTTGGCTAGTGTTGACAGTGCTGCTATAAACATCGACGGGGGGGGGCACGTGTATCCCTTCAAATTAGTATTTTTGTATTCTTTGGGTAAATACCTAGTAGTATAACTGCTGGGTCATTCGGTACTTCTATTTTCAACTTTCTGAGGAAGCTCCATACTGTTTTGAAGAGTGGTTGCACCACTTTGCATTTCCACCAACAGAGTAAGATGGTTCCCCTTCCTCCGCGACCTCGCCAACATTTGTCGTTTCCTGTATTGTTAATTTTAGCCATTCAGACAGGTGTGATTTTGATTTATATTTCCTTGATGATGAGTGGTATTGAGTATCTTTTCATGTGTCTGCTGACCATCTCGATGTTTTCTTTGGAAAATTTCATGTCTTTTGCTCATTTTTTAACAGGATTATTTATTTTTTAGGTGTTGATTTTGATGAATTCTTTATAGATCCTGGATACTAACCCTTTGTCGGAGATGTCATTTACAAATATCTTCTCCCATTCTGTAGGTTGCCTTTCAGTTTTGTGGACTGTTTCCTTCCCTGTGCACAAGATTTTTTTCATCTTGATGAAGTCCTGATAGTTCATTTTTGCTTTTGTTTCCCTTGCCTCTGTAGATGTATCTAAGTTAGAAGTTGCTGCAATTGAGGTCAAAGAGGTTGCTGCCTGTGTTTTCCTCTAGGATTTTGATGGTTTCCTGCCTTACATTTAGGTCTTTCATCCGTTTTGAATTTATTTTTATGTGGCCCCTCCCCTCCGTACTCTGCCGGTGCATTTTTTACAAGGGCAAGTATGACTGAAAGCCAGAGGAGCAGTGGGTTCCTCCCCAGTAAGACCAGCACAAACCACCCCTACCTCTGCTCTGCACACACCAGGTCTATGGATCACAGAGCCCTGCAAAGCTTCAGCTCTAGTGGAAATAGGACCATCTCATCTTAGATTAAAGACTGTCCCATAAAAAGTAATTGCACAAACTGAAATTTGTGGGGAATATTGGAGAGTCAGCTACCTGGCCCCAATCTTTCTCCACTACCATCCCTGTGGAAGAGCTGGAAGAGAATTAATAATATAAATTAACCCCAGCCCAAGATATGTAAATAGAGCTGTGCAACAGTCATTTAAAAATACGGGGGACATCACGTTACCTGATTTCAAGCTTTAATACAAAGTTGTGATCACCAAGACAGCATGGTACTGGCATAAAAACAGACACATAGACCAGTGGAACAGAGTAGAGAGTCCATATATGGACCCTCAACTCTATGGGCAAATAATCTTTGACAAAACAGGAAAAAATATACAGTGGAAAAAAGACAGTCTCTTTAATAAATGGTGCTGGGAAAACTGGGCAGCTATATGTAGAAGAATGAAACTCGACCATTCTCTTATACCGTACACAAAGATAAACTCAAAATGGATAAAAGACCTCAACATGAGACAGGAATCCATCAGAATCCTAGAGGAGAACATAGGCAGTAATCTCTTCGATATCAGCCACAGCAACTTCTTTCAAGATATGTCTCCAAAGGCAAAGGAAACAAAAGCGAAGATGAACTTTTGGGACTTCATCAAAATCAAAAGCTTCTGCACAGCAAAGGAAACAGTCAAAAAAACAAAGAGGCAGCCCACGGAATGGGAGAAGATATTTGCAAATGACAGTACAGACAAAAGGTTGATATCCAGGATCTATAATGAACTCCTCAAACTGAACACACACAAAACAGACAATCATATCAAAAAATGGGCAGAAGATATGGACAGACACTTCTCCAATGAAGACATACAAATGGTTATCAGACACATGAAAAATGTTCATCATCATTAGCCATCAGGGAGATTCAAATTAAAACTACATTGAGATATCACCTTACACCAGTTAGAATGGCCCAAATTAGCAAGACAGGAAACAACATGTGTTGGAGGGGATGTGGAGAAAGGGGAACCCTCTTACACTGTTGGTGGGAATGCAAGTTGGTGCAGCCTCTTTGGAAAACAGTGTGGAGATTCCTCAAGAAATTAAAAATAGAGCTTCCCTATGACCCTGCAATTGCACTACTGGGTATTTACCCCAAAGATACAGATATCGTGAAAAGAAGGGCCATCTGTACCCCAATGTTTATAGCAGCATGGCCACTGTCGCCAAACTATGGAAAGAACCAAGATGCCCTTCAACGGACGAATGGATAAGGAAGATGTGGTCCATATACACTATGGAGTATTATGCCTCCATCAGAAAGGATGAATACCCAACTTTTGTAGCAACATGGACAGGACTGGAAGAGATTATGCTGAGTGAAATAAGTCAAGCAGAGAGAGTCAATTATCATATGGTTTCACTTATTTGTGGAGCATAACAAATTAACATGGAGGACATGGGGAGATGGAGAGGAGAAGGGAATTGGGGGAAATTGGAAGGGGAGGTGAACCATGAGGGACTATGGACTCTGAAAAACAATCTGAGGGTTTTGAAGGGGCAGGGGGTGGGGGATCGGGATACCAGGTGGTGGGTATTATAGAGGGCACGGATTGCATGGAGCACTGGGTGTGGTGCAAAAATAATGAATACTGTTATACTGAAAATAAAAAATTAATAAAAAAAACAAATGGAACTCACTAAACAAAAAATACTTCAGTTCAATATTCTGCATTTTTCAATGTTTTTATGGAGTGTAATAAGATTTCTAACCTTTTATATCAATATTGATCAATATTTACCCAAACAAATACATACACCTACGTATACATACATGCATGCATTGGATATTTTTAGATTTAAAAAAACAATTCATTCTTCGAAAAAAAAAAACAAACAAACATGGAAAACTACTGTGTTAACTGTTTATTTGTCTTCATTTGTTTTTAATAACCTTCATGCTGCAAGAATTACTAAAAGTTAGTTCTGTGGCTACATATCTAAAAGGCCAAACTCTAGGATTTAGTACTGAATTTCTACATTTTTGTATGATTTGACTTTCAGGGAGATTACTAGTGAATAATGAATCACTAGAATTGGCAAGGAAATAAATGTCTATGATGTTTAGCAAAGATAGGTGACAGTTTACAGCAAAGTAAATTTTCTATAATGATGTATCTTTAATTAGGAGACTAATAAAGACCAGAGCTATTCCTTGAGTAATCTATAAACTTTTCTGACATGAAGACCCCAGAGTCCTGCACTGAAACCCCATGCTCAGAAGCTTGGCAACAGAGTGAAAAGCCAGTGGCCTAGAGTATGGAAACCTGGGTTTCCTGGTTCAGCCACAAAGTCACTTCATGGAGCTTCGGTTCCCTCATTTATTTAATGAGGAAGTTGAAACAGAAAATTTCCAAGATCTCAACCAGTTTCCAAGTCAAGACTTGCCTAGAAGACGTCAGACATACTCTTCAAAGAGAAGCAGCCTATTTCTCCACCTGGCTTTTCCATAAGTGCCTAGAGCCCTCCTCTAACTGGGCCATCCTAACTGAGGCTCTCTGATGTCTATGGGGCCTTGGCCAGTGTTTATGAGTTCTGGACAAAACCCACAGGTACTGAAGATGGCATTGTCCCTGCTCTGGGATGTGATACACAAGTCAACATCTTAACCTGGGAGGTGATGGTGGAAACTAATCTTTCAGTTGTTTTAAAGTGTATTATTACTACCATCTTTCTTTTAAAATGTTCTCCATTTTTTATCATATCATGTCCCAATAACTTGTAGCCAAGGGCAGCTCTTTACAAATCAATTAAGTAAATAAAGCAAAGAACACCATAAATATGGATGTGAATGGTAGTCTTCCAAATTACCAATAACTTCATATATTAAAAACAAGATTTTATTTGCTTCTTGCTTTAGTCTCGTAGGTGAGAAATATGGGCTCCCTTCCCCTTCAACCACACTGCATGGAGCTCCTTGGCATCCTGGCACATACACGAAAAAACAGTCACTTAAAAGTAGTGAGAGATACCCTGAGGCTCCCCATGCTAGAGTTTTAGAGAAATTAAGTACTCCTAGTCGAAGGTCTCAAACTTTGTGGCCTCTGGTCTGGAGCTGCCCTGAGGACCCTCCTAACTGAGTATCGGCTGACCATGATAAAGAAAAATTAAAATTTAAAAAAAAATTTTAAGTAAGTTAACATACAGTGCAGCACTGATTTCAGGATCATAATCCAATGATTCATTACCCACATAAAACACCCAGTGCTCATTCCAACAAGTGTCTTCTTTAATGCCCATCACCCATTTAGTCCTTTCCCCAACCCTCAGTTGTTCTCTATATCTAAGAGTCTCTTATGGTTTACCTCTTATTTTATTTTTACTTCCTTTTATTTTATTTTTCCTTCCCTTCCCCTATGTTCATCTGTTTTGTTTCTTAAATTCCACATATGAGTGAAATCATATGGTATTTGTCTTTCTGTAACTTATTTCACTTGACACAATATGCTCCAATTCCATCCACGTTGATGTAAATGGTAAGTACTCATCCTTTCTGATGGCTGAGTAAAGTCCATTATATACGGACCACATTTTCTTCATTCGTTCGTCAGCTGATAGACATTTGGGCTCTTTGCATAATTTGGCTATTGTTGCTTGTACTGCTATGAACACTGGGGGTACATGTGCCTCTTAGAATCAGCATTTTTGTACTTTTTTGGGTATATGCCTAGTAGTGAAAACTTCATTCTTCTTAATAACTTTGGAGACTGCCACACCTTGCAGTGGCTTTACACTGTTAATTAAGCTCACTTTCTATTTACAACAAGGCTATGGAAACTAAACAACAAAGAAAGTTATGTAAAAGAGATTATGAGATAATTGAGAGGTTAAAACTGTCAGAAGAAACATGGTTCTATGTAAATTTGAAAGCCATCTTCAAGTGTACATAAAAGCTCAGATGCTTTCAAATAGTGCTTCTAATTTAATCAAGCAATTAATATTCAATTTAGAAAATACAGTCTTCCTAATGTGTGGAATTGCACCAAGATTTAGACAGAAATTAAACAGTTTTAAAAGAAAAGGAGGAGGGAAAAGGAAAAGAAGTTGAACTAAGATGAAAGCTGCTGTGAACTGAGGATTGACTATTCCAGTTCCTGAACGATTTTGGCAGATTAATTGCTGATTCTCATTAGTGTCAGGCTTCCTTGGTGATGCTAACACTGAACAGGAATAGAAGAAGTGATTATTAATATTTGTCTTTTATTTTTGGCTAGGGTGTGTATTCTTTGTTCAGGAAAACACAGACTTCATAATGTGACAAACCCTACAGCAATTTTGTGCACTCTGGTTTTAAACTGGGACTCAAGTTACCTATCAAAGCACATGGAATCCATTTTAGAAACAACAGAAAATATATTTTGGTTGGAAGTAATTAGGAAAAGTCTCAAATTATCACAAGGAGAAATAGTAGAAAGTGACTAGGGAGGAGAACAAATGTTTGTGGGGAACTGAAATTTACTGGTAGCACAAATTCACTGAGGTCTATATGATCGGCATCGGCAAGAGCAACACAAGGTTTCCTAGCCAGAGAAGTATGTTACCGTGGCTGGCGCTGGGGGCAGAATACTTGGCGCTGGACTTGCGGATGATGTTCTCATGGATCTGGGACCACTCACTCTCATTGTTGCACCTGCAACAGAAGGACAGGCATTATAGCTTTCAAGGCTCTTTAACATCTGGTCTGATGTTCCAACTGAAATGCCGACTTTGAAAGGAAACTTCAAACTCACTTTCCTATGTTTTACTAAATTAGACAAGGCTTGTTTTCTGCTAAGGTCCATAGAAGATTCACACTTGGGGGAAGTGTTGAAACTCTAAAATGAATCTCAACAAATATTTTGAGTGAAAAACAGCTTATTCTCTGAAGTAGCACTCTCCCACATGACAAGTTTTACTCTTCTAGTTCCTTACACACACACACACACACACACACACACACACACACACAGTTCCAGAGGCAAGTTCCTGAGAGGGAAAATAACAGTTCCTCTTGACAATGACTACTGTTTAGAAACTGTCATGCCTTGCATTGGCTTGTACCATCCATTCAATAATCATTATACCAGCCGCAGAGGAAAATCCTGCTAAGTTCAGGGCAGTGTGGATATTTGCTTGTGGCTGTTTCAGCCAGACCAAGAAAGGAAGAAAAGTTTAGGAGAGTAGTGAATTTAATCCACTGTGAAATCCTGTGTAGTCAAGGGGAAGGAGAGCTTAGCAGAAAAGTTTGAATGTCTAAACATATAAAGTCCTTCCCTAGGGGCTTCAGTATTTGGATATAAGAGAGAATAGAGGAACAACACCGCACCTCTGTTAATATCTGACATTTCAGAATCTTCCCTCTAAAGGGCAATCCCAAGAGAGCTGCAACCACACAAGTACTTACTATAGTTTAGAAACAGAGACCAGAAATTCCTCATCCTAATGCAAAAACTTCGATGAAACAACTAAAATGAGATTAGAGTCATCTCTTGAAAATTCCACGTGACACCAAGAGTTCCCATAGCCTTGGCCTCACCCCTTCCCTTTTGCATAGGAAGATATGGGTCCATATCTTCTGACCCTAAAATAGATGACTCAGGCACAAAGGAAAACTCACAGGATCTTCCCTTGGTTACTCACAAGTGTGCAGCGCAGTACAGGCCCTTCAAATAGGAAACTCCAGTAAGAGTTTTATCATGTGAAATCAAACAGTATTGGACTTTCTCAGTCTGACTTTTTCATTTAGTATATAATGCCCTCTAGGTCCATCCATGTTGTCAAAAATGACAAGAGCTCATCTTTAAAAATTTTTTTTATTTAAATTCAATTTAGTTGGGGCACCTGGGCAGCACAGTCAGTTATATGTCTGCCTTCAGCTCAGGTCATTGTCCCGAGGTCCTGGGATCGAGTCCTGCATCAGACTCCTTGCTCAGTGGGGAGCCTGCTTCTCCCTTTCCCTCTGCCTGCCCCCCACACCCGCTTGTGCTCTCTGGCTCTATCTCTCTGTCAAATAAATGAACAAACACTTAAAAAATAAATTCAATTTTGTTAACATTGTGTTTTATTATTTTCGGGGGTAGAATTTATTGATTCATCCTTTGCATATAACACCCAGTGCTCATTACATCAAGTGCCCTCCTTAACTCCCATCACTCATTTAGCCCATTCCCCCGCTTCCTTCCAGCAACCCTGTTTGTTTCTTATAGTTAGGAGTCTCTTATGGTTTGTCTCTCTGTTTTCATCTTATTTTATTTTTCTCCTCCCTTCCCCTATATTCCTCTACTTTGTTTCTTAAATTCTGCATATGAGAGAAATCATACGGTATTTGTCTTTCTCTGACTGACTTATTTCACTTAGCATAATAGCCTCTGGTTCCAATCACATCCTAGCAAAAGGCAAAATTTCATTCTTTTGGTAAGATTCCATGGTATGTATATATGTACATGTATGTACGTGTGTATGTATGTGTTGTGTGTATGTATGTGTGTATGTGTGTGTGTGTATATACACACACACACACACACACACTACATCTTCTTTATCCACTCATCTCTCTATGGACATCTGGGCTCTTTCCATATTTTGGCTATTGTGGACATTACTGCTCTAAATATTGGGGTGTATATGCCCCTTTGAGTATTTTTTTAAGGCTGCACAATATTTCTGTGTGTATGTATGTGTGTGTGTGTATACCATGTCTTCCTTAACTAATTGTTTATTGATGGACATTTGGATTGCTTCCATATCTTGGCTATTGTAAACAATGCCACAATAAACATAGAGGTTCATATATCTTCTTGAATTAGTGTTTTTGTTTTCTTTGGGTAGATACCCAGTAGTGGAATTATTTGATCAAACGGTGTTTCTGTTTTTGTGGTGAGCGTAGCATAATGTATAGAGAAGATGTATTGTTACATTGCACACCTGAAACTAAGGTAATGTTGTGTGTCAACTACATTCAAATAAAAATAAAAAAGAGATCAAAGAATAAGAAACTGAAAAAACAGTGTAAAGACTTAAGAACAGAAAAAAAGTTGTATCATGCGCCATCCAGCAGTGTGAAGTACAAGCAATGTAAAGAACAATTAAATAAAAGGGTTGGTATGGAAGTCATTCAGAGATAAAGGAAATTAGTCATTAACTTAATTTTGTTACTCAATCAGTGGCTCTTCGGACTCCTTAATCAGTATAAATAAGTCTCACTTACTCAGAGATGCTGCAAAGAACTATCAAAGATGAAGTTCTCATAGCCCAGAGCTATGAGGATAATTTCTACATACAGAATTCCTTCCAAACAAAGGAAGGGGGAGAGTGTTCACTAAGATGAGCACTTGTGATTTAGCAACTCAGTTGGAAGTCAAAAGTGAGAGGTGCTGGCAACAGCATATCCAGCCCTTCCTGTCTGACATGCACACTGTCTCATTTCTTCCAAGCAGTCAGTACATCAAAGAAGTGCCCAGCTGGTGAGGATTCAAAGACTTGTCTTGCTGTCAGTTTTTTTTTTTTTGTCACTTTCTAGGTTTATAAGATCAGTAGTTACTTTCTTTAACAGAAATCTGACTACAGTTTGTCATAAATAACATACCCCCCCTCTCATTTCAAAAGAAGAGTCTTGAAAATTAACTCCATCCCTCCAATAGATGGTATAATTTCAGCATTTCACCAATAAAACACTAATTTTTTTTTTTTTTGGCAGTATAATGGAGACGGTGCTTTGTCAACCACACCCACAGGGACAGTGTGTATTAATTCATTCACCTCTCCTCTTCATGGCCTTGGTTCAACCATGATCATCTCTCTTCTGGACTAGTGTAATCACCTCCTAACTGATCTTCCAAATATCTCCCTTTCCTGAATGCCAAGCAGCTACTCAAATCATCTGAAAATAAATGGATGTGGTGTCATCAGCATATTTTACCCAATCACTAGGATATTTTGTAAGGACAAATTATAAATGGGAGCATTTATTAAATAATCAAATGACTTGTGATTGTAATGAAGCATGATTATGTTATATCCAATCAAATTAATATTTAGAGCATGATTACTGCTGTTGGTAGTTTGTCCTCAATCACAAGACGCATGAGGGACTGTGATCTAAAAGAGGTCTGTATGCCTCTGTAGCAGGGGAGATAAACAGCACAGCACTTCAACTACATGTCCAAGGATTTTACTCAAGGAAGAAGACAGAGAGGTGAGAGGGTTTTAGTTTTCTACATGGGATTCCCAAGCATTCAGAAGCACTGGAGCCGGAGCATGGGTTCTTCTCAACAAAGTTCAGTAGGCTCTTTCATTTACTCATGTACCAGAGCACATGTTAGCATCTACCAGTTTCCTGCAATCTCCTTAACTTCTTAATTTCTGTGTTTCTTCTCTTCACCCAACTTTGTTCTCTTTCTCCAAGGTGAACAACACAAAAACTGTTTAAAATGCTTAAGAAATTTTAAAGGATTGTTTGAAAGACCTTTAAGTTTGTGTTTTTATTTTTATTTATTTATTTTTTTCTTAAATACAATTATCCAACATATAGCACATTGCTAGTTTTGTTAGGGTCCCCCAATAATGGGTCTGTGATCAAAGGAGCAAGACTGATACAAAGCAAAGGTCAAGCAAAGCTTTATTTCACGCCAAGCATCAAGAATCAAATGCACCGGTTGGGACCGTCTCTTACAAAGAGGCAATGACCCTTCCCAGACTCACAGACTAACTTTTATAGAGGTGCTTTAGCCTGGCTTATACACAGGTGGCCAATGAGATTGCAATACACAGGGAAAACTGCACAGTCATGCTAGGTCGGCAATATGGGTGGCCAATTGAATTTCAATTTACCATAGTAAATATATGCGCGCCTACTGATTGGATGTCTCCAACAGGCCTGGCCCGACCTTGTATCTAAACCTACCCCATTTAGTCACTTTCCTGGGAGAAAGAGTGACCTCTTTGGCCAGCGCTTCTAGAAGAAGGACCTGGGCATGAACATCTTAATTCTGCCTCTTCCTTCTTTTGGGACCAACCTGTTTGCAGAGAACACACAATCCCTCTGTACCACCAGACTCTATCTGATGATGACTCCATAGTCTTTCTGACTCAGGGTTCATGTTAATCACAAGTTGTGGTAGGTTGAATGGTGGCGCCTAAAAAGATATATCCCTATCCTAATCCCTGGAACCTGTGAATGTTACCTTATTTGAAATACGGATCTTTGCAGATGTAATTAAGTTAAGGATTTTGAGATTAGGAGATAATCCTGGATAATCTTGATGAGTCCAACTTCAATGAAAAATGTTCTTAGAGAAAGGCAGAGGAGCAGAGACACAGCAGAGAAGAAAATGAAGATAGGACAAGAGGAGGGAATGTTGCCACAGAAGCAGAGATTAGAGTGATGAAGCAAGCCCCAAGTCAAGGTATGCTGACAGCTCCCAGAAGAGACAAAGAACAGATTTTCCCCTGGAGCCTCCAGAAGGAGTGTGATCCTGCTGGCATCCTGATTTCAGACTTTTGGCCTCTAGATTGTGAGAATAAATTTCTGTGTCATAAATCACCACATTTGCAGTAATTTGTTATAGTAGCCACAGGAAACAAATACAAAAGTCCATGTGGCTCATAGATCCAAACCATGATCTCAAATGAGTTTTCTTGCTAATAAAAGTGAAATGTTTATATGTACTATTTGCATATATACAGACACATATGTACATATAGGTACATTATAAATGTCTATCTATGCCACTCTGTATTATATATCCATTTTTATCTCTACCTGCTTAACATTTTGATCTCAGAACCAATCTACTGCTATCTAGTAACCCTCTCAAACTGCAACAAACAGCGATTTTTTCTGAGTTTATTAAGCTAAAACTGTTAAATAATTGGGAATGAAGATTCACCTTTGTCACGTATCTTTTTTGATATCAGGATGATTTGTTTTTTTCCCTTTTGGATGACTAATATGATGCATTATATGCTAATTGCATCGTGATCAGAGAGTATGGCTTGTGCCTTATGGAATTTATGGAAATTTTTTTCTACGAATAACTTTTATAAATGTTCCATAGGCACTGGAAAAGATGTGTTCTGTTTATTGGATAAAAGATTTGTCTAGAGCTGGGAGGACCATATGGGCCGGCGAGCTGGGATACTCCATTTACACCTGCTGTCCTGGCATCAACAGCACTCCTTTTGACTATCAGAATGTCCTAATTTAGATGACAAATTGTGCTCAACCTTTCTGGAGGAAGGACGGCAAGAGGTTAAGAGCATAGTCTCTTAATCAGGCTGTTTAGGCACATGCCTCACCTCTCTGTGCCTGTTTCCTTGTCTATAAAAGAGGGGTACGACAGCCCATGTTGAGCATTCAAAGATGCTGACTGTTAGTATCTGTCATGTCAACCTTCTTCAGATTCTCTAAGTCAGAGTTATTTACCTGATTTAAATATTTATTTCCATCCTTATTTATTTTTTTCTCCCTGTATGTCAAGAGGCACATTAAAGTCTCTTGCTTTTATTGTAGTTTTATCCTCTCTATTTCCAGTAAATTGACTATAATAATTTTGAGTCATTATTATATGCATAAGGGTCATGACAATTAGATCTCCACTATAAATTCCATCATGTATCAGTATAAAATGCTCATTTTATCCCTGTGGAGGAAAAGGGGGCTTTTGGGGAAAGTTGGAGGTAGAGATGTTAGCAAGGATACCTGGGCTCTGGCGCTGCTTCCTCTCACCAGTTAAGAAGGCTGAATTTGGTCAACTTCCATTGGGCAAATTTTGTGTGATTACCATGGGGTAATGAGGGTAGTATGCATGGAATTTTATAGGATTTGTAATTTAGATGTAAAAGTGGAGCCTACCTGTAGTCAAGAGTCCCAAACAAACAAACAAACAAAAAGCACTCCTGTTTAGATGGCAAGCAGTATGCCCATTATTTGGTTAGACCTCATTTCCTGAACCACTATCCTCTTGTTTATTTACCACCTTTTTCCTGTTTGATTCACTAGTTCATGTGGATTTTTTTTTTATTTCTTATATTATTTTATCCCTTTTCTTCTTCAATTTTGTAGATGAGGAAACTGAAGTTCAGGGAATTACAGTGATTTTTCCAAATCTCACAGCTTCTGCTTACCAATCACCTCGTCTATCTAATCTATCCATTTATCTAATAGAAGAAAGTGTTATCTTAAAAAAAACAAGATGGGATCATACATACAACTGACTATATTTAAATCAGTTAACAAAGTTGTTATATGAAGGCAGCTCTGTGTTTGTCTACTCTTAGAGCCATCATTCTTTCAATGTGACTTTCCTGGAGAAGCAGCACAACAGAAAAGGGAGGGAGAATGCAGGTGTGTTTTCCAAGCTTGAGGCAGAGAATACAAAGGACCTCAATGTGCCACCACTTATATCTGTGTTAGAGTCATAAGCCTTTTGACTGTTATATGAACAGGAGTCATCCTGAGCTGACTTTCTTTACTCTGGCTCATTATTTAGCAAGTTCTGCTTTGCAGCAGCACTAACACACTAACAAATCTAACTGGGCTCCAAGGCAAGAGATGGTGGGCACTGCAAGTCAAAACAGAGTAGTTTCGTGGGCACAGACATACTGGATTTAGGTCTTTTTTGTAAAGGCCTGAGCAGACATTTGGTGCAGACGCTCATACACTGACAATAGACACAGCAGATGACAGTTCTGAGTGGATTATGATCCATGGAATATTGGGAAGGAAATGATCCATGGAAAACTGGGAAGGCCTCGGCTAGGAGAGAGAGAAGTAAGAGCTACTTCCTTAACTGACTCGCAAGTGAGAAGCAGTATTTTTATTTGACGTCGTTGTATGTATAAATACTTGAGCCTTCTTTACTCTGTATTAAAATGAGGACAGCCCAATGGCCCTTTACTCATTTAAGAATGGGCCTCATTTAATAATGGCTCCTAAACAAGTACTCTCAACTTGAGGCAGTTTCATGGATAAGGTGCTTATGAAACAAAGACCCCAAAGTCAGTGTTCAGAGGAAATATGTGTCTACCTCAAATATAAGGAGAGGGTCCCTTCCAGATATTACATAAGAGAAGAGATTGCTACCTTATATTTCCACCCTCACAAATCCTGTCGTGTTATGGGGCATTCTCTGAATCCCTTCATTTTGAATGTCACAGCAGTATTTTGGGTAAGTTACATAAGCCTGAAATTATCTCAATCAATGAAAGTTTTAGATGCTTATAAAACTAATCTGACTGAATTGGTTAAAGACTTTTTTTTTTTAAGAGCAAAACTACACTGATTTAGTAATTACCCTTGGGTATGACCTCCAAATTGAACAACTGGGTGTTGCTGTAAAACTCACCTTAAAAGCAGCATAGTAAGCACCTGTATATGTATCACATATATGGGTCTTATAGGACGAATAAAGACAGAGAAACAGCAAGTGTCCAAATATTCAGCAAAAGTGTAATTGAGCCTCAAGATGAACTTCCAGTGAATGCATCACCAAAGTTTCAAAGAGTGATGTCTCAAAATAGCCTGATGGAAGTAGAAGACCATGCCCCGGAAAACTGTGTAAGATGACTTGGGAAGTGGCTCCAATGTTGACAAAGTCCTGATGACATGGTTGCGTATGATGAATTTGAGTAAAATTTTCTCGTAACACATGAGAGTGGGGAAAATGCAATACTTGTCTCAATTTTATATAACATGTGATTGAATATGTAATGGGTAATATACATTTTATATAATATGATTTAAAATATAACTAACATAGTAGAGTTAATATTCTAAGTAGTTATCTATTTTGTTAAGGTTGGCCTAAAAATGTTTATTTAGGCGGTATCACACTGTGAATTTGGAAAGCGGTCACTGCATATGCAGAAGCATCTTGGGTTTGGTCACATGCATTATTTATGGCAACTTGACTTCGCCTTAGTGTTGGCTTTAGCTTCCAGCACTCCTCTCCTTTTGTGTCCTAGGCTCTAGGTTCGACCTGCCCTGTGCCTGCCTGTGACCTTAGTGCCTCTGGCCAAGAGGAAACAGATAATATCTATATCAGACTGAATTGCATAGGGTGATGATTTATTTGTGATTTTTCAGGCTTTCGGCTCCTTGGCAAGCAACCTGGTTTTCATGCCCCAGCTTCCTGTTGAGATTTTCTCAAAATGATGTGGGACCTTCACCACACACGCACACACATATATGATATTGAACAATATCTATTAAGCCAGAGGAATGGCTATGGCAAGAGACATACTGGAGCTTGAATCTTCTCTGGTTGAGGCTGACAGAATAATGAAAGAAATGATGAGAATGTCAATAACTAATGAGATATTTTGCCAATTCATTGATTAAAACTATACAAGGGTTTTTTTTTATCCTTGCAAAATCCTGTCCTAACAAAGGCCAAAGCACTATAAATAGCAATTATTGAACCTTTAAAGCATCTAATTCAGTTTAACAAACATAGGCCATGAAACTTATTGGAAAATATTTCTTCTCCTAGGGGCTGGATTCACTGGGCTGATGTGGATTTAAAACACTAATCCTGTGCACAAAATCAATTTCGCAAACATGCAGTTGGAAGTCTCCTGGACAATCTTAGTATTTTCAAGTGGAAAAATTATCCTACACTTTGATTCTAGTAGTCCTTCAAAAAAATTCTTTTATAATGATCTGTTGTTTTAGAAGCAATTAGGCCAATTAAGCCTGACAGCGTGATTTCAAGAGGGATGCTGTGCAAGCCCCTATCCACAATGAGCATCTGCAGTGAAGCAAGGAACAGCTGATGCATGCGAAGAGATGTGATTCCCGAGTGCTACCTATAAACCCCTTGCCCTTGGGAAAGACACAGTGGAGTAAGAGGAAAATGATGATGATTTTGGATTCCTGTTTAGTCCTTTTCAAAGGGAGGAAGGTACATCAAAAAGCATTCCCATCAGCCATTAAAGAAGAGATTTGGTATATGGAGTAAGTCTGTGACTGATGCATGAAAGGAAGAGAAAACCCACCAAAATTTCCCTTGGAGGTGAGTATTCCAAAGGAAGATCCTTATCCCATAGATGTACACAACTCTGAACAGAACAGTGCTTAAGGCAAAATAGGTAATATGGGGGTCTGGACTTTTATTTTGAAATTAATAAAATGTCGTTGATATATAAAGGGCCAAATTAAGTGTAATTGTGAATTGAGTTCATTTCCTGCCTGAATCAGAACAGAGAATACAGAAAAATATTCATGCAATATTACAGTGAAGATACATTAACATGGTGATGGACAATATTAGATTTCATTTCAAAAAATAATATTGGGTTAAAACCAAAAGAGGACATATTTTAAAAAAAATTCTCATAGTTAGAAACACTTACTTTAAAATCTCACTAAACTCACCACAGATCATGTTTTCAGCACTACTATTCATCCTTAAGTCTATATTAGCAAAGACAGATGATGTGCCTGAATTCTGTTCCTTTTCTTCATTTATTTTTTTCTATTGCGTAACAAGAATCAGAAGGAGATGCACTGCTTCTATAAGGCAGATCCGGTGGTTAGTGAACATTTTTTTAAAAAGATTTTATTTATTTATTTGACAGACAGAGATCACAAGTAGGCAGAGAAGCAGGCAGAGAGAGGAAGAAGCAGGCTCCCTGCTGAGCAGAGAGCTTGATGCGGGGCTCCATCCCAGGACCCTGGGATCATGACCTGAGCCGAAAACTGAGGCTTTAAATGAGCCACCCACGCACCCCTGGTTAATGAACATGAAAAACAATGCCATGGCTAGATGGGTGTGACTTATGGATCTGTGGTCACAATAGTGGAGAGTGTAACCACAGCTCCTCAGAAAAATTTACTTTTCTTCAAGTTGACTTGTGATCATTCTTTGAAGCAATTTGCGTCAGTACCTAGCTCAGTTACAATAGTTGGTGGGGGGGAAGTATTGAACAAAGAAGATTCTTTTATATCCAAAACACAGGAGAAATTACATCATTAGTTTTTCTGTAACTAATAATGTTGGCTAGTCCTAGATAGAAGAGGTAGTACAGACATCTATACTACCAGACTTCTAGTTTAGGATAGAGGTTTCTGAATTTCGCTGCTTCAGAATCACCTGGGCAACTTATTAAAACTATAGACCTTAGATCAAAATCTTTGCATTTTTTATAAACTCCCTATCCTACATATTCTTGTGGTTCTGTGTCCCACAAAGCTTGAGCACTGCTGCTCTCAAGGGTAGTACTGGAATGTCTTATGTTGTAAATTATTAATATTTCTGATATCTATTACTCACGTGTAAACCTTAAGAACAAAATCCTTTTCTTCCTTTAATTCTGTGAGCGACTGCAGAACATCCAGGATGCTCAGGACAGCGCAACCATATGGTCGCCGGTAGTGTAGGTGAGCAGGGCCCTTCTTCGAGTCATTCAGGAGCATCCGGCCTGAAGCACAGCAGAAAATACCAGTCAGACCAAGAACTCCAGGCTCCTCTCCAGTACCACCTGATTGTCATCCAAGGATGCCAGAGATATAGGCACCTTAGAAATACTCTAAGCTGGAAGACTAATTTAGGACTAAAGAGAGCCATGCAGGGATGCAGAATATTTATGTGGAGGAATGCCAGACAGGCCTTGGCCACATTCAATTAATCATCCTTATTATCTACCTTAATACCATTAGTCCATTTATTAATCATATGAGAATAAAACAGTGGTTTTATGAATTTCTTAGAAAAACCACTGTGTTAGATTTAAACCTCTTTGGCATATTGGGGATACAAAGTTTAGTATTTTTGTTGCCAGGTAAAAACTTTGTATGCAAAGGTAAGAACCATGAGTTATTCTTCCAACCAAATTTTGCTGTCACGGCTGCTCTTGAATCTCTGCTGGAGCGAAAGTTGTCTCAGAAAGAATGGGGGCTCGCTTCTCCCGCCTACCAAAGCTGTGCCTAATGGTGGTCGCGAGAGGACTTGAAGAAGCAAAACTGGAACGTCAGTAAGTGCTTACGAAGTACAGCAAAACAAAGTACAGTAAAGAGGTGTTTTGTTGGCAAAGAAGTAAAAAATACTCTTTGACAAAAAAGGTACATGATAATGTCAGAATCCAAACTGATGGAGGAAGACTTGGTTAGACCCCAGATTATGCCTTATGCTCGAAATGAGGCTGAGTAAATCAACCACAGAGCAGCAGCAAAAATCACTTTCGTCATCTTGGGTGGGGTAAAAGTGAAATACCATACATCAGCTGCAGTAAGGGTAGTAACTCTTATTTTGTGGAAAACTGCACAGATACATACTTTGGATACAAAACACAGCAAAGGCCATTCGCCACATGTTCAAGATGGCAACCTGCAACCTGTTGTAAGATCTCTGAAGTGGAAAAGCTGGTACAAAGGCAAAGCACTGTGGTGGAGAGAATGTTAAAAGAGCAGACCACTTGAAATAAAGAGTTTGGAGTTTGGGTCTAAAAACAAATTGGGAGCAGAAGATTTCAAGTAAAAAAAAAAAAAATGCTTTCATTCATGTCAAATTCAGCTACCATAGCAGCTGAGCTTAAGGCAGAGTTCCAATACAAGCTGGACTCCCGTCCTGAGACCTGACATTACGGGTAAGAGCTATGGAGATGAGAAAGCTCAAACATAGTAGTAGATACTTATCCCAAGGTGGGCTGGTCTTAGTCATGTGAACGGATAAGGTCAACAGTACCTATTCGTATCACATGGGCAACTATATATAAATCTCTCTTCATATCTTTGCTGCTCAGATCCTAAGAAAAGAAAAAAAAAGTAAATTAAGACAATGAATGTACTGAAAATAATTAAAATTTCACTTCAAAACCTCATAATCATCTGTTTTTGTTACTTTTAGCATATGTTATAGGTGGGGAGGGGGACTAAATAAAGCACACAGTGGTTTAGCGGTTTGTAAGATTCCTGTGGCCAAAGTGTGAATATCTTATCTGCCTCTGGAAGTTAATTTATTGATAATACCTTCCCAGCTTTTATTTAGAATAGCCAACAGATATCTACAAGAGTTCTCACATTAGAAATCTTCATAATATTGCCTTATCCATGTTTATTTGAACATCATTTTATAAAAAACATTTTGTAACAAAAGAAATGTTCAATGAAGAACAAAAAATGGAAAACACCAATAAGCTTATTAATGACTGAGATTTTAAAATTTTACTCTTTACTGATTTTATGTTTATTCTGTGTTCCACAATGATTATTATGCACTAGATATGTTCCCTTGAGAAGAGACTAATTTGGCCTTAGTGAAACCTCAAAAATTTGATCTCCATTTCTAAATTTAGATATGCATCATTTGTACTGAAGTATAAAGCTGAAAATAATCTTATCTGGAAAATTCTAAGGGCTTCCTTTAAGTAAACGATCTGATCCAATCAGTAATTTTTAAAACTAAAATTATTAAAATAATTTTATACATTAAATTATTTATGTTTAGAACACCTTTCGAAATAAAGCATTCATTTATGGGTATGTATTTCACTTTAACACGTTGTACTTAAAATAATAAAATGTTAATATATACTCTGTTTCAGACTTCTCACCAGGTCAGCTTGCTGCTCACTGAGACACACTGTTGTGAATTAATGATATTGATGGAATAACCTCTGTCCTTAATGGACAGTTTCTCAAGATTTCCCTTTTGCTTCTAGGAAAAGGTCCCTTACTTAGTTCCCTGTCTTTCCCATCTTTCATCTCTTGACTGGTCCCGATGCTGTCTCTTTTTAAAAAGGCAGGGAAAGGGACAATCAAGTGACAGTTATAGTTTCAAATGAGCTTTGCAATCCAGAGTCCCCATGTTTGCTTTATTTTTATACCTTGTTGCAAGGTTAGGACTTGGGTAAGGCAAGCAAGGCACCCAAGGTGCAAAGTTTAAGGGGGTCTCACTCTCAGGAAGTTGTGCTTTGCTTGCCTTACCATAGACCAGCTCTGCCCTGTAGAGCGGCCCTAGACATATGAAAGGAAAGGAGACATTAAAAAGTAATGTGCAATGGTGAAATTGAAACTTTTAGGTTCTAGATGGTTATGACATTTCACCAAATTCTTGATGGAATAACAAAGTGTGCTTATAATGAAATAGGATACAAAATAATTTAAGATAAATGTGTATCTCTGGAATCACAAAGAAATATTTTTACATGAAAGTTGTCGTTTGAAACTGAAAAAAGGTGGTTCAGGCTCCATCTTACCACTTCCTTTAATTTAGAAATGGAATTTAAAGTGATACCTTCAAATATCTCTGTATTTTGACACCCATTAAAATGGTTACTAAATAACAAATAAAAATTTAAAAAATCCACATTACCACTTCTTTGTGCTTTTTTAGGGATTGAAACATGTCTACTTACTGAAAAATATAGAAATTTTTGACACATTTCAAAATGAAATGGTTCCTTCTACATAGCTTTGAATGTGTTAAGCCAAACTACCAAATAACCAGTATGATGATTAATCTCTACATCTACGAATTCAAGTCAGTTACCAAAGATGATCAAACACTAATCAGATCAGTTGTACACATGAGCACAGGACCTCTCTCTTGGTTCTAAGTGAATGGAAGGAAGAAAACTGAAATATAATTTCCAAGTAGATAGAGTAGGCGCCCTTTCTGACCATTTTGTATTTGGTACCTAGAACTCTCTGTGGTATTTATTTTAAGTCAATAATATAAAATGGGAATAATTGGTGCAAAAAATATTTTATGTGAAATTATTATTCGTGAGTCCCACATAATTTCAGTGTGAAAGCTATCTTATTAAACATAAGTACGTGGTTAAACACAGTTACCACAAAGTTAGTAAACACTCACTGTTTAAGACTAGGTACCAAGTGTGGCTATCCATGTTAAAATACTCACAAGACCTGTAAAACCAAGATGTGAAGAGGAATTCCCACCATTCATTTGGTGAGCTGAGTTTGAATTTAGATTTACCCTCTGGGGCATACTCTCCAATCCCACATAATTAAAAGCTGGTTCCCAACTACATGGTAGTTATAGGGGAGTGACTCAGGGCTCAGCATCTTGGACTCAGTTCCTGATGTTCCATTTGAAACATGGAGAAGTCAACTCACTTTCCTGTGCCTGAACTGCCCTTTTTCTGTACACATAATGGGATTTGCAAAAACAAAACAAGGCCAATTTATTCATGCTTATGCTACAGAAGAAGCAGAAGCTATAAATAAATGTAGAAAATATAATGCCAATGAATGCAGGGAAAACAACACAAGTTAATTTTCTGAGTTGGTTACTCAAATATAACAAAAAATAAACATATTCATTTACTTCTATAACAAGTCATTACTGGGGCCTTCATATTTGCCAGGGACTGTGTGTGAAGCACTGGATGTCTACTAAAAAAGTAAATTCACAGACATGTTCTCACACGTTCATATACATAGCCATTGTTTATCACGAAAGTTAGGAAATCACTGTATTAGACATTCACATAAATATGAAACACCTCCTTCTGGATAAAATTCTTTATGGACAGGAATCTCTGAAATCTGACAAGGTTAGAAAAAACCCCGATTTTATAGAGAACAAGGTTGAGTCATGAATAATGTGCTGGTCTATAATGTGGCTCTGAAGTCTGCTTGAGTAATCTTGCAAAACCACTCAGTTTGTAGGCCTCCCTCTTCTTGATGCTAAAAGGTAAGCTATCAAGTTGGCACTGACCATAGCTGTGGCTGCATTTTCTTGCATTACTCTCAAACTGTAGCACCTATGTCAATCTGGAAAACTTTAGCTCACAGGAGGAACTCAAGTCTTAGATGAGAAAATAGGTTCCACCAAAATTAATATTTCTCATTGCTTAAAGTAAAACATGAAAATCCTGGATAAGACAGTGTTGTGAAAAAATTTCATGTGCTTTGTAAAAATTTCTCAAATCATTCTTTAGGATCTTAAAAAGCAATCCAGAGCTGTACTGCAAAGGGAACTACAGAAGTGGTATTTTTAGCAGCCTTGTCTTCCCATTGTGGCAGAATAAGAGCACATGAATGTTATGTGCATCTTTGATTTATAAAGTCACAGCTACAGCTTAGGCCTCTGGGCCCATATAGATAATTAAAATGCTACAAAATGAAAATTTCAATTTACTGTAATTACATTCAAATATCATCATAATTAAGTTCATTTTTCAAGAGACAAGGACCACACTCATCATATTCAAGGACAGCCATACATACAGCTCTATTCACAATGCCAGAGAACAAGGAAGCAGTGATTTCTTTTGGTGCTTTATCAGAGAATCAGGGTCTAGAAAAACCTCCTAAGGTCAGTGAGGCATTCTAGGCAGATGGGTGTCTTTTTTCTTCCTATTTCTATTTCAGAAAGGTGACCACAGAGGACCACTTCAGTGTTTACACACTCTCACTTCAGAAGCTCTTTCCCAATATCCTAACCTAAATCCCAACTTGTACTCTTTCCCTCGTTCTTTTCCTACTGAAGGAATAGCACTGCTTTCCCCCGACAAAATCATCTCAACTCCCTTAACTGTCTTCATGGGTCTGCTTTACCTGCTTGGTCTTCCTGCATTGTCTCCTAGAGTTTGAATGCTGAGCTCCAAGATGGGCTAAAAAAATCACTTTAGCTTAACCAGACTTACAAATGTTTCTGTACATCTGGAGAGTTTTCAACAGAAACTGTCCCTGAGAACATGGCTTCTGATTCTGCAGTAGTGCTGTTTGAAGCTTTGAAAGATAAAGTTGTAGTAAATGAACAAAAAAGTCATGTACTCGCCACATATATGTGGTATCAGTAAAACAGGTAAACAAATCCAGTTCTATCTTTCAGAGAAAGCTACATATACAATGCCTAGAGAAATCCTATTTGTGTTTAAGAGGTACATTGTAAGCTCTGAGACACCTGACTGTAACCCATCAATCACACACCCCACACCAGGGCAGAGGCACTGTGAAACTATCACACCTCCTGGCGTTAATGGGTCTTAATGTATCTCACTAATACCGAAGCAGATCAAAGACTCCACAAGAGTCAAAACTGGTTTAAAATTATAACACAGTCTTGTTTTCTCCTTCAGCAAATAAACAAAGCTGCACACTAGTTTTCTTTAAATAAAAAACATTTAGTAACTCAAAATCAACTTGAGGAATACACAAGGCAATGTGGTATTATTAGGCTGAGCACTTGCCAGAAGCAGATTACTATGTCTTCTCTGAGCTGATGAGTTTGTGGTCCTGGAGACCATGAATGACTACATCGTTATTCGGAAAAAATGAAAGTATAGATCACAGTAGGAAAAGACCCTCTATTTGGATGTAAGAGAGAAGAACTACTTAGTTTGTCTCTCTTTATATGCACTCACTAAAAAACTGCAAAGCTGTAAATTTGGTGGATCCCTTTAGAGACATTATACTTCTACATCAGAGAAATTCCAAGTGGCCTTGAATAAGAATAGTAAGAAAGACTTCTTCCAGATTTTGTCTGTTATATTAAATAGCTTCTAAAATCTACATTAGTAAAAGGTATTTGATTATATTTCTTTAATAAAAATTCGATTAGAAACTATAGCTGATTTCAGTTTTCTTTAAATATTTCATTTAAATCTGATAGAAACATAAATCAAGCCCTAATCTCCCCAGTGTGTAAGAATAAAGGGAGGTAAGAATAAATACTTGTTTCCAGGGTGACAATATCCACATAGCAGGCCCCTGGGTAGAGTCAACAGCAGAGAAGGGGAAGAGAATTTGCACATACTGTAAAAAGGGCACACATTCGTTCTATCTTCTCTGGATTCCTTGGCCCACCATTCTTGTTCAGTCTCACCAGAAACCGCTCACTGAAATGTAGGAGAGAGAGACAGAAAAATGTAAGGGACCATATGCTCCAGAACAAATAAAAAGGGCATTTATAGAGAAACCCTAAACACTGTCAGAACAGCTCTTAGTGACAGGCAAGGCCAAAAGTACATGTCTAATGCCAGGACACTATTTTTCTTGCCAAGCAGCATGCAATGGACACTACCAACTGCCTAACAGCTGTTGCTGTTTCTCTGCTGGCAGCAGCTCTCCTTTCCCTAAAGGTGTGTGCTCCCTGAGAGGAGCAATGAAGACTGTATCTTCTATTATTTTCCAAATATCTGCACAGCTCCACTCATAACATAGGCCCATAACAAGCATATATATTCTCTGATATGAACACTCAGATCATAAAAATATCCACCATACTCGAGCCAAAACTATCTATATTACCCACTTTATATCTTCCTATAGAACTCTTAAGAATCATTTCAGGACTAAGAAAAAAAAAATGTTACAGGGACTTAGAAAATTTTGAGCAAAAAGTCAAAGAGAAATAATGTGTTATAACTAGAGCTGCAATCAGAATTTCATAGGGTCATTAAAACATTCTATTTCACAAACAAGACAGGTTAACTCTAAAAGTAAATTACTGGGTTAAAAAACCAGAGATACAGTGTTTGTGACATCTGGAGCAGTGTCTCTTCATTCTCTTACTCCTGCCTGCTCCTGCCCAGGCTCAAATTTTTCTACCTCTTCATCCCAAGGCTCCCCATCAACTGCAACAGAGAAACTGAGCCATGGAAAAGACCACATTTCTAATCAAATTAAAATTCTAAAAGTAATTTACTTGTCCTGTGCTCATAGTCATGTACTCGCCACATATATGTGGTTTCAGTAAAGAGGTCAATATTAAAATATTGTCCTAGAATTATAAGATAGAATATCAACTTTCTAGGTTGCTTACTTTGTTCATGTGTCCATCTGTTTATTTAGTCAACCAATAGTTATTAAGTTCTGTGTGCTAAACGTGGGAATACAAATGTGAACAAGATACACACAAGGTACTTTTCTTCATAGAGCTTGTGATCCTGGTAAACAATTAAATATGCAGAAATGAAGCTAAAAAAGATTTTTTTCTGCCAGGGGTTTGGATGGCAATAAGGAGAGAATGCGCACAGAAGGAGCAGGAAAAAGGGCTTTGGTCAGAATCCTGAGGGATGTTGATATTTAGGGGAAAAATAAAAGGTAGAACTAGCCAAGTAGACACATGGGGACAAATAGAAAAGCAGGAAAAATAAGGAGGAGGTGGGAAGAAAATGTCTGAAAGCAGGGTGGGGAGAGGAGGAGGGGTTGGTGAGTTCTAAGGTCAGTGAGAATCACAGGAGACAAACACAAGAATGTCTCGGAACACAGACCACTGTGATTCCTGCAATAACAGTTTTAGTGGAATGGTAGAGAAAGAAGCCCAGTGTGAGGAGGAAGAAGTGAGGAGGCAGAAATAGTCTAGACTACTTTTTAATAAATGGCTGTGGAAATGTAGAAGTGAACTTATAGTTGAATGGGCATATTGGGTTAAGGGAGGTCTTAATTTTTTAAAAGATTTTATTTATTTGAGAGAGAGAAAGAGAGAGAGAGAGAGAGAGCAAGCACAGGCAAGGGGGAGGGGCAGAGGGGCTCCCTTCTGAGCCAGGGAATCTGATGCAGGACTTGATCCCAGGACCCTGGGATCATGACACGAGCTGAATGAAGGCAGACAGTTAACCAACTGAGATACCCAGGCACCTGAGGGAGATCTTTATTAACATGTGGGATAACCCTTATGTTTATACTTAATTGTCAATAAAGGCACCAAAATTTAGAAATGGAGCACAGTAATTTCAATGGTGTTTCAGAATCCAAATGAAAAAACTAAACTTTAATCCTTGCCTACAAAAGGTTAAGTTGCCTAAAAGTAAGAGCTAAAGCTATAAAACTGTAAGAAGAAAACACAGGAGAAAAATGAATACAAGTATCTTTGTATATTTTATTTACATTTGTATTTCCACATTTAGCATAAAAGAGAAAAATCTTTGTGATTTCAGATTACTAAGTGAATATCATGAATCACAATAAAATGGTAAACTGAACTTTATAAAAATTAAAACCATCTTTTCTTTGGGAGACATTATTAAAGTGAGAAGACAAGCTATGGACTGAGAAAATATTTACAAATACTCATCTAAAAAAGGACTGTATTAAGAACATATGGAGTTCTGAGAGTTCTTTATAAGTAACAGCTCAACTTAAAAATGGACAAAAGATCTGAAAAGATCTTTCACCAAAGAACATACAAGGATGGCAAATAAGCTCAAGAAAACATCATTAATCATTAGAGAAATACAAACTAAAATCACAGTGAGATACCACTACACTCCTATTCGAATGGCTAAATTAAAGACTAAATATACCAAGGGTTGGTGAGAATGTAGAGGAACTAGACCTCTTGTAAACTGCTGAGGGAAGTGCAAAATGGTATAGTCAGTTTAGAAAAGAGTCTGACAGTTTCTTTATAAAGTTAAACATATACTTATTATATGATCTAATCATTCTGCTCCTAGGAGAAATGAAAAGTTATGTCCACACTGAGGCCCGTATGTGAATATTTACTGCAGTTTTATTCATAATAGCCAGAAACTGTAAAGAATACAAATATTCATCATGAGATGAATGGAATATCCATACAATGGAATATTACTTCACAATAAAAAGAACTACTGAGATATATAATAACTTGGATGAATCTCAAAAACACATACTAAGTGAAAGAAGCCAATCAATCACAAAAGACCGTATATTGTATGCCTCCATTTACATTATAATCTAGACTAGGCAAAACTGTAAGGAAGGAAACCAGATCAGGAGTTGTCAGGGCGAGGGAGGAGGGCAGGGACTGACTGCAAAGGTGCATGAAGGAACTTGCTGGGCTGATGAAAGCTTCTACTTCTTGAATGTGGTGGTGATTCCACAACAATAAATTTGTCAAAACTCACCAAACTATGTTTTAAAAAGAGTGAATTTTACTACATGTAAATTACAGTTCAACAACCTGACTTCAAAAAAGGACAGGGCACACTAAAGAACATTTATTTCTAATAGGACAATGTTTGTAGGTGATAAGATACTGAAGGGAGGAAAGAGAGAAAATAATTGGCAAAGGAAAAAGAAGTTCCCACCTCCTTGGGAAAACTGAGAGAAATCAAGGAAAGAACGAAGGAGGAAACAACCCGTGTGGATACAAATAAGTTAGTAGTTTTAGCAGTTGGGTGTATCAGAGAAACAGGAAACAAGAGCATCAAAGTAACATTTCTCTGTCTGTTACTGTAGTTATCTATCCTAACTAACATGTATATATGCATTCAACCACCCAGTTAACTCTTTATTTATTTATTTTCAGTATAACAGAATTCATTGTTTATGCACCACACCCAGTGCTCCGCGCAATACGTGCCCTTCCTAATACCCACCACCTGGCTTCCCCAACCTCCCACCCCCAGTCCCTTCAAAACCCTCAGATTGTTTTTCAGAGTCCATAGTCTCTCATGGTTCACCTCCCCTTCCAATTTCCCTCAATTCCCTTCTCCTCTTCATCTCCCCATGTCCTCCATGTTATTTGTTATGCTCTACAAATAAGTGAAACCATATGATAATTGACTCTCTGCTTGACTTATTTCACTCAGCACCCAGTTAACTCTTAACTTGATATAGGAATAGAAAAACAGTTTTTTAAGGAAGTTTATGTCTTTTTCAGAGAATTTATCACTACTTCTGCATTCTTTTTTTTTAAATTTTTTCTTTTCAGTGTAACAGTATTCATTGTTTTTGCACCACACCTAGTGCTCCATGCAATCCCTGCCCTCTCCAATATCCACCACCTCGGTCCCCCAACCTCGGAACACCTGCAACTGTTCTCACTGTCATATTACCAATCTCTCAAGGACAGACATCTACCACGCAGGCTGCTGCTGGAGCTGCTAGACCCACAGAAAGGTGTATGGTTTGGAGGAGCTAAATCAAGATCTGGTCCAAAGATAAAAGGTCCAAAGATAAAACAAATTCCAGAGTGGATAGGTCCAAAGATAAAAGGTCCAAAGATAAAACAAAATCCAGAGTGGATAGGGTTGCTGGCCCTATCAGAACCCAAGAACGCCTCTTTTCCCTCAACAGTGAGAGGAGGCCCCTGAGTTCTCACAGTGCCCACATGACCTTCACATGTCCTAGAGCCTTTCATGCTTCTGTTTTCATCTGACCTTCACAATTTGTGAAACCGAAAATAATTGTTTTTTTCCCCCTTCATTTTATATGGTTTTGGATACGTATCTAGTTATTTTCTGTCGTGCTAGCTTCTCCAATGGGTATGACAAGCAAATGATGTTTTCTTCTAACATTCAAACTATTTGAAAGCAAACATTGGATAGCCAATGTTTCCTGAAGTGGTCGAAAAAAGTGGGAAACACTGTAGTAAACACAGTTAAGCAGGTTTTTACCACTAGGACTTCTCAGAGGTTTAAAATGTTATGATGTGTTTTGATACCAATGGGACAGATGACATTTGACCCTGCAGGGAGCTTTTCTGTAAGGCAATGGAGTCTGTACAGAGTTTGAGAAATTGGCCAATGAGAGCTACAGCAACCACTCATATTTCCCAATGGTATGAAAGGAACTGTGGTCAAAAGAGTAAAATTTAAAATTTATTCATGAGATTTTATGAACATCCTCTATAAGAGAGCAACAGGGAAGTTTATCTCTTAAATAATATGGGTGATAAAACTCCAATTCTTTCAAAAGAAAGAAAGAGGTAATGTTAAATTCTTACTTTTCATAAGCAACATTATAAGAGAACTGCTCCATATTTAGTGGTTTTTATGATGAGCTATGCATGAACAGTATATGAAGTTACATTAATTTCAGAATTTCATTATTATTGAGCAAGTTGCTACAAATGAATTCCATAATTTGAATCTGTGGCAAGTCTAAGTGTCCCAATTTTAAGATCACTTGATTTTATGAAGGTTCTAATTCACACACTCATACACATTTCCATGGATAGTAATTCATGCATCCCTAGAGCAAATGTTCAGTGACCATCAATAAGATCCCAGCCTATACTGAGGCAGAGACAGTCTCTGATACTTAGGGAGAATATTTCCTGAAGACTCTGTTTTGGAAATACAAGCATCCTCCTCAAATAAGTTCAGAGGAATTCTCTCAACTCTTCCATTTTAATCTTCGTGTTTCTCATTTGTTCCTCTGTGGAGATGGACGGCAACTACTTAGCAACTACTATCTCTTCTGTGATAACCTCCCAGGTGCTGAAAAACAGACAAGGAGCCCCAAGGCCATAGTACATAGCACAGTGCGATAGATTAAAAACTCTCTAGTATTTCCTCACAGATTCATTTTCCAATTTAGCTCACTTGGCTTTATTTCTCAAGTTCTTCAAGTTTTCCCACTTTCATTCTGAAGCACAAGAGCAGAAATACATAAAGGGGTTTCATAAAGGCAAATCAGTACTGTGGTTTTCAAATTTATTTTTAGTATCTGCTTTTCAACAAAACCTTACACTATTCAATATATGAAAAATCGATAAAGAGCTACTTAGGTTGAGTAGGGGAACTGGAGGGGCAGGGGGGAAAAAATCCTCCCTACTTAGGCTTCTCTCCTAACCACGACCTGTCCCTGAGACACTTCAGGGCTCCAAAGAACACATTTATAACTATTATTACAGTTCAAGGATTTTTTCCAGCCTTCTTTCCTCCTTTTCATTCATTTCAACAAGCGTTCATGAACCTTCACAGTATTCCAGAAACTGAGGTAGATATTGGGAAAAGAGAAATGAAATGGTCCCTCCCTATCCTCAAGGTTTTGAGTCTACTGGGAGAGAGGCACAAATAAACCCCAAATTGCAACATAATGTGAAAATGCTATAATTATACAGAAAGGGGCTACTAACAAGTTCTACTGGGATGAGGATAGGCTGCCCAAATGGGATACTACAAAGGACTCTTGCAGTATTGCGAGGCTTACAGCATTTGGTGAGAGGTAGTTAGAGATGAAGAGAAGAGGATTCTAGGAGAGTGCTCCAAGTGCAGACTCTCAGAGGGCTGAGGTATTTTGATGGTGGGAAGGCTCCGGGCAAGAGTTAGGAGGGCACTGGAGAGCCAGGGAGTGGTCAGAGGTACTATGCAACACAGAGTGGACAAATCCAGAGTGGACTTAGCTGTGACGGTTCTCCAAACTTGGCTATTATCAGGAATAACTGCCAGCCTATGAAAATACAGATTCCTAGACCCCATCCCAGGTCTTCTGGATCAGAATCTCTAGAGGAATAGACTCAGAGGACTTCTGGGGAGAGTGTAAGAATCTGCCTTTTTAAGCAAGTTTGGAAAACCCCATTATGGGCCTTAGAGAAGCTTGGAAAGTTCAACTAGGAGAAGCACTGTTGACCTCCTAAGTCTTTTGAATGATCACTTGGGCTGCAGTGTTGAAAGCAAGTTGATAACATAGAAAATACTCCAAAGACAATGGGAGTAGCCCCAGCAAGCTATGATTCAGTTTGGAAACAGAAGAGAGGAAAATGGATGTGAGATGTAAGCTGGCCACATATAGCAATTGATTGGATGTGGCAGTCAACCAGAAAGTTCAGATGCGAATGCTGAATTTGAAGTCTCTGTGGGATATGTAGGTGAACAAAAAACAGGCAGATCAAAGCCCAAGTCTGAAGTTCAGGGAAAAGACATGGGTGGGAGGTGGAGCTCCGGGTACTCATCAATTTGCTATCACAGTAGCAACAGCAGCCACTTAATGAATATCTTTTATGTACTGGGCATTGTTTAAAGTATTTCTTTTCTTGCCTAATTATATTTAATACTCATAACAGATATTTCATCTCCAAAGAAACAGAGTCAGAGGGGCAAAGTTCTTGGCTTGAGATCAGAGGGTAGAGAGAGAACAGTAAAAATGAAATTCTAATCTGAATCTGTTTGACTTCAAAGCACTTACTTTATCTATATTTCATCTTATGAATTGAGCACTGGAAAAAGAGTGGTGTGGGAGAGGAGGGGGCTTCCACCGGTAATATCCAAACTACACCTTGCCCTAGAGATGCACCGTGTCTGTGTCACATAGGCTCTCAGATGTGCTGCCTGAAGGAAATCCAGCCATAATCCCCATTACCTATATGGGACATTTGACCCCCCTGATTAGAAAATTTATGCCAAGCCCTCATCCCGGTTCTGCTAGTGGCCCCCTAGTCTGTTTGAAGTTAACGGCACTCCCACTCAGTCACACTGAGAAGTGATGGGAACAATGGTTTGCCTGATTTGGAACAAGCAGAGACTTGAATGATAAACAATCCAAGAAAACATATTCTTTTCATTTTCTTTAAAGTAAAAGAGACACAGGAATAAACCTGTTATCACATATCCTTGAATGTTTATAAAAGCATTTTTCTAATTATACAGCCCCTAAAGGGTCTTTGGAAATCATGCAATTCTCATGAAATTGAACTAAATGGTAACTTTATGATCCATTATGTGGGAAGTTACAGTGTTTTAACTCTAATGATTTATGCTCTCACCCCAGGATCAGACTCCCAATTCTAACAATAGAAAGCATGTAGATGAATAAATGGGGGTGCAATGAGGGTGAGGTTCTGTTGACAGGACAGCACAACAGGTCATCTTTGCTGTCTCCAAAATTCAAGTCAAAGTGCTTCTAAGAAAAGTGCACATCCATGTGGGGAAGTTGGGCATGGAGGGAATGACCCTGCCTTCTATGTGTTTTGCTAATTCATCTGTGGGTTCTAAAGAAGTAGCATACTTTTATATTTTTCAGCTGTAGGTCAAGCAGTCTGACGTATGATAAGAAAGTAACCATGCTAGCCCTTGCTGCCAAATAAGCAATGTTTGAGCAGTGGTTGCTTCTCTGTATTCAGGAGAAGTTCTTTTGTCTGGTGTAGACAAATGCCCCCTTCATAGATAGGTCCTTTGTAACTTCCCAAGAGTAATACAGACCTCATAGTTATGAAAGAAATGATAAACACATTAATAAATGAATGCTGAAAAAAAACAATTTAGCTAAGAACACTTTCATTAAGTGTATAGAAAGAATGCTATTTAGTAATTTATCTGACTACATTATCATAGAAAAATAAAGCATTTAAGAGCAAATCACTGATAACATGACTTAATTTTTTTCCTATTTATTTATTATAATGTTTCCCAATTTATTTATTATGCAAACTGGAAAGACTTAAACAAATGCTAAAGTGTGGTTACTCCCTAAGACTTCATAGAAAAACAGTATGTTGGCAGTAATACAGAAAAATGACTAACTTTCATGAAAGATCACACCTAACATAGTGCAATCATGGTATTTCCTAATGGATAGTCTACTAACTAGAAAAAGATAACCTCAAAAATTAATTCTTTCACTGGTAGGATCAAACTGTAAGCAAAACAAACTTTGAGCAAACATCACTCACTCCTGGAATTCAGTGCATAAAACTTTTCAGTCTTCACAATTATGCTTCTGAATTTCTACACAGCCTAATGGAAATGAAACAAACACACACCAAGGTTTTGAACAGGATGAGAGCAGTTATCAACATGTGTACTATATTTTATTGAGCTTATCACCTTTTTCTCATATGGCACTTCATGTGATATGTGGCAATTTGGCAGGAATACTCCAAATTTTCATTGAAAAGAGTATCTTCCTGACCCTGCTCCCTTCCTCTATCATGACCTACATTTATACTGATAATCTTTTGTTCTGTGCTTTCTAGCTCTTTGTTTAGAATGTGAACATTTTTGTCTTTTAAACTTCATTCTTTTACTCACTACACATATTCTTCTCTGTTTGGCATGATATAGGGTAAGAAGAATATATATTCACAGATGGAAGAAAAATCATAGCATTTGCCTGAGGTTTTTCATGGTCTGCTTTCACACACACGCCTACAGATTTGGCCTATTATAACTCCGTAAGTTCCCTAAGGATACCAGAATACACATTATTTATACTTATTAACTTGTTCTTGTCACTATTTCTGCTGCTGTTTCTGTGCTTCAATGAGGCAAAGTTTTGTTGTTTAATATATTATATGTCTCTTAAGAGGGAACCCTGATGGGAATAGTAGAGCCTATAGAAACCAAAATAAATATACACAGGAGAAACAGAAAAATCTTGATCATTTTCTGAGTGGAAGCTAGAAGACTGAGCCAACTTGAAAGCCAAATGAATATTTAAATCTGTGATGAGCATGTGTTACATGCCAATAATGGATCATTGAACACTACATCAAAAACTAATGATGTACTATATGTTGGCTAACTGAATAATAATAATAATAAATAAATCTGTCAGACATTCTATTAGACGTTTTCTAATCTTTTAAAGAATAAGACTGAGAATGGACACCTTTTCAGTGGCTCAGTCAGTTAAGTCACTGCCTTTGGTTTGGGTCATGATCCCAAGGTCCTAGGATTGAGTCCTGCATTGGGCTCCTTGCTCAGTGGGGGGCCTGCTTCTCTGTTTCTGCCTACCACCCTGCCTGCTTGTGCTGTCTCTCTGACAATTAAATAAATAAAATCTTAAAAAAAAAAAAAAAAGACTGAGAAGCCCAGGAATAATCTCAAGGAATACCAGCAAATGAAGATTTCCTAAGTACTAAAACTTTAAAAGTATTTAAAAACTCTAATTTTTTTCAAGAAGTTTAAATTATAGGAACAATGTAACTATGTCAAAATCTTTTTTATTCTCCCTTAATATGGGACAGTTAGTGATATTAATTTTTAAAATATTTATTTATTTATTTATTTGAGCGAGAGTGGGCAGGGGGAGGGGGAGAGGGAGAGGGAGAGAGTAAATATCTAGCAGACTCCTCGCTGAATGTGGAGCTAGAAACAGAGTTTGATCTCATGACCCTGAGATCATGACCTGAGCCAAAACCAAGAGTCAGATGCTGAACTGAACCATGCAGGGGTGCCTAGTGATACTATTTTTAAAACAATATTATAGGGGCACAAGTGTAGCTTAGTTGGTTGAGCATCTGCCTTTTGTTCAAGTCATGATCCCAGGGTCCTGGGATGGAACCCAGCATTGGGCTTCCTGATCAACAGAGAGCCTGATTCTCCCTCTCCCTCTGCTGCTCCCCTTGCCTGTGCTCACTCAATCTTTCTCTCTCTGTCACAAAAATAAATAAAATCTTTAAAAATCCCAATATTAGAGTAATATAGCTAATAAAGTATAAAGACAAGATTTTAACTTAGGTCTGGATTCTCCAAAGCCTATACTCATTCCAACTGTCTTTTTAAATATATACTTAAATAGTGAAAATAAGAACATTGATCAAAAAGAACTAAACCAACTTGAAGGTAGCTACATGTCTCTAAATATTACATATCCACAAATATACATTTGTGTGTACACAAATGTATACATCCGAGACTACAAAGGACTCTATTGTTCTTAATATTCCTATTTTGTGTCATGTGTTTCCCTCCTCTCAGTACTCTGTGCACACACACACAGACTCAATCTATCCATTCTGCCAATGATCTTGCACAACCAGTTCAACAGATCACTCAGTCCATCAGGTTCTATCTTGTGCTATAGACAATGGTAGCCACTAGCCGCATGTAGTTTATTCATATTTAAGCTTAATTAAAATTAAGTGAAATTGGAAAATCACTTCTCAAACTAGCCACATTTCAAGAGTTAAATAGCTACATGAAACTAGTGGCTACCAGGTACACCATAATGTTCTGCCATACACAGAGCATTTCTATCATCCTATAAAGTTCAGCATGGTCTGTGAGGGGTCACTGGAACAAAAGATCCTGTACTACTGCATAGCAGCACTATTCCAAGTTACAAAATTACAATGCTAGAAACACTAGAGCCATCAACAAACCATAAGAGACTCTTAATCTCAGGAAACAAACTGAGGGTTGCTGGAGGGGAGGGTGGTGGGAGGGATGGGGTGGCTGGGTGATGGACTTTGGGTAGGGTATGTGCTATGGTGAGAAAAATAAATTTTAAAAAAAGAGAGAGGAGAAGGGAGTTGGGGAAATTGGAGGGGGAGACAAACCATGAGAGACTATGGACTCTGAGAAACAATCTGAGGGTTTCAGAGAGGAGGGGGATAGAAGGCTGGGTGAGCCTGGTGGAGGGTATTATGGAGGGCATGTATTACATGGAGCACTGGGTGTGGTGTATAAACAATGAATTCTGGAACACTGAAAAGAAATTAAAAAAATAATTAAAAAAACAAAAGCAATATCAGTGAGCAGGTCCCATGTGATCTGCCCTTTGGCCCTTTCTGAACTTTTTGCTGGGAGTGAGACAGTCTTGAAAGCCAGATATGTGTCTAGAGTACTTGCAGTTTCATGAAAGAAGGTGTACTAAAGTCAGAGATTTGCTCTATCTGTGCTTACGACTGGGACAAGGGATCTGGCAGTTTCTGAGTACTTTGATCAGTGTAGGCTATGTAGTATTTTTCAGTAAACATAATCTCTTCTCTGCACTTACGATATTGTAGCACAAATTCACCAGACATGTTAAGAGACTTAGCTATCTCTGTCCTGCCAGCCAAAGTACTGTAGGGCACTCTTAACAGCACAAACACAGTCAGGGTTTACCTTTCCCAAGTACTGTAATGTATCTTCTATAGAGTGAGGTGGGCCAAAAATGAATGAGCAGATTCTGAAGTCAAGGTCCTCTGAGAACGTGTCCAGGTTATCTTCAGTAGCCTTCCATCTCTAGGCACTCTAACCTCCAGGTCAGCCTGAATTATCTCCCATATATACATCTTCTGCAAATACAGCTTCAACTAGATGACTTCCTTTCTTAAAAAAGAAACTTCAGTGCTGCTTCAGCTCTGTAGATGCTCATAAGCTTCCACCTGGCAGTCCAGACCCTCTAGCATCTGTCCTCTTCCTGTCTCCCTAAATTCTTCTACTTCCATCAACATACCTTGTTCCAGGCCAGATGGATCTGCTTGCCTTTCTTAAAAAGTATTCTTTTTTCACTGCATCCTATCTCCCCACTTCTCTCTTCTGCTCAAGGCCTGCCTATCCTTTGAGGCCCAGCTCATGAAGGCTTCTGTGGCCCTATCAGTCAGAAAGGATCTATTCCTCCACTAACATCTAACCATTTATGGCGGTGCCTCTGGTTAGTGTTAGAGCTGGTGTGTACATATGTGACAACTTCACTGTGCAGAAAAGAGTTAACACAACAGGACTGAGACTGCTGTCTTAGAAAGGTATGCTTACAAGATCAGCCTTTGGCTGCCATCTGGGAATTTGGTTCTCAAAGAGTTTCCAACAGTTAAGGGTGGCTCACTGTGCCTAGACTGCTTGTGAGGGGCACTGTATCTTACGCTGAACATTTGCTCCCTTCTGGGAATTCTGTATATGGTAAGTAAAGGGTGCCTATGTGACAGCGCCCTATAAACATTGCATGCTGAGTCTCTAAATGGCTTCCTGGGGGGCAGAAACATGGCACAGATATTGCTGTATTTTCACTGCTGAAAGAGTGTGTTCTGGATGATCCCCTCATGTGAGGGAGAAAGCATAAGTAAGTCTGCACATGGATTCTTTCAAGCTCTGCCTGTGTTCATCTCCCTTATGATCCAGCTCTGTATCCTTACTATGTCACTGTAATAAATCTCAGCTATGAATATAGCTATATGCTGAATCCTCAGAGTCCTAACGAATGGCCACTAGGGGTTGCGCTGGGGATTTCTAACACATTCTTAAAGTCCAGTGTCCTTGTCTTTAAATTAGCAGGGACAGAATCTCCTGCAGCCCTCAAAGAATCAAGCATAGAGGCTTACAGCTTATAGAGACTTACTAAATAAAAATAAACTTGGCCTAATAATGTCTTCTTGACTTCTAATGACTTTACGTTTATAAGGACAACACAATTAAAATACCAAGATAGCTGAGAGCAAAATGAGAAACAATAAATGGGTAAATTTCCCCACAGAAGTTTCCTATCTTTACATGCACAGCTTTTTCCTGCTTTAAAGGCTCCCAAGAGCTTCACAGCAATAAATGAATATTCTGAATGTGCCTGCTGCTGCATAGGGCTCTGATGACATCTTAGTGTCATGGAATCTCTGCTGTCCTGTCACCAGGCAAAGCTGGCAGAAATCCCGCTCCTTAGGTCCCAGGGAAGGCTGCCTGCCAGGTGTCTAGCAAAAGTAGGGTCTCTGTGGTGGGAAGAATCTTTGCAGGGGCAACCGACTTTTATTTGCCCTTCCTGTCTTTCACAAGCCCAGCTAAAGCATATAAAAAACACCAATGTTTAGATTCAAGCACAAAGCTTAAATATGTATAATAAAGATGATAACTGTGAATATTTACTGAGATCTATCTTCCAGGACTTTGTTCTAGGGACTGTATTGTCACTTTAATTAGGGAGACACTACATTTTTTTCCCCTCAAACAAAAGGTCTCACACATTTAATACTGAACCAACCTACTGGTGCAGCAGCATACTAACAGAGAAAAATAATCTTCTCAACAAAACTTCTCTGTTGTTCAGGAGCAGTGATGTTTACAGAGTGATATGATATGAGCAAGTGACAATGCAGCATAAATATGCATGCCACCTCATGTGTGATTCCTTATAGATCCAGTTTGGTGGCTCTCCAATGTCCCCTCTTGGAGTTGTACTTGATTTTATTACCAGTTTTCATCCAAATCCACTGGGGAATGTGATGAGTCTCTTTTTCTTTCCTGGTCAGGAATCACCTGATCCTGAAAATCTAATGAGAAGATAGAGCCAGGAACGGTCAACCACACACACCAGGATGGTAGGGAAAAGACAAGATACTTCTATTTTAGAGTTGAAGAAATAAAAGCACAGTGGGGTTAAGCAATCTAGCTTATTTGGCAGCACTATCCATGGTAAAGTAGGTAGGCTTGTTCTGGCAGGTGTGTGAGTTCAGAGAGTTTAAGACAAGGGCAAGAACAAACTTTAGAGGTCAAGCCCAGGAATCCTGATAAGTCCTGACTTACAGGGTTGAGGCAGGAGAACCTCAGGCAGAACTAGGATTGGGGATGGACGAGGGTCAGTGGGAGAAAGCCATAGACTTGCCGTGGCTGATGACACCCTGGTCAAAATCAAAGAGCAGGCGGATGGAATGAGGTGGAGGCCAAGGCGTAAGTGCTGAGATAGCACAGGTCTGTTCCCAGAGTGGGCTGCTTTTTCCTTAAAGGGGAGTTCTCAACTTGGGATCAGACAGTTTCAGAAGCTCTGTATACCCTCAGAAGCAGGATGGAAAGAGGTTATGTGTGTTGCCTCTGTGCTCACACACTCTTCTAAGAATACAGTACCAAAGGATTTGGTACTCCTCCTCCCTGGTTTACTTCTGTGTCTTCATTCATCTATAAATCTTCCAAGCCCATGTGAGACACCAGGATGCTCTTCTGGGCAGCAGGCAGCTCACTGCAAGGTGATTCCTCAGTATCCTCTCTAGCCATACTTTTTGACTTTTGGCCCTACATAAATGTCACTAACCAGTTAAGATAAACTGGGTTAACTGTTATTCTGCAGCTATCCATAGAGTCAGCCTTATCAGTTTAAGCCTTAATATATCCCACAAGTTTCTTTTTTTTTTTTCAAGATTTATTTATTTAAGAGAGAGAGAGATTGCTGGGTGTGGGGGAAAGGCAGAGGAAGAGAGAGTCTTAAGCAAACTCCATGCTGACTGAGGAGGCTGATGTGGGATTTGATCCCACGACCCTGAGATCATGACCTGAGCTGAAACCAAGAGTGGATGCTTAACCAACTGTACCACCCAGGTGCCCCTATCCCACAAATTTCTTAATGGAAGTAAAAAGATGTTTCAATGCAAAAATTCAAAGCAAACTAAGAAGTAAAACAACTTAGATTTGGGGGTTTCTGGAGTAGATAAATGTTTAATTTTGATGTCAGTGAGTTTTTCCCATTTTTCTCTTACATCTGGGCTCCTGATGTGCTTCCAGTGATATAACATTCAGACATCAAGAACCTGTATCTCAAGGAATTTCTTTTTTTTTTTTTTTTAAGATTTTATTTATTTATTTGACAGAGAGATCACAAGTAGGCAGAGAGGCAGGCATAGAGAGAGAGAGAGGAGGAAGCAGGCTCCCTGTTGAGCAGAGAGCCCGATGTGGGACTTGATCCCAGGACCCTGAGATCATGACCTGAGCCGAAGGCAGCGGCTTAACCCACTGAGCCACCCAGGCGCCCCTCAAGGAATTTCTAATGGAGAAATCTGCCCATTGTTTTTGGAAGGTATGCTAGGCAGTCACTAAGTACAGATCCCTTGGTTGCTGGAATCCATGACTATGATTAGGTCTCCTTAAAAGTTTCTGATTCTATCTTCTGGTGATCCTGCAATTCTGCTTGGCTATTCTCTCATGAACCCCTGTGATAATATGGTATAATGGAAATAAAGTGGGGGGCAGACCAGGACTTGAATCCTGGACTGGACACTAGTAAATTTTTCATACCCACACTAGATGCAGGGACTGAATTAGGTGACATTGTAAAGCTTCTGACATGGGGCTTGACACATCACATGCACTCAAGGAGTATTCACTTGTGTCCCTTTCTTTCTCTCCTTTCCTACAGAGACTGATCCAAACTGTCACATTTTTCCTTAAGCCTCACTGGAAAACAAAATTCATTGGACATGGATGTCTTCCAAATTTATCATAGTCTAATCCAACTTTTTGTGCTTCTAGGCACGTCCATCCCTCTTCCCCAATCCCTGTGGGACCACGCCTCGTGGCACTATCTCTTCTTCCTATCGTCATGCTCCCTTCTAAAAGCCCCTTCAGCTCTTGTGCTCTTTCCTACCGAACATTTTGAGTATCCTCATCCCTGTCTCTACATTTCTGCACTGTGCATTCACTCCTCAATCAACTGTTTCTTCTTATCCAATGGTTAAAACACATCATTTAAAACCTCCCCTGGCAATCTCCAAATTCAATGGTTTTTGTGTCTCAATGTAATTTAAAATATCCACTGATTCCCAAATCTGCTCTTTGGCTATAAATTCTCATTTTTCCTTGTAGTAATCATAGGTGAGCCCAATCTCTCTCCTCTAAGGCTAAATTCTATTGCAATGGTCCTTACACCCATCACAATGGTCCTGAAAGTCTGCCTTACTGTCTTTAACAAGTGTCTGAGAAATTTTTTTCTTCTTCAACAAAGCCCTGTGGATATCCCAATCCGGGCTCTGACATCTCTGGCAGATGCTTTCTATTGGTTCTAACAGATTGTGATCTGTAGTAGCTGTATTTGAGAAGACTATAGAAGTTATTTAAATGATCTATTGGATCAGTATGGAACAGTAGATCCTTTGAGAACTGTTTTTTGTTGACTAGCAACTGGTGGGAATGAGCAGGCCAAGGTGTGTAGCCAAGTAGATGCTGGGACAGAAGTGGGAGTGACTAACCTGGCTGAATCACTGTACCTGTGACTTTGGCCTTGAAGCAAGAGTATAAGTGAGGGAAAGGAGAGAATGTCTTTTATCTAAATTCATCTAGATTCTACACAAAGTCATTTTTGCAACTGTAGACTTAATGCTGGAAGGCCATCTTGAGAGTTTATAACAAGTCATTAGTTCTTTTGATAAATGTTGCCAGTTCACTGCAGGCTCTGTAACATTTTTGGTCAGTACATATAATACTTTAAAAAAGAAGTGAGGAAGGGAATAATTTGTGTGTATCATGGCAATTTTCTAGTTTTCAATTGAAGTGGAAAAACTTGTTCAAAAGTTATTGCCACTTTATTCACAAAGGATTTTCCTTCTACCCTAAGTTATGTTTTATTTAGTGTCTTGATGATTTTGACCTCTACAATCTAGCAATTTTCTAAGAAAGACTAATTAAACTTAGCCACACAGGCAACTCTTTACCATTTTGCATGATACCTGAAATCATACTCCCTTAATGTAGAATTAGCTCTTAAGACACCAAGAACACATAGTTTAGAATGTGAAAAAACTAAAGACCAAAACAGTTCTAGGAATCTCCCATTATTGGGAATATTTTAGAATTCCATTTAATTTATTAATGGCCTTTTTAGTTATACTTCTTTGCATTATTTTATATATCCTTAACTATTTATGGCAAATTTAGAGTTCATATTTTCCCATATTATATTAAAGGTAGAAAATTTTTAACTTTAGAGGTTAAATTACCACTCCCCACCATACTTTCTGCTATGTACTACATGTACACACATTATAACACCTTTAAAATGTTATTTTTGCCTTATATATTTAATTTTTTTAAAGTTAAGAGGATAAATAGACTTTTATATTTACTCCCATATTTACCACTTCCATGGCTCTTCAATCATTCCTGAAAATGTGAGTTGCCTTCTAATTCCTTCCCTTAGCCTGAAGAACTTCAGTTAGCATATCTTGAAGTGCAATTCTGCTGGTGACATATTCTCTTAGTTTTCCTTTATCTGAAAATATTTTTTTTTATTTATTTATTTGACAGAGAGAGATCACAAGTAGGCAGAGAGACAGGCAGAGAGAGAGGAGGAGGAAGCAGGCTTCCTGCTGAGCAGAGAGCCCGATGCGGGACTCGATCCCAGGACCCTGAGATCATGACCTGAGCCGAAGGCAGCGGTTTAACCCACTGAGCCACCCAGGCGCCCCTATCTGAAAATATTTTTATTTTGTCTTCATTCTTGAAGGACACTTTCCATTAGATATATAATTTTGTGTTTGTTCTTCAACACTTTAAAGATGCTTTCCTACTGTATTCTGGTCTCTATAGTTTCTGATAAAAAGCCCATGATCACTTGAATTGTTTCCCTGTATGTAATGTGTCAATGTGTCATTTTTTACCAGTAGCTTTTAAGATTTTCTTTTTCACTGGCATTAAGTAGTTAGACAATGATGTGTCATTTATCCTGTTTGGTGTTTGATAGGCTTCTTAAATCTGTAAATTTATGTCTTTCACAAAATTTGGTGAAGTCATTTGCAATTATTTCTTCAAATGTTTTTTCTGACCCAGTTTTTTTTTCTCTTCTCCTTCTGAAATTCCAGTGTGAGCCTTTTGAAATGACCAACTTAAGGTTTTGTTGTTTGTTTTGTGTCAATATTTTTCTTTCTTCTTTATACTGGACAATTCATATTGGTATTTAATTCACTGATTCTCTCTGCTATGATCTCTTTTCAATTAACCTCATCCAGAGATTTTTTTTTTTTTTTATAGATATTTTATTTTTCAGTTCTAAAATTTCCATTTGGTTGTTTAAAAAGAATTTTGTATTTTTCTGTTGAGATATTTACTATTTATTCACTCATTGTACATGTTATAACAGCTATTTTAAAAGGCCTGTCTGATAATTCTAACATCTGAGTTATCTGAGGATTGGCTTCTGTTGAATGCCTTTTCGCCCGAGCATGGGTTACACCTTCTTGATTCTTTGTATGTCCCAAAATTTTGGACTGTATCCTGGACATTGCAATTGTTATGCTATAGATGCTTAATTCTTTAATAGTCTTCTTTAGAGGGTTAGTTAGTATTTTTCTTTTTAATAGAAATTAATCGATTAGACTTAATCTGTAATATTTCTCCTGTGATTTGTGGAGGTCAAATCTCAGTTTCTTTTAGCCTTAAATTGCAAGCTACCATGAGTTTGCCTTGCCTATTTGTAATTCAGGGATCATCTGCTGACATGGGCAGAGTTCATATATAGAATTTGGGATTGTCCATCTCCTATTCTCTCCTCTCCAAGACTCCTTGCAGTGGTCATGCTTGCCCCAGGCTCCATCTCTTGGTTCCTCAGGCTAAAAATACAACTCTGTTAGAGTTTTAGCTACCCCATGATGCTTTCTTTTTTTTTTTTTTTAAGATTTTATTATTTATTTATTTGACAGACAGAGATCATAAGTAGGCAGAGAGGCAGGCAGACAGAGAGAGAGGAGGAAGCAGGCTCCCTGGGGAGCAAAGAGCCCGATGTGGGGCTCAATCCCAGGACCCTGGGATCATGACCTGAACCCAAGGCAGAGGCTTTAACCCACTGAGCTACCCAGGTGCCCCTACCCCATGATGTTCTAAGACTATACTCAGACCAATACCATAAAAGTAGGAAATTCACCATGTGTTGGTTCCTTTCTCTAAGTTTTTACTCCCCTCTATCGGGAGCCAGTACAGGAGCACCACTATAAGAGCTGTAAGGGACTGAATATGATTGGCTGTTCATTTAGGTCCACTCACGCGGGAGGTGCATGCGCACTGCATGAACACAGCATGGCCATGTATGGTTATGTTTGGTGATCATGCTCTGATCGGTTAACACTGCCTGCATAAAAACCCATGCGCCCCGGGTAAGAGGTGGAGGAAGAAAAAGCGATTAATAAAAAAGGTTCGCCGCTACGTGAGTCTCTGAGTCGTTCTTGCTGGCGAGAGCGACACCCCTCCAATATCTTCCTGCTTTTGTTCATTCTGCGGAATGTTAAGGTGATTGTTTTTTGGTTTTTAGCCAGTGTTAACAGGAGATTGTGGGAGGGCTAGTCAGTTAGGAACTCACTCCATCATTCCAGAAATGAAACCAGCACAGTTCTACCTTTAAAAGACAACAACCCAAATCCAACCCACCCTCATTTCTTATCTGTCTATCTAGTTTACTTATTTATCCTTAAATGACCAAGGGTGAGGAAGCTAGTTACTATTTCATCCCTTGGCTCCACCTTATTAATCTGGAAGTCTTTTTTTTTTTTTTTAATAAGAAATTTTTTTTCCTTAAAGGTTTTATTTATTTATTTGAAAGAGAGACAACATGAGTGGGGAGGGAGGGGGGAGGCAGAGGGAGAGGGAGAAACAGATTCCCTGCTGAGTAGGGAGCCTGATGTAGGGCTCAATCCTAGAACCCTGAGTTTATGACTTATGCTGAAGGCAGACACTCAACCTACTGAGCCACCAGGTGCCCCTGGATGTCATTTTGAGATTCACTGATGTGAGGATGGTAGACAAGGGGTCTTTCTCCTGGAAGATAGCCCCATGGTATATTTACCTTCTCAGTAAGGCCTATGCTGACTACTTTATTCAAGATAGCAAATTCTCTCTTATAGTTACTTTTTATATTTGATAACATTTATCCCTCCAAATATACTATGCAATCATACATACACACACGTTGGGATGGTTTGGCCACTGGAATGGAATATTTTTGGTTTAAACCATATTTGCATTCATTCTGTATTTTCAGCTTTGTGTTATATAAGAAAATATATTAATGAAAAAACTTACAAGATAATTGAATTATATGTAAATTCACTTAAATATTTGTGGGTAGGTTTCTCCATCCATAGGACACAGATTCCTGGCTTTCTTTGTATGATAGAGAGTGAGCTAATTTTTAATTTCCATAAATCTCTGTAATTTCCAAGGAAGATATGCATATTGACAATGACAGACTAGAGAGCAGAGTAGGAAAGGAAAGTGATGTTGTCAGTCACCTGAGCCAGGGGACTAGCTTCTCTTATACCTGCTGGGACACACGGAAAATCTTTGGAGGGAATGTTGCATAGTGAGCTGGAGGCTATGTCCCAGACCAAGTTAAGACAGACTAGACTATACCATGGGGCCCTAAGTGACAGGACTAAGACTGAACTGCATGTCTCTCACTGGCTGCCTGAGCTCTTGCCAGTAAGATCCAGTTGCATTGTAAAGACAGGACTTTTTTCGCAGAGAGAAGCAAAACTGTTTGATTTAATAAACAAAATTCTCACACATCATTTTAAAAGAAAATTCATCTCCAGAGCATCTGAGATTTTCACAGAGGCAAATTATCTCATTTGGGTAGAATGCTGGACTCTCAAGGAGAGTTCTGTACTTCAACTACAGAAGCAGCTGATTTTCAAGAAAAAGTTAATTCTACGCAAGGGTATTTTGAATGCTGAATAAACTCCACGAGAATAAGAAATGAAGCATTTTAGCTTGCTTTGCACAGCAGCCATGAGAGGATAGCGAACATAAGTGTTTTCATGTGATAATCAAGAAAGATTAGGTTTTTGAGGGCAAGTTTGTGCTCCCAAGGCCTAGCAGAAAGACCTGGCATAAAGAGGACTCTTTAGGGAAAGCCAGTTGAGTGATAAAATCAATCATTGGTACCCTGAGACTTCAGAGCACTTCGCTAAATTGGTAAAGGGCCAGCAAGAGAACCAGGCATATTAACAGGCACAGCAGAGGTACACAGAAAATAAGTTAGTTACACAATAATAACTCCTTGTGTGAAAAAGGAAATTCATATAATAGAATAAGTGAATCCATACAGAACCAAATACAAATGATAACGCAAATTTTATTCTAAAAGAAAGTTATTTGTAATTTTTTAAAGGAGGTAATTATGTGGTAATTATTAAATAGATTAAGATAATGGTTAACGATCTTAACAGATGTGTATACAGAAAAAAATGTAACTACAGCAACACATTCCTTTTATAGGGGAATCCATGATATTAGGGAAAAAAGACAAAGGACATTTTAAATTCTGGCCTCTTAAGGCTTTGTTCTTCTATTACCTCATTATCACTCAACAGCAAAGCAGATGTTTGACACTGAAATCTGAAGCTGGCCATTTGAAGAAGGGGAGAAGCATAAATGAAACATTGTGGTCTATTTATTTACTCATATAGCAAAGCCAATATTTGTTATAACTTGCTACAATTATCTTTCTCTTTTTAAAAGATTTTATTTATTTATTTGACAGAGAGAGAAATCACAAGTAGGCAGAGAGGCAGGCAGAGAGAGAGGGGGAGGCAGGCTCCCTGCTGAGCAGAGAGCCCGATGCAGGGCTCTATCCCAGGACCCTGAGATCATGACCTGAGCCAAAGGCAGAGGCTTAACCCACTGAGCCACCCAGGCGCCCCTGTAATTGTCTCTCTTAAGTTGCCAGCCAGTTTAAGAAAGTGTCACTACCAAAACTTTAAATGTCTGTCTGCTCAATAATTCTTTTTAGAAATTTTAGTCTTTTAACAAATTACTGCCGATTATAATATACACTATATGTATACATACATAGTTTATCTCCACAAATGTCATACTAAACACATACTAAATAACTGTAAACTCCCTGTTTTCACTGAACAATATTTATTTAATTTTTAAAATATGTAGAATATGCTTATGTAGACATAATCCCTGCTATAGGCAGATTCTAATATGATCCCCCACATTTCCTCACCAGTCCTGGGGTTTCATAATCCCTGTAACTGTAAATATGGTAGCATTTACTCCCATGATTAGGTTATATGCCACAATTGAACATAAGATAGGGAGAGTGTCTGGGTGAGTATGACCCAGTGCCATGAACATTTTATAACTGCAGAATTTTCTGCTAGTTACAGAAAACAAAGTCAGAGGTTCAAAGAGTGGAAAGGATTCACTACAATGCTGATAACCTAAAGATGAAGGGGTCTACATAGTAAGGAAAGCAGGTGATCTTTAGCTGCTGAGAGCAGCTCCCAGCTGAAAGCCAGCAAGGAAATGGAACTTCAATCCTATAACTGTAAGAAACTGAATCCTGCCAACCACATCCAAAGAGCTTGGAAGCATATTCCCCGTAGAGCTTTCAGACTAGAACGCAACACAGTTGACACTTTGACTTCAACTTTGTGGTAACATGAGCGGAGAGCCTAGTCATGTCTTGGCAGACTTCTAACTTACATAACTGTGAACTAAAAAATGGTATATTTTTAATCCATAGAATTTGCTGTAATATGTTCTGCAACAATTGAAAACTAATTCAGTTCCTCTCTCACTTCTTTTTACCTCTATCTTTTCAAAGTTTATACTATTATTTATTTAGTTATCTCTCTACTTTGGACATTTAGACTACTTTAAGATATCTGCTATTACAAAAATTATACTCATATATATGAACACAAGTTTATTGGTATCAAGTTCATAGTATATGTATACAATTTTTAAAATGTATTCTATGACTCCCAAGGCACAAGCAACATGAGAAAAAAAATAGATAAAGTGGACTTCATCAAAACTAAAAACTGTTGTGCATCAAAGGATGTTATCAAGAAAGTACAGACAATCTACAGAATGGGAGAACATATTTGCAAATCATACATCTGATAAATGTCTAGTATCCAGGAAATCTAAAGAACTCTTACAACTCAACAAAAAGACAAGCAGCAATCTCGAAAAAGAAACACAAAATTAGAGACATCACAATTTCAGATGTTAAATTATATTACAAAGCTGTAGTGATCAAGACAATATGGTACTGGCACAAAAACAGACACACAGGTTAATGGAACAGAATAGAAAATCCACGAATAAACCCAAAATTATATGGTCAATTAATCTTCAACAAAGAAGGCAAGAATATGCAATGGGGAAAAGACAGTCTCTTTAAACAAACGGTGTCGGGAAAATTAGACAGTTACATGCAAAAGAATCAAACTGGACCACTTTCTTACATCATACACAAAAATAAACTCTAAATGAATTAAGGACTTAATCCACTTAAGGACTCTAAGGACTTAAATGTGATGATACCTGAAACCATAAAAATCCTACAAGAGAGCCAAGGCAGTGACTTCTCTGACATCAGCCATAACATCTTTCTAGATATGTCTCTTAAGGTAAGGGAACAAAAGCAGAAATAACTATTGGGACTTTATCAAAATAAAAAGCTTCTGCACTGCAAAATAAATGGCCAACAAAACTAAAAGACAACCTATGGAATGGGAGAAGGTATTTGCAAATGACATATCTGATAAAGGATTAGTATTTAAGTTATATAAAGAACTTATACAACTCAACACCCCCAAACCAAATAATCCAATTAAACAATGGGCAGAAGAATGAACAGACATTTCTCCAAAGAAGACATACAGATGGCCAACAGACATATGAAAAGATGTTCAACATCACTCATCATCAGGGATATGCAAATCAAAATGACAATGAGCTATCTCCTCATATCTGTAATAGTGGCTAAAATAAAAAACTCAAGAAATGAGAAGTGCTGGTGAGAATGTGGAGAAAAAGGAACCCTTGTACACTGTTGGTGGGAATGTAAACTGGTGCAGCCACTTGTGGAAGACAATATGGAGGTTCCTCAAAAAGTTAAAACTAGAATTATCCCATGATCCAGTAATTACACTACTGGGTATTTACTCTAAGAATAAGAAAACACTATAAGCCCCCTATGTTTATTGCAGCAATACTTACCAAAGCAAATTATGGAAGTAGCCCTGTGTCCATCAATAGGTGAATGGATAAAGAAGATGTGGTACATATACATATAATAGAATATTATTCAGGCATAAAAAAGAATGAAATCTTGCCACTTGCATCAACATAGAGCTAGAGAGTATAATGCTGAGTGAAATAAGTTAGAGAAAGACAAATGTCATGATTCCACTCATATGTGGAATATAAGAAACCAAACAGATGAGCAAAGGGAAAAGAGAGAGGCAAACCAAGAAACACACTCTTAACTATAGAGGTGGGTGGGATAGGTGAAACAGGTGATGGGATTAAAGAGTGCACGTGTCACGATGAGCATATGGAATTGCTGAGTCACTATACTGTACACCTGAAACTAATATAACTCTGTATGCTAACTACACTGGAAAGAAAATTAAAAAAAAAATTCAGTTGTTCATAGTGGCATTATCAATAGTCAAATTGCAGAAAGAGCCCAAATATCCATCAATTGATAAATGGATAAAGAAGTGGAAAAAAAAAAGTCGTGATAGATCTATACAATAGAATATTACTCAGCCATCAAAAAGAATGAGATCTTGCCATCTGCAATTACATAGACAGAACTAGAGTGTATTATTCTAAGTGAGTAAGTCAGAGAAAGATAAATATATGATTTCATTCATATGTGGAATTTAAGAAACAAAACAAATGAACATGGGGTGAGGAAAGAGAGGCAAAACATAAAACAGACTCTTTATCATAGAGAACAAACTGAGGGTTGCTGGAGGGGAGGTAGGTGGGGGATGAGCTAAATGGGTAATGGGCATTAAGGAGGGCACTGTTGTATGGAGGGCACATATGGCATGGAGCACTGGGTGTAGTGCATAAACAATGAATTCTGTTATGCTGAAATGAAATTAAAAAAAAAAGGAGGGCACTATTGTGATGAGCACTGGGTGGTGTATTTAAGTGACGAATCACTAAATTCTACTCCTCAACTATTATTATACTATGTGTTAACTAACTGGAATTTAAACACTGGAAACAAAACAAAACAACATTTTCAGTTAATGTATATATTTTTAAAATTTCTAAAAAAGGGACAAATAATCTAACTAAAAATAGGCAAAGGACTTGAATATACATTTCTCCAAAGAAGATATACAAATGGTGAATAAACACATGAAAAGATGCTCACATCATGAGTTACCATTAAAATGCAGTCAAACCACAATGAGGTACTAATTCACATTCACACTCTGTAGGATAGCTAGAATTTTTTAAAAAAGGAAAATAACAAGTATTGATGTGGATGTGGAGAAATTGGAGTCCTCACACATCGCTGTTGGGAATGTAAAATTGTTAGGTCTCTGTGAGAAACAGTTTGGCAGTTATTCAAAAGCTAAACATAGAAATACTCTCTGACCCAGCAGTTCCACTTCTAGATACATACCTAAAAGAATAGAAGGCAGGCAATCAAACAAATACATATGTACATGGGCTTGCAGTAGTACTATTCACTATAGCCAAAAGCTAGAAACAATGCAACTATCCCACAATGAATGAACAAATAAAAAAAAATCTGTGGCATATCCATACAATGGAATATTAATTAACCATATAAAGAAATGAAGTACTGATGATATATGCTACGAAATGAATGAACTTTAAAGACATTATTAAGTGAAGTAAATCAGGTGCAAAAGGTCGCATATTATATATATGATTCTATTTATGTGAAATATCTAGAATATATAAATCTATAAAGATAGAATGCAGATTGGTGGCTGCCAGGGGCTATTAGCAGGAGTAGGCTGGTGAGGGAAATGAATAACAACTGCTTATTAGATCCAGGGCTTCCTTTTGGGGTATGAAAATGTTTGGAACTAGACAAAGGTGATGGTTGTACAACATTGTGAATGTAGTAAATGCCACATAACTGTTCATTTTAAAATGGTTAATTGTATGCTTTGTCAACCTTACCTAAATTTAAATAAACAAGTTCCATAAAATTTTTAGTATGCATACCTTATCTGTGTCTTTCTCTTAATTACTCTTGGTATTGGTATATCTATTAAAATTTGTTTTAATGAAGATAATTAACATAGTGTTATATTAGTTCCAGTATACCACTGGAGTATATCATTGAGTGATTGAACAATTCAGTGCTCATCAAGATGAAGTATACTTTTCATCCCCTTTATCTCTTTATCTATTTTACCCCTCCCCCTACCCACTTCCCTTCTGGCAACCACTAGTCTGTTCTCTGCATTTAGGAGTCTAGTTTTTTTTTTTTTTCTGTCTTTTTGTTTTGTTTCTTAAATTCCACATATGAGCAAAATTATGTGTTATCTGTCTTTCTCTGTCTGACTTATTTCACTTAGCACTATATCCTCTAGGTCTATTTATGTTTTTGCAAGGGACATTCTCATTCTTTTTAATGTCTGAGTAATATTCCATCGAATATACCACATCTTCTTTATCCATTCATCTACTGATGAATGCCTGGGTTGTTTCCATATCTGGACTATGCAAATAATTCTACAATAAACATGAGGATGCATATATCTTTTCAAATTAGTGTTTTCATTTTCTTTGGGTAAATATCCAGTAGTGGAATTACTGGGTTATATGGTAATTGTATTTTTAGTTTTTTGAGGAACCTCCATACTGTTTTCCACAGTGGCTATACCAACCTGCATTCTCATCAACAGCAACATACCAACAAACCATAAAACTCTTAGAAGAAAACATAAACAGTACTTTCTTTGACATCAGCCACAGAAACATTTTTCTAGATATGTCTCCTCAGGCAAGAGAAATCAAACCAAATTAAGCTGCTAGGACTACAGAAAAACAAAAAACATTTGTACAGCAAAGGAAACCATCAACAAAACAAAAAGACAACCTACAGAAGGGGAGAAGATATTTGCAAGTGATGTATCTGACAAGGGATTAGTATCCAAAATATATAAAGAACTAACAGGACTCAACACCACAAAAGGTAATTCAGTTTAAAAAATGGGCAGAGGACCTGAAGATGCATTTTTTTAAAGAAGGTATGTCTATTTTTTAAAAAGTTTCTTTTTTCAGATAATCGGTTTTTATTTTATTGACACTTTAAGTTTTATTTTATTATTCTCTTCCTTCTGTTTTCTTTAGGCTTACTTTTTTTTTCTTCTTCTAGCACCTCAAACTGAAAATGTAAATAATTTGTTTTTCATTATTTGGGGTTTAAGGGTTACTTCCCAATGACCTGGTTTGTTAACAGTTGGTATGTGAACATGCAGGAGGTACTCAGAAAAACTGAAGGGCATAGGAAGGCAGCCTTATGCTGACAAACGTTTATGCAGTGGTTGGGCAGCTGCCCACAAAGGCCCTACATCAGGCTCTCTGCTCAGCGGGAAGCCTGCTTCCCCCCTCTCTCTCTGCCTGCCTCTCTGCCTACTTGTGATCTCTGTCTGTCAAATAAATAAATAAAATCTTTAAAAAAATACAACTATCGGGACGCCTGGGTGGCTCAGTTGGTTGGACGACTGCCTTCGGCTCAGGTCATGATCCCGGAGTCCTGGGATCGAGTCCCGCATCGGGCTCTCAGCTCCAAGGGGAGTCTGCTTGTCCCTTTGATTTCCTCTCGCTCATGCTCTCTCTCACTACCTCTCTCTCAATAAATAAATAAAAATCTTTAAAAAAAATACAACTATCATATGATCTCCCTGATATGAGGAAGTGGTGATGCAACATGGGGGCTTAAGTGGGTAGGAGAAGAATAAATGAAACAAGATGGGATTGGGAGGGAGACAAACCATAAGTGACTCAATCTCACAAAACAAACTGAGGGTTGCTGGGGGGAGGGGGGTTGGGAAAAGGGGGGTGGGGTTATGGACATAGGGGAGGGTATGTGCTTTGGTGAGTGCTGTGAAGTGTGTAAACCTGGCGATTCACAGACCTGTACCCCTGGGCATAAAAATATATTATATGTTTATAAAAAATAAAAAAATAAAAAATTAAAAAAATACTTTATCAGATATATGGTTGAAAATACTTTTTCCAATATCATAGGCTGCCTTTTCATTTTGTTGCCTATTTCCTTTGCTGTGCAGAATGAAATTTTCAGTCTGACATAATCTCACTTGTCTATTTTTTGCAACAAAGCTTGTGTTTTTGGTGTCATATCCAAAATATCATTGTCAAGGTCAATGTCAATAAGCTGTTGTTCTGTGTTTTCTTATAGAAGTTAAAGATTTAATGTCTCAAATATTTAAGTCTTTAATCCATTTTGAGTTAATTTTTGTGAATTGTGTGAAAAATTTCATTCTTTTGCATGTGGATATCCAGTTTTTCCAACACCATTTATTGAAAAGATTATCCTTTCCCTATCATGCATCTTGGTAGATAGATCAGTTGACTATATATGGGTAAGTTTATTTCTGGGCTCTCTGTTCTGTTCCATTGGTCATTATGTCTGTTTTTATGCCAGTGCCATACTGTTTTGATTACTGTGGCTTTGTAATATATTTTTGAATTTAAGTACTATGATGCTACTGGCTGTGTTCAGTTATTTCTTCTGTTTTACTGGCATTTACTTTCCCAGTCTTAAATGAATTTCTAAATTACTTGGCAGTAGTACATTGTGCATGTTACATATACATAAATTGTTTTCTAATGATTGAAATATTCCCTGTCTTTTGCCCTTTGCTCTTCTCATATATTCTCACTTTTTCAGATAGCTTTGTTTCTGCATGCAGAAACTATTCCCAGTAAAATTCTCATCTCCATCTGTGACATCTCACCTGCATCCCAGATGCTCCTACCACATGACCCATCGATTGGCTATCACTTCAAACTCAACATAGCCCAAACCAAACTCATTATTTTCTTCACTCAGCTAGCTTCAATAATTCTAGCACCATTTCTCCTTGTCACCAAGGTAAAAAATAAAAACAAACACAAAAATAAAACAACAAAAAAAACCACTGAGTTATAGGTTTTAGAAATAGAAAGTGTTAAGAGAAATAAGTTTATTGTTACATTTAGTAGACTACTCATCCTTTCAGCAAATAATTATTGAGTACCTTCCATATGCCAATACTCTATTAGGTTCAGGGGATTTGCTGGTGAATAAGATTAAAAAACTCTGTTCTCATAGTGCTTACAGCCCAGTGATGGAATACAGACAAAAAGGTAAATATGTAAACTATTTAGTATGCTAGATGGTGCTAAGTGCTAAGGAAAAATATAAAGCAAGGAAGAGACACTGAGAATATGGATGTGTATGTGGAAGATGGTAGTAATGATTATTTCAATTCTAAAAATTTTATTTATTTATTTTGAGAGAGAGAGAGTGAGAGAGCAAACATAAGTGGGTGAGGGGAGGGAGAGGGAGAAATAGACTCTCCACTGGGCAGGGAGCCCAGTGTGGGAGCCCTATTCCAGGACCTTGAGATCATGACCTGAGCTGAAGGTAGACTCTTGATGGATTGGGCCACTGAGGCACCCTTGGTGGTTTCAATTCTAGATAAGGTGGCTAGGAAAAGCCCGAGAGTGTGATATTTGAGTAAAAACCCAAGGAAGGTGAGGCTGCAAGCACCATGAGAATATTCAGGAAACAGTAGATGCGAAGAAAGGCCTAAAGTAAAAACATGTTATATTTTCAGGGAATAGCAAGGAGGCCATTGTGAACTAGATTGATCAATGGGGGAAGGATAGGAAATTAGGTTATAAAGGCGATGAAGATGGGTCCAAATCTTATAGGACACGATGTCCTATCTTCTCTAATCTTACTACTAGCGTCCTTATCCTAGGGCTTTACCGCTTCATGTCTGCAACAGCTTCTAACTTCTCTATTTTCTAGTTTAACCTCTATAATACCACTGTGATAATCTCAAATAATTACCTTCAACATGTCATTCACATCATCCCCCTTCTCAAGGATTCATAAGGGTTATCTAATGCATCAAATCTAAATCAGTGTACAGGGTTTTCTGAGCTACCCTAGACCTACTGAATCTTGTCTTTAATACATTTTCTGATTGGACATTTACTGAGTTCTTTCTTTGTTCAAGGGGTTGTGAGCAAACATGCATAAGAAACAGGTTCAAGACCTGGAGTTTACTGCCAGTACAAACCTCTTCCCAGTTCTAATAACCTCATAATTTCCTGCAGACATACATTGAAATCTTTGTTGTGTCTGACTCATGCTTTTGCCTTTGCTACTTTTTGTGCTTGAGTATCTTCTTGAACTTCCAATAAAATCCAAAATCCTTTCATGGCTACAAGGCCCTGTAGAATCTGGTCCCTGCCTATCTCTTCAATCTCCTCTTGAGATTTCCTTTCCTTCTCTTGCAACCTTCCAGCTACACTGACTGCCATTCAGTTTTCTGAATATACCAAGTTTTTCCCTGCATCTAGGCCTTCTGCCTAGATCACATTATCCACTCTTTCTGTTTGCACATACTTTAAGCCTCAACATGGATGCCCTAAGAGCCTCCCCTCATTCCAATCTACATGAGCTTTCAGAGCACTCTGCATGATGTCCCTTTACAGCACTTATCAGGCTTTTTAAACTACATACTTATTCATGCAATCACGTGTTTGGTGATTTCTCTAGTAGAAAAGAGATGGTCTCTTTTCTAGATCATAAGCTCCAAAAGACAAGCAGATATTTCTTTTGATCACCTCAGTATCCCTAGGTTCTATCCCAATAGCTAGTTGATGCTTAATAAATATCTGTTGAACAAATGAATTAGTACCTTATCTGAATCCTGGACACTCTTTAATTCAATTACTTTCATTTTCACCTACAGTCCTTTTTCCAAGAGCCTGGCTCCTCAGTCTTTCAAAGATCCTCTTCTTCTATGACTTCTTTTTTCTTTTTTTGAAAGTCAAAGATCACAAGTAGGCAGAGAGGCAGGCAGAGAGAGAGGAGGAAGCAGGCTCCCTGCTGAGCAGAGAACCCGATGTGGAGCTCGATCCCAGGACCCTGGGATCATGACCTGAGACGAAGGCAGAGGCTTTAACCCACTGAGCCATCCAGGTACCCCTCTTTTTTCTTTTTAAAAAATAGTTCTTTGGGTATTAAATTCACAACCTTGGTGACAACTGATCTAGCTCACCATAACAGGAAAAGTAATCTCTCTCAGATTATTACATGGTAAAGCTGACTATATTTCTTTCCTGAACTATATAGTTTAATCCTAAATATAAAGCAAGATCTAAAATGTAATTGATTAGGAAAAAATATAAAACAACCAATGATGTAGACAAGACTGCTCATTTTTTTAAGCTTAAAAAAAAAACTCCATAAAAGTTTCTGTCTAACCACAATAGCCAAACTATGGAAAGAACCTAGATGTCCATCAACAGATGAATGGATAAAGAAGATCTGGTATATATACCACATCTTCTTTACACACACACACACACACACACACACACACACACACAATGGAATACTACGCAGCCATCAAAACCCCAAAATCTTGCCGTTTGCAATGACGTGGATGGAACTAGAGGGTATTAGGCTAAGCAAAATAAGTCAATCAGAGAAAGACAATTATACGATCTCTCTAATATGAGGAATTTGAGAGGTAGGGCAGGGGGTCATTGGGGGTAGGGAGGGAAAAAATGAGACAAGAAGTGACAGGGAGGGAGACAAACCATAAGAGACTCTTAATCTCAGGAAACAAACTGAGGGCAGTGGGGTGTGGGGCAGAGAGGGAGAGGGTGGCTGGGTGATGGACACTGGGGAGAGTATGTGCTATAATGAGTACTGCAAAATGTGTAAGACTGATGATTCACAGACCTGTACCCCTAAAGCAAATAATACATTACATGTTAATAAAAAGTTTCTGTCTAAAGGGTTGTATTTTTTGTTTGTTTTTTCCTGACTGCTTATTGTGCTTAAAGTGTTGCTGCATGTCGGTAAGACATATACCCTAATCTTATTTTTCCATTTAACTGGGGTTCTTAAAATCAGGAAAAGATGTTTCACATCTTCTAGAAATCCTGTAATGCCTGTTCAGACCTCCTCAAGGTGAGGGACAGTCCTTTTTAACTTCTAAATCCCAAGCAGTTATTACAGGGGCCCGCAAACTAGAAATTCTTAGTAAATACTTGCTAACGTGCTCAGTTAAATAAAATTTTCTTGATCACACAGGACTGGTTATTTGACCACTTCTTCATTCATTCACTCAATAAATATTTATTTAATGCTCCAATATCCAAAGTTCTGTGCTTAGCACTGGCGGTGGGAGGTGGGGAGGGATGGTACAAAGACACACAAGAAAGCTCCAATTCCAGTGGGGGAAATCTACATGCATGTGTATGATTACAATTTAATATCTAGTAATTGACTAAAGCTAGGTGCAGGGTGTTATCATGGGCACAATGAAGTCTCAGGGCCTGATTATACTCATAAATACTAAGGAAGGTTTCATACAGTTGAGTTTCAATGGATAGGAGTTTACCAAGCCAGCAAGGGTAATGGGGCATGAAAGAGCAAGGCATGTTTAGGGAAAGACAACTGCCTCATCAAGATACAGGAAATAAGGTTCGAGAAATAGAATTGTATCATCCTGGGCCTTTTATGTCACACTGAGTTACAAGGGCTTTAGGTTAAGTGGGAGCTGATGTGAAGAGTTTGCATTTTTAAAAGGTAAGTATGGTGGTGCTGTGGAGAGTAACTCAGGGTAGGAAGGTAGTAGATTCAGGGAGTCTGTATTTGGGGAGAAATGTGAAGGATCTGGGGTGATGATAGGAGTGGTGTAGGGAGAGTGAACTGACTCTTATTTGGGAGACAGAAGTTAGTAAGATAGAGTGATTAATTGAGAAGGGAAGGAGATAGAGAGAGAGGAGGCTAAGAGGACATTGAAGTCTATGACATGCATCTCTGGGCAAATGATAATACCTTTCACTTGATTTAAGGAGCATAGAAGGAAGTATATTTGTGAGGAAAAAAAATGAAATGAGTTTAGATATGCTGAGGTAGAAACGTCTGAGGGACATCCAAGGGCACATGTCTGGTAGGAAAAAGGAAACGAGACTCTGAAACTCAGGGGAGAGGTCTTAATCAGAGATTTAGATTTCAAGCCTAAATATTTATGACTCTGTACAGAATGATAAAATGTCACAGAAAGTTACAGCTACCAAGGCCCTCTCAGCTGCCGCTTCTTCCTTCATGCAGATTGTTTAATACTTACTCATCAGTCATCATCTATCAGGTTGTGCTATGTGGGTTTGCAGGCTGTCATTCACTGGAGCCTCTCTAGGTTTGCCTGTGGGATCAGCAATGAGACTCAGAGTGCGGGAACATCTGGTCCTCTCTTTAGCCTGCTCCCTCTGCGCACGCATGTTCTCCGGCATAGAGGTGAGAGCGTCCTGGCAATACTGAACACCAGACTAGCACTGTTTGGTTTGATACAGTGATTGCTCTGTGTCAACAGTCTCTGTATCAACAGTCGGTTAGGGATGTAATACATCCCTAGCCTTTCATGATTTCTGGTAACTACTTCAAGGCAGTAATATATCACCAGTTTAATACCTAATCATTAGGAAAACATAGTTGGTATCATCAGTTCAATGAACTAAAATTTGGCGGGGGGCTTATAAAACTACACAAATGCTAATGGAAAGAAGAAGGAACACTTATCAATTAAGCCTAGATCTAAAATTCTGTGTATTAGTCCACTCTTAAAACTAAAGAAAGAAATGGTATTTTTAATTAAGGACGCTACAAGTTTATTATATGAATGGGAAGCTGGTATAGTTCTCTAATATCTAGGGATTTTTAAATGACCAAAACACTTCCAGCAACTCTAAGAAAAAAAATGTTTTTTATGTTTCTTCTTTTAAAAATGTTTTATTGTTTCTTGAGGCTCAATTATACACAAGAAGCCCAAGTGAAAAAACAACTGATGCACTGATGATCCTGCATGGATTACAAACCAAAGCAGGGGTGTTTCTGCTGGGCGTGGATCTTCTCTGTACAGTAAGCCTAACAAAGCATGTACTGGGCACAGGTACTGTGGGAGGTGCTGGGGTCATGGAAAGAGAAGACACAGTCACTAGCACTCAAAGATGAGAAAGAAGGGTGTTCTGGTTTTCATATCACAACCCAGGGACTTTCAGTGGTTACACCCAGTACTGGGTGGGGGAAGGTGCATAGTGAGATTCCTATTATTTCCCTTTTCTCTCCAACAGTAAAGTACTTCTATTTTATCTGTTTCACTTACTGAACTGTCTCAAAAAATTCAGCCTTCAGAAAGGATTCTTCCACATACAAAGGTAAGTAATAAAGTTTATGAACCTCGGGCCTAGTGGGAAAATAGCAGCCAGAATCTGCATCCGCACAGCCCCGCACCTGTAGCTAGCATCCCTGCCACAGCTGTCTTTTCCCACAGTCTTTCTAGACCCACATATTGGGAGATGGCAGTGACAAGGAAAACTCACATGACCCCAACAGTGAGGGTATCATTTTAGCTCTACACCAAAGTGAAGCAGTTGCTTTAATTTTCAGGGCTATGTGGTCAAGATTAGAGGTACCGTGGAGCATGCAAATTAACTCCTTTTCTTTTGCACTGTTATAACTTCCATTTTTAATTTTCCTATGTATACCATGCAACTGGAAAAATGGAACAGCTGTTTTCAAATTTTAAGTAAAAATAAATAAGTAAATAAAAGACCTGTAAAGCACTCTGAATAAAGGAAGCTTCTAGGCAATATAAAAGTATCTCCAAATTTATTTTCTCTCTGCCCCAAGTAGAAGAGAATCAGAGAACTCTCTGGACTCCCTAAAATTGGCTATACTATCATCTCACCCCATCAAAGCTCTGCTGGCCTGTAGAGAAAGTGAAGCCCAGAGTGTCTCCTTGACTGCTCCCCACCCCGCAGTTGTTCATGTTTAAAGGCCTCATTGCTCTGCCAAGATACATGGTCTACTACCTCTGAGCCCCATTCTGTGGCCTCTCTTCCAACCCAGGACAAACAGGAATGAAGGCGTCAGACCAACCTTCCTTTCTGTCCAGAAGAAGCTCTCCCCTTTGTAGGGCTGGAAAGGCACTGAGGGCTGAGACTGCTCTCAGACAGGCGGACATCATTAGCCTATTTCCCTGTGAACCCTCTCCTTCACATACAACAAGGCAGGGCCCAGGTCGTCCTGCATTATAGAGCGGGGCCTCTCTGCTGAATTTGCTTTGTTCTGTGTTTCTCCTATGCATTTTCTCTGGCACTGAAAAGATGCATCCTTTTCTTTCCCTGAGGTGGTGACAGCCAAGACTGGAATTTGAACTTCCATGTGGAAATAGGCATAAAAAAGAGGCCACATGTGACTTTAAGGTACACTGGGATTCGAGGCAAAACTCCCAGCTAGGTAAGAAGTTACTTTATCTTGTTTTTCCTTCTCTGTGCATCTATCTTCCCTGAAGCCCAGAGATGCTTAGGACCCAGGTAATATCATCCTTCCACAATCTCCACCTCACCACAATTTCTAGTAACTTTTACCTGATCTGCTTGCCTTCTCTCATATCATATAAGGAAAAGAAGACATCAGTGTCTTCCCCAATAGTATTGTAGGTGAAACTCTTCAGGCTGAGGAAGAAGTGGTGTGGCACTGGCATCCGACAGGTTTCCCCATGACGTGGGCGCATTGTATCTACCTAAAGAGAAAGGTGAAAAAAAAAAACCAGTAAATATTTTAGTTACTTACTATACTGACCAGAAATAAAATGAAAACTAAATGACTAACTCTCCTTCTACTATCAAAGGGGATCATGTAAGAGAGACAGAAGGTGTCTTCTCTGCTAGTAGGGGAGTGCTGTGTCCATATGTTTGGTTTGAGACAGGCAAATATGTAGCTGGGAGAAGTAAACTGAGTGAAGGAGCTATGGGAACGGTAATTCCAACTTACGAGTGAACTTAATATCTTCACCAGGTCACAAACTTCTAAATTCTCCATGAACTTTTAAATTCAAAGTTATTACTTGGAGATATCGCCCTGATGCACTTGATTTACAGTGTTAGATGGTAACAGACACCATTCTAAATGACACTTTTACTTTCTCCCAGACGGATTCATTTCAGTCTCCTAGTCTATGTTATTTCAATTGTGCTTATGTAAATTTGCACAGAGGAATGAGGGAAGACTGGCCAAATCTGCTTGGAGGTCAGGGTTATTTAGATGAAAGGCATCACACAATCAAGATGTCCGTGGTGGTTATCACTGCCTGTTGGCATCCCCATGCTGTGACCACTTCAAGTGCCGAGGGAAAAGACTCGGAGGCCTAGTTAGGTTGCTTACCTGGGATGTGCTTTGCTGGACACTCTGCCGGCTAGATAAGTGCTGTGGAAAGAAAGAAAGAAAAATTCACTCACCTGGGAAGGAAACTAACTTTTATGAAGCACCCTCTATATGCGAGGCATTCTGCAGTCTTTTATATATATGTTCTCACTTAAGTCTGATAACATTTTTAGAACAATGCTATTTGTATTTAATGGAAGCAACTAAAGTGGGGTGTAAGGAAGTGATGTGCTGAAGCTCATACAGCAAGAAGGTGGCCAAGCCTAGATTGTAACTCAAGCCTCACCAGCTCAAAGCCCCAGCTAAGTCACAGGTGCTCCCTCTGGATCTGTGCTTTGTCACTGTCCTCTCCACACCCTCTACCACATCCCAAGCCTTGAGATCCAGCTTCTTTAGGCTCTCTACACTGGAGGAGGTATAGTCTTTAAACCCAAACATGCTGTTCCTTTGCTGCTGGCTGATGTTAGAAGAAGCAGATTCCAATCCTAGCTACATGCAAATGAGTCGTGAAATCAGATAAACTGCTTAGTCTCTGCAAAAGACAGTTTCCTCAGCTATAAAACTCAACATAAAGCTTTTATTGTCTTCCTCACAGAGTTATTGTGAGGCTTAAATTACTTAATGGAAAGCAGCATGATACATTAGTTTGGGACCTAAGTGCAGAAGTCAGTACACTTGGTTTTAAATCTTGACTCACCTTTGTGTTTGCTCATCTATAAATTAAGGATAACGTTTTGTACTGAATTTAACCTCACAGGCTTTTGTGCAGATTAACCTGCCATGGAACCTATCATATTTTAAGTGGCTGATCATTCTTATTTTATTGTTATTGATATTCTTCTTTAGAAGTAGTTATTATAGAAAAGTCAGTCATATTTAGAAGAAAACCCTGGCCAAGAAGAATTGTGGGTTCACAACAGTGCAGTCCCTAGTCTTGGTAAACTCAACAATGAGAGTTTCTATCTGCTCCCTTTGGGCTTCAGAAGTGTGAAATAGCACTCATTTGGTGAGCTAGTTTATATCACATGGGTAGGAAGGATGGCTTCTGAGTAGAATGGTTTGATTTCTTTTTTTTCTTGTACCCAATTTTCATAACAGTTTTATTCGTAAAAGCCCCAAAGTAAAAATAACGTACATGTCCATCAGTAGAAAAATAGGTAAAATCTTTTTTAATTTAAATTCAATTAGCCAACACATAGTACATCATTAGTTTTCATGATAGGGTTTAATGATTACTAGTTGCATATAACACACAGTGCTCATCACATCACATTCCCTCCTTAATTTTATTTAGGGTTAAATGTGTGTATTTGGAAAACTGAATATAATTAAATATTAATTTAAATGCATCTTACTAGTTGTATTTGCTAATTATTAAATATTCATGTGTATTTTTAGCTATATTAGTTAATTATTATTGACTGTTAATGTTCATTCATAGGACTATTTGTTTCCATGATATATATTAAATATAATAAAATAGGCCTCCACCAGCTCAGGAAATCATCACACAGAATGTATACATACAAAAAAGCTTTAAAAAAATCAAGCTTTCAAAAAAAAAATCAAGTTTTCTACAGTTTACCGACCCATATCCTACTGGCCTAAAATGCTTTCCATTGTTTTATTTTACTTTTAGGGGTTGCATTAAGTCATTCTTCTCAAGCAGATTTGCTGATTAACTCTTAAAAATGAACTACCAATCTTAAACATAAATGTTCAATTATAACTAGATATAGGAGTTTACAGCTAATTTCATTATAAAACATCCCTTTTGACAATAACAAATGTCATTCTAGATTTCAGAAGCATCAAATTTGAGGAGAACTTTCAACTCCAGTTTAAAAGTGCACCGCATGGGTGGCCAAAGAAAGGCACCAAAACTGGTATTCTGGAACGTCTCTTATGGCACTATAAGGAGAAACCACTTCCTTGTTACCAGGCAGCATCAGCTGGCTAGCTGATACGTTCCTCTGTATTATCTCCATGTTTGCTACCCAACTCGAGACTGCCCTCCCAGGGAGCAAAAAACCCTATCTTAATCATCTTTATATCCTAAGTACATCAGGCAATTTACAATGTACATCAAATATAAATTAGTTAAAAATTGCATGAACATTGCTAGTGTGAGTATATATAATTGTTGTGGAAAAAAATATGGCCAAATGTATTAGAGCTAAAGATGTGATTACCTAATCATTCAGTAATTTGTCTCCTGGTTATAAACTTCATAGTATTCAAAGACCTTTGTGAATATATATAAAATATTTGACAGGCCAGATTTCTGTCTGTCTATCTGTCTGGCCAACCAAATACTAATACTTTTTTTTTTTTAAAGATTCTTTTTATTTGACAGAGAGAGAGCACAGCAGGCAGAGTAGTAGGCAGAGGGAGAGGGAGAAGGAGGCTCCCAGCTAAGCAGGGAGCCCGATGTGGGACCTGATCCCAGGACCCTTGGATCATGATCTGGGCAAAAGGCAGATGCTCAACTGACTGAGCCACTCAGGTGCCCCAATATTAACACTTGTTTCTTTTAAATCTGTATTTCTGTTAATACTGGTAACTTATCTTTTTATCCAAGTTTATTTTATCCAAGTTTTCTCATTTATTACCAGATAATTAAACAAAATATTCTGTTACAACTGCTTTTGTGTCCTTTATGTTTGGAATAAATTTGGAATAAATTTTCCTTTCTCATTAAAAAAATTTTAAAAATGTATACACTGCTTTACTGTAGTAATGCCAAATTTCCCCTACACAAAAAGCATTTTCTCTGGTTCATTCAATCTACATAAGTCTAACAATATGGAAAAAAGAAACCCTACAACTTTAGATATTCTATTCACCTGAATAACACATTTAATTGCCTGCTATATATGTTTAGAATTGCGTTAAATGTTGTGGGTCTTACAAGGGAATATAAGATATATCAAGCCAGGATCACTAATAAAATGATGCTTCATTGTTAGTAAATAATCCAATCAATTTATTTAAGTCCAGAAATGAAAGTACAAACATTGATCTAATAAAAATATTAATCAGCACTAGAAGATAACAGACTAACATTATTCCCAACACATGCTCATGTAGAAAAATAATAGCACAACAGGAGGTTATAATGTGAGTGCTCTGTTAGATCTTTCCATAAATTAGAAGCTTTTATATAATCTTCAAGTTGTCTATATTCTCCAAAGAGGCATAGCTAATTACAATTAACATAAATGCTTTGTTGTTGCCATTCAAAATGCTTTCTAGTTTGGGTAGCACTAATTCTCTGTTGCTGAAAGTGGATTTGGACATGTTATTAAGCAGAAGCAAGAGTTGAGGAGCAGGTGAACCAGGTGGTGGGTATTAGAGAGGGCACGGATTGCATAGAGCACTGGGTATGGTGCAAAAATAATGAATACTAGGTGGTGGGTATTATAAAGGGCACGAATTGCATGGAGCACTGGGTGTGGTGAAAAATAATGAATACTGTTATGCTGAAAATAAAAAATAAATTAAAAAAAAATAATGAATACTGTTATGCTGAAAATAAATAAAAAATAAATTTAAAAAAAGAGTTGAGGAGCGTTACAGGCTTCCTCTGATTCTTTTCATATAGAAGAGGAAATCCATTTGTTCATTTAAAGAGTTTTTTTTTTAATCAATTATTACCACTCAGTACTTGCACAGGGGATTGGTTGGTGGTTTTTTGTTTGTTTTTGTTTTTGTTTTGTTTTGTTTTTTAGGAAAAACAACATGCTCTAAATGTAAGCTTGAGGTATAATTCTATTCATTAAGTTTTCATGTAAAATGAGTGACAAAGAGTATTAAAATCATAAAGTTTCACATGGAGTCTTTGTAATTTCCAGTAATAGACTTAAGTGTTAATACAAAAAGGCTCCAAAAGGTTATTCCTCTGAAACTTGTTGATAACTTTAAGAATTAACTCAGACACTTACTGTGCATTTACCATATGCAAATTAACATAAAAATAAGTGGTTTTCAATAAATTTGTGGACTTTCAAAAGGTTGGTTTCAAATTGTTTTTTCTTCACCTTATTCAGTTCTTTCTATCTAAAAACAAATATATAGGATAAAAGACAGAAAAATCAGCATGAAATGAAAAAAATAAAAAGGGGCTTGAAACTTTCTTTGGCCTTTTGGATAAGTCAACTTTTTAAAATTAACATTTAAATGTATTAAAAGTAATATAAGCACATAGTATTAAAAGTTAAATAACGCTAAAAGTCTTGCAATAAAATTACTGGTCCTATATTCAACCTGTACTATTTCCTCTTTATAATTTTTTCCTAAAATTTATTAAGTATTTCTAAATGTCACATTTATATTGCTTTCTTCTTATGCAGTTTTAGATTTATCTATTTGCTTCTTATAATGGCAGCTGAGGATCTTAACATCTGTTTATATCCATTTCCCTTTCCTAATACCTTCTACTTTCCTAATACCTCACAAGTTTTGGTTAAAACTTATGGAGATGGGTTAACATGGAGGCCATGGGGACATGGAGAGGAGAATTGAGTTGGGGGAAATCGGAGGGGGAGACGAACCATGAGAGACTGTAGAAACAAACTGAGGATTTTGGAAGGGAGAGGGGTGGTAGGTTGGGGGAGCCAGGTGGTGGATATTATGGAGGGCACGTACTGCATGGAGAACTGGGTGTGGTGCATAAACAATGAATTCTGAACACTGGAAAGAGATAAAAAGAAAAAAAAAAAAAAAAAAGAACAGACCAAAAAAGAAAAAGTTGTGTTTGAATGCAAACAACAACAACAACAACAACAACAACACCTTATTTATAAGATTGTAACTTTTAAATATTGTTTATTGAGGGATAGCTGGCTGGTTCCATCTGTTGACCGTCCGCCTTCAGCTCAGGTCATGATCTCAGGGTCCTGGGATCGAGCCCCACATCAGGCTCTCTGCTCAACTGGGAGCCTGCTTTTCCCTCTTCTCCCAACATGTGCTCTCTATTGTTATCTCTGTCTTTCTCTCTCAAATAAATAAAATATTTAAAAATAAATATTGTTTACTGATGGACCAAATAGTGTACTTCAATTATATTTCCTTTCTTCTATTACCTTCTGCTTTTGTTTTAGGAATCTTAATTTTATTTAAATTATACTCCTCTTATGTCTTCCAAAGCTCTATAAAATACCTTTAAAAAAAAAAAACCTTTCAAAAACATTCTCCATATGGTAAAACTACCACATATTCTCTGAAGTCTTTTTTCTCCTGGAGAGGCTTCCTGGCTGCCCTTGTGCTCTCATCAGAACAACTTACTCTCTAGGCCTATTACCCTCCAACGGAATCCTAATTCTTTGTGCCTCTCCTTGAGTCACAGTGCCTTTCCTGGATGGCACATATAGCCTCTTTTGGTTTACTCCCTCATTTTAAACAAATTTATCCTTCAGTAGTTTCCTGAAAAAAGGTTTAAAGAGGCTTTTTGTTTTGATAATTGGAATGACCAGAATTTTCTTTAGGCTCAATCCCATTTGATTGAGAATGTGGTTGAATAAAAATAGAATTCTAGGTCAAATTTTATTTTCCCTCAGAATTTTAAAGGCAATATTTCATTATTTTTTAGTTTTCAATGTTGCTATTAAGAAGACAGATGCTATTCTTATGACAAATCCTTAGTAGGTGACCTATTTCTCTTGCTGGAAACGTTCAGCTTTAGTGAGCTGAAGTTTCATAATTAAGTGCTAAATACTTATTGGGCCCTTTCACTCTGGACACTCCTATCTATGTTCTGGGAAAGGTTTTTTCCCCCCAGCTTCACTGAGATATAATTGACATATAATATTATATAAGTGTAAGGTGCACAACATGATGATTTTTTACACTTAAAATGTTGCAAAATGAGTATCACAATAAGGTTAGTTAACACATCTTTTGTCTGACATAATTACCTTTCTGTTGTTGGCATGGTGAGAATGTTCAAGATCTCCTTTTTTTTTTTTTTTTAACAACTTTCAAGTACAAAATACACTACTGTTAACTATAGTCACCATGCTTCACATTAGATCCCAGAACGTAAATCCTTTTACAACTAGTATCTCCTCACTTCCCCTACTCCCCTGCCCCTGGCAACTCCCAACTTACTCTTTGTTTTTAATGAGTTCAGCTTTTTTAGATTTCACATATAAGTGAGATCATAAGTATATGCCATTCTCTGACTTATTTCACTTAGTATAATGCTCTCAAGTTTTATCCATGTTGTCACAAATGGCAGTATTTCTGTCTTTACTATGGATGATTAATATTCCATTGTATATAATCATATTTTATTTATCCATTCATTCATCAATGGACACTTTGGTTGTTTCTATGTCTTAGCTATTATGAATAATACTGCAATGCACAAGGAAGTATAGCTATCTCTTTGAGATCCTGATTTCAATTCCTTTGATATATACCCAGAAGTAGAATTGCTGGATCATATGGTAGTTCTATTTTCTATTCTTTTTTTTTTGAGGAATCTCCATTCTGCTTTTTATAGTGACCGTACAAATTTGTATTTCCAACATAGTGCACAAGAGTTCTCTTTTCTTTTTTTAAAGATAAATTTAATTTAGAGAGAGAGTGAGTGAGTTCAAGTTGGGGGAGAGGCAGGGGGGAGAATCTTAAACAGACTCCTCATTGAGTATGGAGCCTGATGATCTGGGGCTCAACCTCAAGACCCTGAGATCATGACCTGAGCAGAAATCGCAGGTGGGTCGCTCAACTGACTGAGCCACCCAGATGCCACAGGAGTTCTCTTTTCTATACATCCTTGCCACTATTTATCTCATCTTTTAAAAACACTTTCTCTTTTATTTTTGATCAGTATAATATAATTGACATACATTGTTATATTAGTTTCAGGAGTACAATAATACTATACAATACTGTATGTTATCTAATGTTCACCACAGTTAAGTGTAGACACCATCTGCCACCATTTGATATTATTACAATATTATTGACTATATTCCCTATGCTGTACTTTCCACTCCATGAATTATTTATAACTGGAAGTTTGTACCTCCTGTCTTTCTGATGACAGGCACTCTAACAGGTGTGAGGTAATATTTGATTGTGGTTTTGATTTGACTGGCGATACTGAATACCTTTTCATGTATTCTTTAGAAAAATGTCAAATCCTCTGACCATTTCAAAAATCAGATTATTTGGTTTCTTACTCTTGAACTTTAGGAGTTCCTTACGTATTTTGGATATTAACTCTTTGTCACCTTTGTGGTTTGTGAATATTTTCTTCTATCCTGTAGGTTGATTTGTCATTTTGTTGATTGTTTCTTTTGCTGTACAGAATCGACTTTGTTTTAATGTTGTCTCACTTGTTGATTTTCGCTTTCACTGATGTGCTCTTGGTGTCATATTCAAAAAAATATCACCAACACCAATGTCAAGCAGCTTTGCTCTGTTTTCTTCTGAGAGATTACAGTTTCAGGTCTAATATTTAACCCATTTATAGTTAATTTTTGTGAGTGGTTGTAAGACAGAGGTACAATTTCATTCTTCTGCATGTGAATATCCAATTTTCCCAACATTTACTGAAGAGACTATCCTTTCCTCATTGAATATTATTAATGTTCCTGTCAAATATTAGTTCACCATATATGTGTGGGTTTACTACTGGGGGTCTCAGTTCTGTTCCATTGGTCTGTGCACCTATTTTAATGCCAGTACCACAATGGTTTTATTTTGTTTTGCACACTGTTTTGATTACTATACATTTATAATATAGCTTGAAATCAGAAAGTGTGATACCTCCAGCTTTGTTCTTTCTCAAGACTGGTTGGCTATACAAGGTATATTGTAGTTCCATTGAATTTTAGGATTGTTTTTTCTATTTCTGGAAAATCCCACTGGCATTTTGAAAAGGATTGTATTGAGTCTATCCATGGCTTTATGCAGTATGGACATTTTAAGAATATTAATTTTTCAGGCGCCTGGGTGGCTCAGTGGGTTAAGCCTCTGTCTTCGGCTCAGGTCATGATCTCAGGGTCCTGGGATTGAGCCCTGCATTGGGCTCTCTGCTCAGTGGGGAGCCTACTTCGCCTCCTCTCTCTGCCTACTTTTGATCTCTCTCTCTGTCAAATAAATAAATACAATCTTTGAAAAAAAAAAGAATATTAATTCTTCTAATTCATAAACATGGGATATCTTCCATTTACTTGTGTCTTCTTTAATGTCTTTCACCAACGTCACAATTTTTAGTGTATAGCTCTTTCATGTCCTTGATTAAATTATTCCTAAGTATTTTATTGTTTTTGATGCTATTGTAAATGGGACTGTTTTCTTTATTTCTTTTTCAGATAGTTCATTGTTAGTATATTCTGACTTTTGCAATTAACTTTTTAAAAAATTTTATTTCTTTTCAATGTTACAGAATTCATTGTTTAGGCACCACACCCAGTGCTCCATGTAATACATGCCCTCCATCATACCCACCACCAGTTTCACCTGACTCCCCACCCAGTTAACTTTTGCATGTTGATTCTGTATTCTGAAACTTTACTGAATTCATTAGTTAGCAGTTTGAGGGGAGAAGCTTCCAGATTTTCTCTATATAAGGTCATGTCATATGCAGATAGAAACAATTTTACTTCTCCCTTACCAATTTGGATGGCTTTTCTTTTTCTTCTTGCCTAATCACTCTGGCTAAAACTTCTAATACTATGTTGAAAAGGAATGGTGAGATTAGGTACCCTTGTCTGGTTTTGATGTTAGAGGAAAAGCTTCCAACATTTCACTGTTGAGCATGATGTCAACTGTGGACTTGTCACAGTCGTCTTTATCATGTTGAGGTATGTAGCTTCTGTGTCCATTTTGTTGAGAGCTTCTGTTTTTTAAGATTTATTTTATTTTAGATTTATTTTAGAGAGAGAGAGGGAGAGAGATGGGGTGGTGAGGGGAAGAGGAAGAGGGAAAGAGAGTCCTGAGCAGACTCTGTGTTGAGCAGGGAGCCCAATTTGGGGCTTGATCTCATAACACTGATATCACAACATGAACTGAAACCAACAGTTGGGCACTCAACCAACTGCACCACCCAGATGCTCATTTTGTTGAGAGTTTTTATCATGAAAGGATGTTGAATTCTGTCAAGTGCTTTTTCTGCATCTATTGAAATGATCATATGGTTTCAATTTATCATTCCATTAATATGATGTATTATCACCTTTATGCTGAACAATCCTTGAAATTCGGAAATAAATCCCACTTGTTCATGGTGTAATATACCTCTAATGAGCTATTGAATTTGATTTGCTAGTATTTTGTTGAGAATTTTGCATCTCTATTCATCAGAAATATTGGTCTGTAGATTTTTTTTTAAAAGATTTTATTTATTTATTTGACAGAGAGAGAAATCACAAGTAGGCGGAGAGTCAGGCAGAGAGAGAGAGAGAGAGAGAGAAGCAGGCTCCCGCTGAGCAAAGAGCCCGATGCGGGGCTCGATCCCAGGACACTGAGATCATGACCTGAGCCGAAGGCAGCGGCTTAATCCACTGAGCCACCCAGGTGCCCCGGTCTGTAGATTTTTTAAAAAAATTATGTTCAGTTAGTCAACGTATAGCAATCATTAGCTTTTGAGTGTTCAGTGATTCATTAATTGTTATAGACAATTCATTAATTGCCTATAACATCCAGTGCTCATCACAACACATGCCCTCCTTAACAGCAATTATCCAGTTACCCCAACCCCCCACCCCTTCCTTCAGTAATCCTCCAGTTTAGTGTCCTTATCTGACTTTTGGTATCAGGAAAATGCTAGCCTTGTAAAATAAGTCTGGGAATATTCCCTCCTCTTCAATTTTTTGGAAGACTCTGAAAAGGACTAGTATTCATTCTTCTTAAATGTTCAACAAATGTCACCCATGAAGCCATTTTATCCTCAGCTTTTCTTTGTTGGGAAGTTTTTGGTTACTGAGTCACCCTACTTACTTGTTAATAGTCTGTTCAGCCTTTCTATTTCTTCTTGATTTAGTCTTGGTAGGTTGTATGCTTCATCTAGATTGCCCAATTTGTTGACATATAATTATTCACACTAGTCTCTTATTATCATTTATATTTGTTGTATCAGTTGTAATGTCCTCTTTTATCTATAATTTCATTTACTTGAGTTCTTTTTTCTTGGCAAGTCTAGCTAAAGGTTTGGCAATTCTATCTTTTTAAAAAACCCAATTTTTAGATTCCTTCCTTAATCTTTTCTATTGCTTTTCTGTTCATTTTCTATATTTTTAGCAGAGCTTTATCTCCTTCCTTCTGCTAAATTTGGACTGAATCACCTCCTTCCTTCTGCTAAATTTGGACTTAGTTTATTTTTCCAGTTCTTTGAGGTACAAAAATCAGTTACTTGAGATTTTTCTTAATGTAAGCATTTATTACTATAAACTTTCCCCTTAGAACTGCTTTATTTTTAAATTTATTTAATGTTTGATAAGTGTTAGTATGTTGTGTTTCCATTTTTTGTTTCAAGATTTTTTTAAAATTTCCCTTTTGATTTCTTCCATGCCCCACTGGTTATTTAGGAGTGTAGTGTTTAATTTTCACATATTTGTGAATTTTCCAGCTTTCTTCCTATTATTGATTTCTAGTTTTGGAAATGTTGGAAAACAAAAATAAAACGGGGGCATCACGTTATCTGATTTCAAGCTTTATTACAAAGCTGTGATCACCAAGACAGCATGGTACTGGCATAAAAACAGACACATAGACCAGAGGAACAGGGTAGAGAGCCCAGATATGGACCTTAAACTCTATGGGCAAATAATCTTTGACAAAACAGGAAAAAATATACAGTGGAAAAAAGACAGTCTCTTCAATAAATGGTGCTGGGAAAACTGGGCAGCTATATGCAGAAAAATGAAACTCGACCATTCTCTTACACCGTACACAAAGATAAACTCAAAATGGATACAAGACCTCAATGTGAGACAGGAATCCATCAGAATCCTAGAGGAGAACATACGCAGTAACCTCTTCTCCTCTTTCAAGACATGTCTCCAAAGGCAAAAGAAACAAAAGCAAAGATGAACTTTAGGGACTTCATTAAGATCAAAAGCTTCTGCACAGCAAAGGAAACAGTCAACAAAACAAAGAGGCAACCCATGGAATGGGAGAAGATATTTGCAAATGACAGTACAGACAAAAGGTTGATATCCAGGATCTATAAAGAACTCCTCAAACTCAACACACACAAAACAATCACATAAAAAAAAATGGGCAGAAGATATGATTTCTAGTTTTAAATCATTGTCATAAGAAAAAGTATTTCATATTATTTTAATCTTCTTAAATTTGTTTATACTTATCTTGTGGCCTAATGTTGATCTATCCTGGAGATTGTCCATGTGCAATGTATGTCCTACTCTGCTTTAGGATGGGATATTCTGTATATGTGTCTTAGGTCCATTAGATCCTAAGTACAGGAACCTAAGTTAAGTCTAATGTGGCTTTATTGATTTTCTGTCTGGATTATCTATCCAGTATTGAAAGTGGGCCATTGATGACCCTACTATTATTGTATTGCTGTCTATTTCTCCCTTTAGTTTTGTTAATATTTGCTTTCTATATTTAGGTGCTCTGAAGCTAGGGGCATATACATTTATATCTGTCTTATGCTCTTAATGAGCTGACCGTTTTGTCATTATATAATCACATTATTTGTCTCATTACAGCTTTTGACTGAAAGTCTATTTTGTCTGATAAAGAATATCTACCACTTCCATATACACTATGGAGTATTATGCCTCCATCAGAAAGGATGAATACCCAACTTTTGTAGCAACATGGACAGGACTGGAAGAGATTATGCTGAGTGAAATAAGTCAAGCAGAGAGAGTCAATTATCATATGGTTTCACTTATTTGTGGAGCATAACAAATAGCATGGAGGACAAGGGGAGTTAGAGAGGAGAAGGGAGTTGAGGGAAATTGGAAGGGGAGGTGAACCATGAAAGACTATGGACTCTGAAAAACAATCTGAGGGGTTTGAAGTGGCAGGGGGGTGGGAGGTCGGGGTACTAGGTGGTGGGTATTAGAGAGGGCACGGATTGCATGGAGCACTGGGTGTGGTGCAAAAATAATGAATACTGTTTTGCTGAAAATAAATTAAAAAAAGAATAATTTTTTTAAAAGAGCCAGAAAACCAACTTTTTTCAGAAAACAGTTTTTGTAAGTGGTAATAATGAATCCTTCCCTATCAATAATTAAAGGTAAATGGATTAAATTTTCAATCAAGGACATAGAGTGGCTAAATAGATTAAGAAATGATCCAAGAATATGTTACTTACAACAGACTTACTTTAGCTTTGAGGACACACATAGGATGAGAGTAAATGGATGAGAAAAAAGATACTCCATTCAAATGGAGTGGATGGCAGTGGTAGGTATTTTTTTTTTTTTTCAGCATATGACAATTGACTCTCTCTGCTTGACTTATTTCACTCAGCATAATCTCTTCCAGTCCCGTCCATGTTGCTACAAAAGTTGGGTGTTCATCCTTTCTGATGGAGGTATAATACTCCATAGTGTATATGGACCACTCGTCTGTTGAAGGGCATCTTGGTTCTTTCCACAGTTTGGCGACCTTGGCCATTGCTGCTATAAACTTTGGGGGTACAGATGGCCCTTCTTTTCACTTCATCTGTATTTTTGGGGTAAATGCTCAGTAGTGCAATTGCAGGATCATAGAGAAGTTCTATTTTTAATTTCTTGAGGAATCCCCACACTTCTCCAAAGAGGCTGCACCAACTTGCATTCACACCAACAGTGAAAGAGGGTTCCCCTTTCTCCACATCCCCTCCAACACATGTTGTTTCCTGTCTTGCTAATTTTGGCCGTTCTAACTGGTGTAAGGTGATATTTCAATGTGGTTTTAATTTGAATCTCCCTGAGGGTTAGTGATGATGAACATTTTTTCACGTGTCTGATAGCCATTTGTATGTCTTCATTGGAGAAGTGTCTGTCCATATCTTCTACCCATTTTTTGATATGATTGTCTGTTTTGTGTGTGTTGAGTTTGAGGAGTTCATTATAGATCCTGGGTATCAACCTTTTGTCTGTACTGTCATTTGCAAATATCTTCTCCCATTCCATGGGTTGCCTCTTTGTTTTGTTGACTGTTTCCCTTGCTGTGCAGAAGCTTTTGATTTTGATGAAGTCCCAAAAGTTATTGGCTCTTTTTATAGTTCCTTCATTCCTGTCCTCCTCTCTTGCTGTCTTTCTTTGTGAATTGATGATTTTCCACAGTGGTATGCTTTGATTCCCTTCTCTTTATTTCACATGTATCTAATGTAGGTTTTTGCTTTCTGGTTACATGAGATGTTATAAGATGTTACATAAAACATCTTATAGCTGTAACAATCTATTTTAGGATAATTAGAACTTAACTGCAACTCCATACAAAATCTCTACTCTTTTACTCAACCCTTCCTCCTTTATGTTTTAGATGTTCTAATTTATATGTTTTTATATTGTATATCCATTAGCCAATTATATTAGCAATAGTAACTTTTTTCATGTTTCAAGTTTTTTTTTTTTAAATTTATTTTTTATTTTCAGCATAACAGTATTCATTATTTTTCACCACACCCAGTGCTCCATGCAATTCGTGCCCTTTATAATACCCACCACCTAGTACCCCAACCTCCCACCCCCCACCCCTTCAAAACCCTCAGATTGTTTTTCAGAGTCCATAGTCTCTCATGGTTCAAGTTTTTATTTAAATTCTAGTTAGTTAACATAGAGTGTAATATCAGTTTCAGGAGTAAAATTTAATGACGCATTATTTACATATAACACCCAGTGCTCATCACCACAAGTGCCCTCCTTAATATCCATCACCCATTTCGCCCACAACCTACTCCTCTCCTCCAGCAATCCTTAGATTATTCTTTATAGTTAAGAGTCTTATGGTTCACCTCCCTCTCTATTTTTTCCCCTTATGTTTATCTGTTTTGTTTTCTTAAATTCCACATATGAATGAAGTCAATCGGTATTTGTCTTCCTCTGATTGACTTACTTAATTTAGCACAACACAGTCTAGCTCCATCCATGTTGTTGAAAATGGCAAGACTTTATTCCTTTTTATGGCTGAATAATATTCCATTGCATATATTTATCCATTCATCAGTCAATGGACATTTAGGTTCTTTCCATAATTTGGCCATTGTTGATCATGCTGCTATAAACATCAAGGTGTATGTGCCCCTCTGAATCAGTATTTTTGTATCCTCTGGGTAAAAACCTAGTAATGCAATTGCTGGGTCATAGGGTAGTTCTATTTTTAACTTTTTTTTTTTTTTTTATTTACTTGACAGAGAGAAATCACAAGTAGATGGAGAGGCAGGCAGAGAGAGAGAGAGGGAAGCAGGCTCCCCGCCGAGCAGAGAGCCCGACGCGGGCCTCGATCCCAGGACCCTGAGATCATTACCCGAGCCGAAGGCAGCGGCTTAACCCACTGAGCCACCCAGGCGCCCTCTATTTTTAACTTTTTGAGGAAATTCCATACTGTTGCAGAGTGGCAGCACAGGTTTGTATTCCCACCAACAGTGTTATGAGTGTTCCTCTTCCTTCACATCTTAGCCAACACCTGTTGTTTCTTGTGTTGCCGATTTTAGCCATTCTGACTGTTTTGAGGTGATATCTCATTTGTAGTTTTTAATTTATATTTCCCTGATGATGAGTGAGGATGTGCATCTTTTCATGCACATCTAGATGTCTTCTTTGGAAAAATGTCTGTTCATGTCTTCTGCCCATTTCTTAATTGGATTATTCATTTTTTGGGTGTTGGGTTTGCTAAGTTCTTTATAGATTTTAGATACTAACCCTTTATCAGATATGTCATTTGCAAATATCTTCTCCCATTCTGAAGGCTGCCTTTTAGTTTTGTTGATTGTTTCCTTCACTGTGCAGAAACTTTTTAACTTGATGAAGCCTCAGTACTTCATTTTTGCTTCTGTTCCCCTTGCCTCCAGAGATGTATCTAGTAAGAAACTGCCAAGACTAATATCAAAGAGGTTTCTGCTGGTGTTGTCCTCTAGGATTTTAGTGTTTCCTATTCAGGTCTATCATCCATTTTGAACTTATATTTGTGTGTGGTGTAAAAAATGGTCTAGTTTCATTATTCTGCATGTTGCTGTCCAGTTTTCCTAATACCATTTGTTGAAGAGAATGTCTCTTTTCCACTGGATATCCTGGTTTGTCAAAGATTAGTTAACCATATAGTTGTGGATCCATTCCTGGGTTATCTATTCTGTTCCACTGATCTACGTGTCTGGTTTTTGTGTTAGCTATAGTTATTTTAAAATTTTCTGCTCTTTAACCTTTACTAGAGTTATAGACCATCATATGATAGTACTAGAATATTCTGAATTTGACTATATACTTATCTTTACCATGTGTTTTATATTTTCCTGCATTTTCATGCCATTAATTAACCTTTTTCTTTTTTTCATGTCAGCTTGAAGAACTTGCAGTGCTTCTTGTAGGGCAGGTCTAGTAATTTTGAACTCCCTCAGCTTTTGTCTGGGAAAATCTTTATATTTCCTTTATTTATTTCTGAAGGACAATTTTCCTGAGCAAAGTATTGTTGGTTGGTAGGTTTTTTTTTTTTTCTTTCAGTACTTTGAATATATCATCCCCTTCTCTCCTGGCCTGCAAGATTTCTGCTAAGAAATATGCTCATAGCCCTATGAGGGTTACCTTGTAAGTGACAAGCTTCTTTTTTATTGTTGCTTTCAAGATTCTTTGATTTTTTAAAAAGATTTTATTTATTTGACACAGAGACAGCAGCAGAACACAAGCAGGGGGAATGGGAGAGGAAGAAGCAGGCTTCCTGCCTAGCAGGGAGCCCAGTGTGGGGCTGGATTGCAGGATGCTGGGATCAAGACCTGGGCTGAAGGCAGATGCTTAATGACTGAGCCACCCAGGCACCCAAGATTCTTTCATTTTTACAGTTTTATTGTAAAGCCTTGGAGAAGATCTCATTGAGGATTGAAATTGTTTGGAGAATTACAAATATCATGAATTTGGATGTCCAAATCTCTCCCTGGATTTGGAAAGTTCTCAGCCATTATCACCTTAAAAAAGCTTTCTTCCCCTTTCTCCTTCTCTTCTTTGGTACTCTAATAATATGTAGGTTAATTCTCTTAATGGTGCCCTAGAAGTCCCACAGAATTTTTTCATTTTTCATTTCATCATTCAATTTTTTCATTCTCTTTTTGACTGGATAATTTCAATTTATCTGTCTTTGAGTTCACTGATTCTCCTGCTTAGTCCACTTCTGTTAGTTAAGCTCTTTATTGAATTCTTTTTTTTTTTAAAGATTTTATTTATTTGTTTGACAGACAGAGATCACAAGTAGGTAGAGAGGGAGATGCGGGACTCAATCTCAGGACCCTGAGATCACGACCCGAGCCGAAGGCAGAGGCTTTAAACCACTGAGCCACCCAGGCGCCCCGAATTCTTTTTTTTTTTAATTATGTTCAGTTAACCACTGTATAGTACATAATTAGATTTTGATGTAGTGTTCAATGATTCATTGTTATATATAACACCCAGTGCTCATCATAGCACGTGGTCTCCTCAATGCCATCACCCTATTATCCCCTCCTCCAACCTCCTCTCCTCTGAAACCCTCAGATTGTTTTTCGGGGTCCATAGTCACTCATGGTTCATCTCCCTCTCTGATTTCTCCCCCTTTGGATTTCCCTCCCTTCCTCTATGGTCCTTCATGCTATTGCTTATGTTCCACATCTGAGTGAAACCATATGATAATTGTCTTTCTCTGCTCTTGATGACTTCACTTAACATAATCTCCAGTTCCATCCATGTCAATGGAAATGGTAGGTATTCATTGTCTCTGATGGCTGAATAATACTCCATTGTGTGTATGTACCACATCTTCTTTATCCATTCATCTGTTGAAGGGCATCTTGGCTCCTTCCACACTTTGGCTATTGTGGACATTGCTGCTATGAACATTGTGTGCATGTGCCCCTTCTTTTCACTACATCTATTATCTTTGGGGTAAATACCTAGTAGTGCAATTGCCAGGTCTTAGGATAGTTCTATTCTTGACATCTTGAGGAAACTTCACACTGTTTTCCCAGAATGGCTGTATCAGCTTGCATTCCCACCAACAGTGTAAGAAAGTTCCCCTTTCTCCACATCCTCGCTAACATTTGTTGTTTCCTGTTTTGTTAATTTTTGTCATTCTAACTGATGTAAGGTGGTATCTCATTGTGGTTTTGATTTGTACTTCCCTGATGGCTAGTGATGTTGAGCATTGTTTCATGTGTCTGTTAGCCATCTGTAGGTCTTTTTTGGAGAAGTGTGTGTTTATACCTTCTGCCCATTTTTGACTGGGTTATTAGTAATTTTTTGAGTGTTGAATTTGAGAAGCTCTTTGTGTATCTTGGATATCAGCCCTTTATCTGTATTGTCATTTGCAAAAAATCTTCTCCCATTCCATGGGCTACCTCTTAGTTTTTCTCTGTTGAGTTCTTCAATGTTTGTATTCTTCAGATCCAAAATTCATTTGGTTATTTTTTATGTTTTCTATTTTTTTGTTGAACTTTTCATTTTTTTTGGTATTGTTTACCTGACTTTGTTGAACTGTTTTTCTGTGAGAGCTATAAGCTCTTTAAGCATCTTTAGAACAATTATTTTGAATTATTTATCAGACAATTTGTGTATTTCCATTTCTTTAGGGGCACTTAAAGTTTATTGGGTTCCTTTGGTAGTATCATGTTTTCTTGATTTTCACAATTCCTGTACTCTTGAATAGTTGTATGTGCCATGTGAAGAGCAGTCACTTCTTCCAGACTGTATTAACTGAGTTAGATAGAGGGAAGACCTTCACCAGTGGATGGAAGCATGCCAGAGAATGCTGTGACTCTGGGTCTAGTGGTGCAGGTTGCTAAGTGCATGTGGTAGCTCTGGGCCCAGGAATGTATACCTCACTGGTTTAGGCCACATGGGTCCACAACATCACCAACCATGTGATCCTTGTGGAGACCTGCAAAGGGTCCATGGTGTCTACAATGGTTGTTGGGGACTTCAGTGGCTCTTCCAGTCCAGCAGCTAGGAATGTGGGCAGATAGCAGTGGTGGCCAGAGCTGGTGGTGTGTGTAACCCCAGCTGCAGATACCTGCAAAATGTCAGGATAAAGTTGCAGACACAGAGGTAATGGTAAGGGCTGCAGAAGAGGCTGATGCCAGTTGCACATAAACTAGCAATTGCAGAGGCACTGGTTATTGGCATGCATTTGTATAGTTGTAGAGGCAATGGAGACTGGGACAGGAGTTGGGTTGGCAATATGCAGGTTCATAGCTCCAGGGGCTTTAGATGAGCCCAGGAATACAGTAATTTTCTTTGTTCTGTCTTCTGAAACCCCATTATCTGGATATTGGACTTCTTTGATCAAACTTCTAACATTTCTCTCCTGTTGATAACTTTTTGTTGCTGTTGTCCTATTTTCTAATCTTTATGTCAAGTTTATCCCTGTTATCTTGTTTGTAATTTTCTAGAGCTCCTTTGATTGCTTCTTAGATTGCTCCACTCTGTCTCCCTGTTGCTTCCTCATTTCTCTTTGCAGGCAGCAACCACCATTTTCTTCTATTGATTTGTCTGTTTCTTCCAAGTTCTTTCACATGTATTTGTTCTGGTCTCTAACTTTCATGGGAGATTTCCTCCATACTGATGTTTGGCTGTCTGGAACTTCTGGGTAGAATCTGCTGAACACTGACCTTCACTGTATGGAGGTCTGGGGAAAGGAGTGGTCATCTCATCCAACAGCTTTAAACACAACATATACTTTGATACTTTGATAACTCTAAAGTTGTTATATCTGAACTTCACTTCTGAGGTCCAGACTTTCAACATCCCAGTTTGGGATGTTTAAAAGGCATCTCAAACTTGAAAGGAAAAACCAGACCAATATATTGATCCCCACTGCTGTACTCCCAAACCTGCTTCTCCCACAGTGTTTCCTATTCTACTTTTATAAGGTTAAAGTTGAGAAGATCAAAACATAGAAGTCATTCTCTAGTCTTTCCCTTTTTTGTACACACATCTATCTATCAATTTATCAAAACTCCGAGTGAATTTATTTCCAAACACACATTCATAATCCAACAATTTCTTACTACTTTCTTTGCTCCAACTCTAGCCCAAATACTGAAATTAACATCATTTTGCAGAGTTTTGATCAGGAAGGGATGCTGTACTTTGTCAAATGCTTTTTCAGCATCTATTGAAAGTATCATATGGTTCTTGTTCTTTCTTTTATTGATGTGTTGTATCATTTTGCTTGAATGACTGCTCCCTGATTCCATTATTGCCCCGCTCCAGTCCTTTTGCAACTGGAGGGGTCCTTTTAAAATATAAGACAGATCATGTGATTCCCCTGCTTAAACACCTTCACAGGCTTTAGAATAAAATGCAAAATCCTCACCAAAAATAGCATCCTCTAAGCCACCATTGTGAGGGAAGTTCTTAGCCTCAAACTCTCAATCACCCTTCACTTTCCACATCTAATTGATCATCAAATTGATTTTTATTTACTAACATCTATATACTCCACTGCATTTCTTCATCATTCCTATTGTTGTCTAGTCACTATTTATTGTCCAAATAATTTCTGTCATCCCCTGCCTCCCTGATTCTGGTCCTCTGTATTTTACATTTCCTATAGACAGAGACAGCATTTAAAACCCATATCTAGGGGTGCCTGAGTGGCTCTCTCAGTTATGTATCTGACTCTGATTTCAGCTCAGGTCATGATCTCAGGATTGTGGGACTGAGCCCTGTATTGGGCTCCGTGTTGGACAGGGAGCCTGCTTGAAATTCTCTATCTTAGAAAAAAACCAACCAAACAAAACACCCATATTCTTATCCAATCATGTTACTCCTATAATTATGTCAGACTGCTGGAGAGGCCTTTTGGGCCTTTCAAAACTCTTCATGATCTGATACTTGCATCCTTCTGCACCTTATTATCCCAAACATTAACATATACGTACATGCCAAAGTTACCAAATACCTTATAGTTTCCTGGAACTACCACTTCCCTATGCTATTGTGCCATTTTGGAACATCTCTCCTTCTTGCTTGTCCTCTGGGTGAACCCTTGTCCACCCCTCACCCTCACCTGGAGTATTACTGCCACTGGAAGCTTTCACTGATTTTTTCCAGCCTCAAGTAATCCATCATTCTCTCTAACATCAGTGAATATGCAGCACATATAGGGCAATGGTTTGCTTGTGGTCTATTTGATCCCACTAGAATAGTTTCTAAACTTGAGGGCCATGTATAGACTTCATGGGCAATCACCAGAAGGAACTATCAATTCCCTAAAATTCAGTTTAAAACTTTGTATGCAAAACCACATTTGCACTGTCCTGGGAAGAAATTCTATCTGATCTTCATGACCCAGAAAGGGTTAAGAACAAATACCCCAGATGGTGATGTGATATTCTTGAGGGCAGGGATAAGTTTTGCTCATCTTTAATCTCTACATCCCATGCTTATCAAATAGTTAGGATAAATATACACGAATGTTTTTATACACTAGCAAATACACATAAGCAATTGATATGTTACTAGTATATTATTTAGGCAAATTTCAAAGATCTTCAACCAGGCAATATCCTATCTTTGAACTTCCCTATAAAAATTACATTTTTCTTAAAGAGAAACTTGTATTTCTTTCTAAAACCTGTAATTATCACCAATAAATACTTCTCAAATATATAACTCCTCAAAGTGAGGTTTTACCCAGTCTCTTAGTCTAAGCTTAATAGTCACCTGAAGTTTCTGATGTTTGCTTTATCTCAAAAATTTTTTTACCTTTCTTTTAGTTACTTCTCATTCAGCCTGTAAAATGTAATCTTGGTCATCAATTAATTCAGTACATTTTAATAACAGCCAATAGACAACTAAGGATATATCAGGTCTCTCTTAGAAATACTGGCACATTATTTCCAGGTTTAATAATTACATTAACCAATAAATTGGCTCTTTACAGATTCAACTAGCTTCTTTTTTTTAAGAGGTGCGAGAGACAGAATTTTGGTAACTGCTGCAGGCCAAAGGAGCTTCATTCACCAGTAAAACAACAGATAAATGATTCCTGGATATTATGGTACAGCCTTACACAGTAGTTCCATTTAGAAAGCAAATGCGGTATGTGCTGTCAGATTCTAAGGAAGACCCCTTACATACATTGGGGCAAAGACAAAGGAACAACTTCAGCAATATTGTTTCGTAATGTTACTAGGGATAATAAAGGAGAAAAAATCAGGCGTGCAGGAACAAGCTTACCCTGTGTTAGATTTCTTACCATTTTATAGAGATCTGAGACACTAATCTGGTCTGAATCCACTACTTCAAAGTCCTTTCGAGGCACCAAGTCCAGGCCCAAATGTCTAGTAAAGAGAAAGAACACACTCAGCATGCCATGTCCTCAGATTACTCATCTCTCCTTATGTGCCTAGAAGCTTGTCATGGCCATGACTTTGTGGCCAGAGACTGAGACATTACCCTGGCAGGGACAAGCTTTTGTCCAGTAACACCTAATTGTTCTCACCTTAAGGCAAATAAATGAATCTGGGAATTTTAAAACTGACAATTTTAATCACCAAGCAGTTTCCCCTTGTGATGGTAAAAAGAATTCATTCTGCATCATGTCTTTAAGAGTCTACTTGAGTTCCTTACAGATGCATTTTCTATAGATTATTAATAAGGCATGTTTTATTTTTCTCTTCCTCCCAATCCTACAAGTGTGTTCAAGGCTCAGTCATGCATTACTTTCATTAGGATGAAAAAATTACTCAGGGTCCAAGTAGATTTGTAATTCAAACATATTAAAAAAAGTGTGTAAACCTGGTGATTCACAGACCTGTACCCCTGGGGATAAAAATATATGTTTATAAAATATAAAAAATTAAAAAAAAATCACCCTCCAAAATATATTGAACTCAAAGAAATGTATGTTTTTTTTTTTAAAGATTTTATTTATTTATTTGTCAGAGAGAGAGCGAGCAAGAGCGAGCATAGGCAGACAGAGTGGAAGACAGAGTCAGAGGGAGAAGCAGGCTCCCTGCGGAGCAAGGAGCCCAATGTGGGACTCGATCCCAGGATGCTGGGATTATGACCTGAGCCGAAGGCAGCTGCTTAACCAACTGAGCCACCCAGGCGTCCCAAAGAAATGTATGTTTTAAAGATTTTATTTATTTATTTGAAAGATAGAGATCACAAGTAGGCAGAGAGGCAGGCAGAGAGAGAGAGGAGGAAGGAGGCTGAGCAGAGAGCCCGATGAGGGGCTCGATCCCAGCACCCTGGGATCATGACTGGAGCTGAAAGCAGAGGCTTTAACCCACTGAGCCACCCAGGAGCCCCAAGAAATGTATGTTTTAATCTCATTTTAAATTTAATTAATACTGACACTGGTTATAGTAAAGACCTTACCGCACATGAGTCATATCTTTTTTTTTTTTTTTTTTCAGTTTACCAATGTGTGTTTCTTTGTATAATCAGCACACTCATGGAACTGGTTATTATTCCTGATACATTTTAAGTTCCTTGTTTTCTTCCCTCATAAGTGATGATGGAGGGTTTTACTTGTAAGATGAAATCTTAGATACTCTGTCCTTCCTTAAATTCATAGACAAAAGGAAGCTAATAACATTATTTTCTAACTGGAAACGTCATTTGTGTAAAACACCAAAAGATCTACAACTGTCAACTTTTGAATCTCTGATGATTAACCATTATCTTAAGAAACTTCATATGAAAATTTAATCAAGGAGTACTACTCCTAAGAAATACTCCAGTATCTGGAAGATCTGGTATAACTTGTAGAGGGGAGAATAAGAGATGGTGGTTAATGACTGATTAACTATGGCAGGCAGTATGAAGCAGTGTAAATAACGCCAGACAGCCAGAACTCTTGCATTCAAATATGACACATAATTTTTTTTTTAACTTTTAAATTTTTTATTTTTTATAAACAAAAATTTTTATCCCCAGGGGTACAGGTCTGTGAATTACCAGGTTTACACACTTCACAGCACTCACCAAAGCACATACCCTCCCCAATGTCCATAATCCCACCCCGTTCTCCCAAACTCCCTCCCCCCAGCAACCCTCAGTTTGTTTTGTGAGATTAAGAGTATGACACATAATTTATGTTCAGTAAATGTTAGCTCTTTTCTCACTCTCTAAACCTGGAGTCAAATGGAGTGAGGGGGTTGTAGACCTTGAAATTGCTTACAACAGTATGTGTGTGTGTGTTCACATATGATTTTTTTTATGAGGAGAGGGCCTATAACTCCCAACAGGTTTTCAGAGCTGCTTTGTGACCACCCTATACTCTAACACAAGGGTTATAAATTATTGTATCTGGCAAAAGTATTCCATAGGCAATGAGAGGAGAAGTATGTGGTCTTTCCCTCCTCAACTAGGCTGTGAATCACTATTAACAAAACTAATTCTACAGGCTCTTTCTGTGCATAAAACTACACCCATTTAAAATAAAACCATGTGAAAAAAATAAACTAAAAAACCATGTGTATATCCAAAATGCATTTATTTATAATTTATAACCTATTTATAGGAAGAGATATAAAGAGGTTAAAGAAGCTGCAAAAAGATCACTAAAATAAAAATAGAAAATCAAACCTATATGAAAATAGTAGAAGCAAATCACATAGGCTATTATGATAACCATGATTCAGAATCAAAATTCGGATTGGTACCTTTTAGCAGGCAAGAAAAAAGGAAAAACCTGTTTTTCTACTAAAAGATAAAAACTCAAGTTTTTTCTATTATATAACTTACATCATCCATTAATACATAGCGTGGAGGACATTAGGAGAAGGTAAAATGAAGGGATAAAAATCCTTGTGGGAGACAAACCATGAGAGGCTACAGACTCCAGAAATGAACAGAGGGTTTTAGAGGGGAGGGGTGGGTGATCCTGGTGACTGGTATTAAGGAGGGCACAGATTGCATGAAGCACTGGGTGTTACATGCAAACAATGAAGCATGGAACACTATATCAAAAACTAATGATGTACTGTACAGTGACTAACATAACACAATAAACAAACAAACAAACAAAAAGGCCATGTATTTCTATAGGGCACCTAGGTGGCTCATTGGTTAAGCATCCAGCTTTTGATTTTGGTTCAGGTCATGGTCTCAGGGTTTTGAGATCTAGGTCCATCTTGGGCTTTGTGTTGGATATCAATGAGCCTGCTTAGGATTCTCTCTCCCTCTTCCTCTGCCTCTCCCCGCCATCCAGGTTATGTGCTCACTCACTCTCTCTCTCTCTCAAAAGAGGACGAGAGAGAGAGAAGTATGAATTTTTAAAGAAGAAATGACTTTTGGAATTAGGTGCAAAAAAAAGTTGGCCTTAACTATGATAGTTTACAGTTTAATGGCCAAACCATGCCATTGAATCTCATTATTGAAGTTAATGTACTTAAATTGATAAGAGAGAGAATTTTTCTACCTCTGGGATCCTGTCTTCTTATATAAAAACATACTTTAGTGACTTCATATTAGCTATTATTAATTTCTCTGATATAATTTCAGGTCTCTGGCTTCCAACACTGACTGCAGGTAAAGGCAACAGTGTCATGGAAAGCAAGAGAAAGATGAGGCACATCCTTTCTACCTCTCTTGTCATAAAAATCAATTTACATCATAAAGATAATTTTTCAGATATGACTTCAAAGTACTTAAGATACTTTTATATGCATGTAAAAAACAGTGTAAAGATAAAAAATGACATTATTATTTAGATTAGGGAAATGGAATAATACATTTGATCACTAAAAAATATTTTCCAATTTTCTATAGGCAGCTATTGAAACTTTCTAAAATACAACGATGAAGAATCAAAATTCTATACATATCTTTAACCATTAGTGGTCATAAAATATATGATAGTTTAAATATTACAATTAAGTAACAAAAAGGACTGAGTGAATATTCCAATCAAAATGGATATTTTTTATTTTTTTTTTAAATTTAAATTTTGTTTTTTCAGTGTTCCAAGATTCATTATTTATGCATCCCACCCAGTGCTCCAAGCAATATGTGGAGCTTGGAGGCTCACATAACCCCCAACCCCCTCCCCTCCAAAACCCTCAGTTTGTTTCTCAGAGTCCAAAGTCTCTCATGCTTTGTCTCCCCCTCCGATTTCCCTCAACCCCCTTCTCCTCTCCATCTCCCAATGTCCTCTGTGTTATTCCTTAATGCTCCACAAGTAAGTGAGACCATATGATAATTGACTCTCTCTGCTTGACTTGTTTCACTCAGCATAATCTCCTCCAGTGCCCTGAATGTTGATACAGATGTTGGGTATTCATCCTTTCTGATGGAGGCATATATACAGAACACATATTTTCAAGACAACAGCATTAGAAAAAAAATCCCAATGGACCTAAGTCAATAGGGCTGGAATTGAGTGTACATGCTTTGTGGTTGTGTGCCACACAGAGCTATGAGCTGTCTAGCCTGCATTTTTTTTTAAAGATTTTATTTATTTATTTGACAGAGATCACAAGTAGATGGAGAGGCAGGCAGAGAGAGAGAGAGAGGGAAGCAGGCTCCCTGCTGAGCAGAGAGCCCGATGTGGGCCTCGATCCCAGGATCCTGAGATCATGACCTGAGCCGAAGGCAGCGGCTTAACCTACTGAGCCACCCAGGCGCCCCTAGCCTGCATTTTTGCAAACTCTGTCTTTGCATTATGACATCTTTAGCTTGCTTGTCCATTCATCAATCCATGCATTTACCCATCCACTCACCCCACAGGTACTCTCTGAGGACCTATCATTTCCCATCAGTGGTCCTGGACACAGGGACCACAGCAGTTTTGAGCAAGGAAATGTTCATACTCATGGAGTATGGAAGCAGTGTTTTCTATCTCCTAGAAGCCATTGGAGCACAGTACCTTTTAGTTTCTTGATTTCATCATTTTAGGAAATAAGAAAATTATTAGTGGGTGATCTGATAAAATGAAGACTGAGTTCCTTCTACTGAGATAGTCTTCAAAGGAGGGAGAGTAGTTTTCAAAACGTAAATTGGAGGACTGACCTCACTGGACAAAGGCAGAGATGCTATATGGTGAGAAACTACACACATTCATTACAAATTTCATTCTGGAAAAGAGGTTTCTAGCTATTTATCCCTGTGGTTTAAGAATAGTGAACAGCAAGTGCAGAGAGTGGTTAATTTGGTTCTTTTCTCTGTTTTCCAGCACAGGGAGGCAGGGCAGCAGAGTACTGAGGGGCATGGGCCCTGATGTCAAACTGCCTGGTTTGCATTCTGGCTCTTCCACCATGCTACACTGTCCTATCTATTCTAACAGGCTGTTGCAAAGATCAATCCATGGAAAGCATTTAGCACACTGTCTGGCATTGTAAACTGCTACTGCTGTTATAATTATCATAATTATGTGTTACATCATTAGTCAAAATATGACCTAAGGTACAAGGGCTGTGATCAAAGAGATACAATGTCTGGAAAAGAGACTCTTGAACACAAGATGGACACAAGCTGGAGGTATACATCTATACATATCTATATACAGATGAAGTACAGATCTTCAAAAATTATCTTACTAATTGTTTAGGTGAACAGTCTTCACAAAAACATTTAGTGTTGTCTCACCACCAGTCATTGATCACTCACTCATTCATTCCAATAATTTAGTAAATATTTATTAACACCTACTCTGTCCTAGGTTCATGCTGAACTTAGTGACACAACATTGAATAAGAGATGCTCCTGGCCCTACATTCTTTCAGGTGCACCTCTTTAAAGGCCCTGGATCTCTATATCAAATTCTTGACTTTTATATTTCTTTAGAATGTTCTATATTCTATTCTATTTTCCTTTGAATCTTTTCCTTCTGTGGTTCCTCATCTGAACCAGAACATAGAAAATAATATGAAGCTAATTAATTATAAACAATGGATATTTTATATTAGCAGGATTTAGTTCTCCCCCAAAATTGGTTGAATGGCTAGAGATATTAAGATTTCCTTTATGCACCCAATTGAACACTACACCAAAAACTAATGATGTACTATCTGTTGGCTAACTGAATTTAAAAAACAACAACAAAAAGTTTTCCTATATGCATGGATTTTCCTAATACAGTAAAAAGAGCATATGGATAATAACTATACTAATGAAAACATGGCTTATTTATATTTATACAGTAATGTAATAAGACATAAATAATAATAGCTACACTTTACTGAACATTTACTTGGGATAGGCATTTTATATATATCACCTTTTTTTTCCTTTTTTAAATTAATTTAATTTCTTTTAAGTGTAACAGAATTCATTGTTTATGCACCACACCCAGTGTACCATGCTATATGTGCCCTCCATAATACCTACCACCAGGCTCCCCCAACCTCCCACCCCCTGCCCATTCAAAACCCTCAAATTGTTTTTCAGAGTCCATAGTCTCTCATAGTTCATCTTCCCCTCCAATTTCCCTCAACTCCCTTCTCCTCTCCATCTCCCCATGCCCTCCATGTTATTCCTTATACTCCACAAACAAGTGAAACCAGATGATAATTGACTCTCTCTGCTTGACTTATTTCACTCAGCATAATCTCTTCCAGTCCCGTCCATGTTGATACAAAAGTTAGGTATTCATCCTTTCTGATGGAGGTTTAATACTCCATAGTGTATATGGACCACATCTTCCTTATCCATTTGTCCGTTGAAGGGCCTCTTGGCTCTTTCCACAGTTTGGCAATTGTGGCCATTGCTGCTATGAACAGTGGGGTACAAATGGCCCTTCTTTTCACTACATCTGTATCTTTGAGGTAAATACCCAGTAGTGCAATTGCAGGGTCATAGGGAAGTTCTATTTTTAATTTCTTGAGGAAGCTCCATACATGTTCTCCAAATTGGCTGCACCAACTTGCATTCCCACCAACAGTGGAAGAGGGTTCCCCTTTCTCCACATCCTCTCCAACACACCTTGTTTCCTGTCTTGCTAATTTTTGCCATTCTAACTGGTTTAAGGTGGCATCTCAATGTGTTTTTTTTTTTTTTTTTTTTTGTACGAGAAGAATCAATGTGGTTTTAATTTGAATCTCCTTGATGGCTAGTGATGATGAACATTTTTTCATGCGTCTGTTAGCCATTTGTATGTCTTCATTGGAGAAGTGTCTGTTCATGTCTTCTGCCCATTTTTTGACATGATTATTTGGTGTGTGTTGAGTTTGAGAATTTCTTTACAGATCCTGGATATCAGCCTTTTGTCTATACTGTCATTTGCAAATTCTTCTCCCATTCTGTGGGTTGCCTCTTTGTTTTCTTGACTGTTTCCTTTGCTGTGCAGAATATCATCTTTAAGCAACATGGGAAGTAGGTAGTATTAGATCCATTTTATAATTGAGGAAACTGAGGTCCAGAGAGGTTAATGAAGTGGACTCTATTTTTAATTTCTTAAGGAATTAAAAGGGGGCAGAGGTCGGCTTGTCTTAAACTATGTCTGTCTTACTCTGAGCCTATGGTATTTCCAACGTACTTGCTATCTTTCTACTAATAACCATGAAAGTTAAATACTAATAAGTGACTATAATCAATTAAATAATAATAGTTTGAGGAATGATTTTGTGCAAATATATTAATACAGAAGGAAACATACAGATTGGTGAATGAGTGGCCCCTAGTCATAAGAACAAACCTATTTTATTACTTAGATTCACATTCACGTAGTGCCTGCCAAATGCAGACATTGTGCTAAGAGCAGGATATGATGATGAGCAAAACAGATGCACAAAGAGTGAATGAGTGAGAGAGAGAGAAATTTACTCATCTCAACATAACTTCATGGAAGGATTTTGACACATGCACACTTTAAACATTATTACCTCAGACTTCTTGGATATAGCAACCTACTAATTGATGGCCACAAAACCCTCTATCAGAATAACTCTAAGAAGAACTTGTTGGAAAGTTCTGTTAATTTCAGGTGTCCCAAAGCTGGAAAATATCACCACGTTCTTAAAGGGAAAGTACTGAGCCATGAGGCCTTCTGAGTCCTAGCTAAAAATCTACAGAGGAAACTTGTTGGTGTGAAGGAGGGGGTGGCAGTATTTTCTGCATATTACAACCCAAACTTCTGCCTGTGCTGCTTCCCCAAAAAGCAATTCCCTTGGGGAAGGATATAAACTATGGGGGAATAAAGGGACATGGGTGGGTTAGGATATATGAAAATCTGAGGGAGAGGGTACAAAAGAGAGGGGGAATAAAGAGACTATGATAGAGGGAGAGAAAGACAATATAAGAACTATAATGATATATTAATGATTTGTCTTTAATGTTGAAACTTCAGAATAAAAAGATATGAACTATTTCATTTGACCTTTAATCTATAGAAACATCATTCTATTTCAATAAAATCTTGTAAAATGTTCACACCGTATTCAAATCTGTACTTTCTTACTAAAGATGAAATACAAAAATCTTATAAATTATTCTATGAATAAGGCCTTTATTACTTAGGTATTTTTCTAAAGCAATCTCTTAGTTTCTAAGATCAATTAAGCTGTGTTGGTCCTAGGTTAACACAAGTTTAATTTAGTAGGTATGCTACAGTAGTGATGAGATTAGAATGAGAAGAAACTTTTAGAAACATTTTTATGGAAGGTGTTGAAAATATTAATACATTGAAATGATACTGCTAGACAAATTGTTTTCTTTTTTTACTTTTTTATGTTTTATTTTTATTTTTTGGTTAATAAAAAAAAATTTTTAAGATTCTCAGTCTTCCTTCCTTTTGTTACAAAGTTATTGGCATGCTTTTGGTGCCTACTGAGCAATTCGACCACCTCTACCTCCTCAATCTTCATGAAAGTTATTATTACCTAAAGTCGTCTGCCATCTTTTTAAAAAACAGTTGGCATCTTTTTGGAGTTTACAGTTCTTTTGGTATTGAGAATCTGTTTCTACGCTGATGACGCCTACTTTCATCCTCTTCTTTCCTTCTGAATTTGTTTCTTTTTGGGAAATTAAATTCTCTAGTGTTTTAAAAGGAGGACCTCTAAAAGCAAAATGGTTCTTCTTTGAACATCTACATTCCTTTTTCTCATTTTGTATGTACTTTAAGTGACCAGAGATTTGGGGGCTGACAGCATTTATCAGCATTTATTGACTGATTAATTGATGTTTAAAGATTTTATGTATATATTTGACAGACAGAGATCCCAAGTAGGCAGAGCGGCACAGAGAGAGAGAGGGGGGAAAACAGGCTCCCTGCTAAGCAAAGAGCCAGATGCAGGGCTGGGTCCGCAGGCCTCGCCACGGCCACCATGAAAACCTGCAGCAGCTCCAACAGTCCTGTGGAGATCTCCCTGCACATCCTGCCTGCCCACCCACAGGCGCCTGGGTGCCGCCCTCGCCACCTCCCTGGACCTGTCTGCCACCACACGGCCCCTAAGCGAGCATGCTCAGAGGGCGCTGGAGGTGCTACTCGCTGCTAGTACCCCGCTCTGGGCCTGGCAGCACGGCTGGCGTGGACTGCGGGTCCCGGCGCTTGGCTGCTCCCTGAAGCGGCAGCAGAGGCTAGACAAATTGTTTTAAATCTTCGACAAAGTAGGAAAAAATATCCAGTGGAAAAAAGTCTCTTCAATAAATGGTGCTGGGAAAATTGGACAGCCATGTATAGAAGAATGAAACTTGACCAATCTCTTACACCATACACAAATATAAACTCAAAAGGGATAAAAGATCTCAATGTGAGGCAGGAATCTATCAAAATCCTACAGGAGAACATCGACAGTAACCTCTTTGACATTGGCCACAGCAATTTCTTTCAAGACGCGTCTCTAAAGACAAAGGAAACAAAAGCCAAAATGAAATTTTTGGACTTCTCCAAGATCAAAAGCTTCTGCACAGCAAAGGAAACAGTCAACAAAACAAAGAGGCAACCCACGGGATGGAGAAGATATTTGCAAATGACACTACAGACAAAGGGCTGATATCCAAGATCTATAAAGAACTCCTCCAACTCAACCCTCAGAAAACAGATAATATGCCAAAAATGGGCAGAAGACATGAACAGACACTTCTCCAATGAAGACATACAAATGGCTAACAGAGACATGAAAAAATGTTCATCATCACTAGCCATCAGAAAGATTGAAATCAAAACCACATTGAGATGCCACCTTACACCAGTTAGAATGGCAAAAATCAACAAGACAGTAAACAACGTGTGTTGGAGAGGATGTGAAGAAAGAGGAACGCTTTTACACTGTCGGTGGGAATGCAAGTTGGTGCAACCACTTTGGAAAACAGTGTGAAGAAACCTTAAGAAATTAAAAATAGAGCTTCCCTATGACCCTGCAATTGCACTACTGGGTATTTACCCCAAAGATACAGATGTAGTGAAAAGAAGGGCCATCTGTACCCCACTGTTCATAGCATCAATGGTCACAATCACCAAACTGTGGAAAGAGCCAAGATGCCCTTCAACAGACAAATGGATAAAGAAGATATGGTCTTGGGGCACCTGGGTGGCTCAGTGAGTTAAAGCCTCTGCCTTTGGCTCTGGTCATGATCCCAGGGGACTGTATCGAACCCTGCATCAGGCTCTCTGCTTGGCAGGGAGCCTGCTTCCTCCTCTCTCTCTCTGCCTGCCTCTCTGCCTACTTGTGATCTCTGTCAAATAAATAAATAAAATATTTTTAAAAAGAAGATATGGTCCATATATACAATGGAATATTATACCTCTATCAGAAAGGATGAATACCAAACTTTTGTATCAACATGGACGGGACTGGAAGAGATTATGCTGAGTGAATTAAGTCAAGCAGAGAGTCAATTATGATATGGTTTCACTTACTTGTGGAGCATAAGGAATAACATGGAGGACATTAGGAGAAGGAAAGGAAAAGTGAGTTGGGAGAAATCAGAGTGGGAGATAAACCATGAGAGACTATGGACTCTGAGAAACAAACTGAGGGTTTTGGAAGGGTTTTAGGTGAGCCTGGTGGTGGGTATTAAGGAGGGCACATATTGCATGGAGCACTGGGTATGGTGCATAAACAATGAATCTTGGAACACTGAAAAAATAAAATTAAAATAAACTCCGTTGGTGAGGATGTAATTAACTGACATAGTCTTTGAATGGGAGACTTATACAGAGATAATGGCTAGTTCATTTGAGTACAACTTCGTTTTATGCCCTTCCCATATTTCAGCTTCTAAAAAATATAAGAATACAACATTTTAGGTACTGATTTTTACATGATATAATTTTTAAATTTTTACTTATGGAATGAATGTGCACATATGTAAACAGGCCAACAAGTATAAGCCATATAAATTTAATTCTGGGCTCTTCAGGTTTTTCTGTCAAATAAATAAGAATTCTTTTTTTAAACAGCTAATGGTAAACATTTAATAGTACAAGTTTAATTAAAGGTCTAATTGAGTACATTGACTTAAAAATGAAGCAAACCTAGTTTGTACTGAACAGATTTTGAGTTATAATTAAAATTCTGCACTAATTCTTTGTTTATAGCTTTTAGAAAACTGTGGTAAAATAGGTATAATACAAAAGCTACCTTTTTGGGGGGGGCAGGTGATTATTTATTTATTTATTTATTTATTTTTGGAAGCCTGTCTGTGTGCTCAGATTCAAGCTCTGGGGCACATTGCTTCTTAAAATTTTTTTTTAAAAATTATTTTTAAATTGCCATTTTAACCATCTTTTAAGTGTACAATTCATTGGTGTTAATTCTATCCAGAATACTGTGCAACCTTCATCACTATTTCCAGAACATTTTCATTATTGCAAACAGAAACTCTGTACCTATTGAACAATTACTCCTATTTCTGCACCCTGCCTCATAACCTCTATTCTACTTTCTGTCTCTGTGATTTTGCCTAGGGTAGGTCCCTCATATAAGTGGAACACACCTTTTGTGTCTGGCTCAAAATTATTCCATTGTAGGTATATACCATATTTTATTTATTCATTCATCTGTTCAATCAACACCAGGATTGTGTCCACCTTTTTGGCTATTGTGAATAATGCTATGAACATTGGTGCGCATGATTCTGTTTGACTCCAGGCCTTCAGGATTTTATTATTGATTAATTAATTAATTATGAATTCTTAATCTCAGAAAACAAAAAAAATTGTTGTATATAGATGTGGAGAGCGCTGCATTTGATTTAAACTCTAAGTAAAATAGTATAATACCAGTTTACTTTCTATCCTTAGAAAATTAAAGTTCTAGTTCAGTGTTAAATCAGATATATACTATGGGACATACAGTGTTCACACTAGGAGAATAGAACAAAGATCAAATAACCCATAGACTAGAAATACTGGCAATAATTTGCTTGGTTTTAAGACTCACACTTAAAAATAATCAGAGAGATGGTGAGGTCCTGCTGAAAGTATATAGACTTTGGAATCAGTCTGGGTATAAAAACCAGTTCTGCCACTCACTATGCAACATTGGAAAAAGTACTTTGGAGGCTCAGTGTCCCCATCAGGTAAAAGAGAACTCTTGTCTTGGAGAAGCATAATAGCATTTCATTATAACAATGCATATGTTGGGGTACCTGGGTGGCTCAATGCATTAAGCATCTGACTTTTTGCTTCAGCTCAGGTCATGATCATATGGGTTGTGGTACACCCATATCGTGTTCCGTGGGGAATCTGCTTGAAGCTTCTCTCCTCTGGCCCCTCCCTCAACTTGCACATGTGCTCCCTCCCTCTCTTTACTAAATATATGTTTGGAAAAAATGCATATGTTAGGTCATGCACTTGCCACAATTACACAAGTAGATGTACTCAATAATTAATAACTGTTATTAATAGCTTCTGAAATAGGTTCTGACAGGGCAGAGCTATCATGTCTGTGTAAGGGGTTATTGAAAAGGCATAAAAGTTTAAAATAATATATGATTAATATTTATTTACATCAATTAAAACATAAAAATAATTCCACAAACACTGATTGTTCATCTCCCACATGCCAACATATGCTAAGCTTCAGTGTTTTATGGCACTTATAGAAGTGTGGTGAGATAAGAAGAGTGGAACTCTCAGGGCATAAAACAGAACAATGGATACAGTTATCAGTGCTGGGCTACCATATGGAACAAGTCTCCTTCACATAACCTAATGTACAAAGTGGCTTTATTTCTACAGTATACCATCTTTTCTTTTAAAGTATGAAGGAAAATTTTTTAAAGGGTTAGTTCAAGTGAGAACCAGAGGATAGTCCTATCAATTCTGGGGGCAATAGGTCTGTTTTCTTTAATAATGATTAATGTACAAAGTTCTTATACACGTTTTTATATTTTTCACTGGTAATAGAGGGAAAAATGGAAAGAAAAGAAAGAGTAGGAGAGGAGTGAAGTGGAGTAGAGGAGAGAAAAGAGGGAAAATGATTCAGAGATGCTGCGAGAGGAGGAACAGGGGAGGGGAGATGGAGAAGGGAAAGAAGGGAAGGGAATGGAACTACATCCCTGATTTTTATACTTATTACAATGGACATATAAATACTCCTCCTCAACACACATATACATTTTCCTGAGAAAAAGTTATTAATGAAGGTGTGATAACTGCAATTTACTTGATAAATATTTATTATGGTCTTTGCCTTTTGCAAATATAATTTGAACCATTTCTAAGCCATCAACTTATAAGTTTTCAGATTTGACTGCAAAATCTGATTGGTCTGTTCTCCAAGTTTTATTACAAAGAGATATTGATATTTCTTGAATATTTCTCTTCTTCATTTACAGGTATGCACAACTGCAGTGCAACTGCAACATAGTGACTTACATACAACTTAGTATCATCATTTCAAGTTTAAAATTTGCTTGGCACATAGTAATGTTATTCTTGCAATTATTACTATCATTAATTTATTAAACAAATGGGATGATGACATTTTATAACATGATACTGTTTGTGGCTGAGGAGACAGAATCAGTAGCTATGCTGTGAGCTAACATCCAGTATTTTGCCCGATTTTTATTGCCCAGAGTTAGATTTAGAGAATACTATCTGATCTATGGTACACCTGAAGTCACCTTATATTATACAAGGTGTCGTGGTGTGTGCCAAGCAATCCTACTGAAAGTCAAGAAAGGGTGTAATTTAATGAAACAAACAAGGATAGGATGCTGTCACTTCAAAAAGGCCACAAATAGCTAATTTAGGGTTGTATTTTTTTTTTCTTTTCTAAAGAACAGCATCCACTCTGGGTTGGATTGACTTGATAAGATTCTGTGTTTTCTCTGTCCCAATTTGCTCTTCCCCTTTTGCAAGAACACATTCTTAAGTCCCTTTAGAAACAGGCCATCATTTTTGCTTTTGTTTCCTTTGCCTTTGGAGACATGTCTTGAAAAGAAGTTTCTGTGGCTGATATCGAAGAGATTTCTGCCTATGTTCTCCTCTAGGATTCTGATGGATTCCTGTCCCACATTGAGGTCTTTTATCCATTTTGAATTTATCTTTGTGTATGGTGTAAGAGAATGGTCGAGTTTCATTCTTCTGCATATAGCTGCCCAGTAGTCCCAGCACCATTTATTGAAGAGACTGTCTTTTGTCCACTGTATATTTTTTCCTATTTTGTCGAAGATTATTTGCCCATAGAGTTGAGGGTCCATATCTGGACTCTCTACTCTGTTCCACTGGTCTATGTGTCTGTTTTTATGCCAGTACCATGCTGTCTTGGTGATCACAGCTTTGTAGTAAAGCTTGAAATCAGGTAGCGTGATGCCCTCCATTTTATTTTTGTTTTTCAACATTTCCTTAGCGATTCGGGGTCTCTTCTGATTCCATACAAATTTTTGGATTATTTGCTCCAGCTCTATGAAGAATACTGGTGGAATTTTGATCGGAATGGCATTAAAAATATAGATGCTCTAGGCAGTATAGACATTTTAACAATGTTTATTCTTCCGATCCAAGAGCATGGAATGGTCTTCCATCTTTTTGTGTTTTCTTCAATTTCTTTCATAAGTGTTCTGTAATCCCTCGAGTACAGATCCTTTACCTCTTTGGTTAGGTTTATTCCCAGGTATCTGATGATTCTTGGTGCTATAGTAAATGGAATCGATTCTCTAATTTCCCTTTCGGTATTTTCATTGTTAGTGTATAAGAAAGCCACTGATTTCTGTACATTGACTTTGTATCCTGCCACGTAGCTGAATTGTTGTATGAGTTCTAGTAGTTTGGGCGTGGAGTCTTTTGGGTTTTCCATATAAAGAATCATGTCATCTGCAAAGGGAGAGAGTTTGACTTCTTCATTACCAATTTGGATACCTTTTATTTCTCTTTGTTGTCTGATTGCTGTTGCTAGGGCTTCTAATACTGTGTTGAACAAGAGTGGTGAAAGTGGGCATCCTTGTTGTGTTCCTGATCTGAACGGGAAGGCTGCAAGCTTTTTCCCATTGAGGATGATATTTGCTGTGGGTCTTTCATAGATAGATTTGAAGTTCAGGAATGTTCCCTCTATCCCTATACTTTGAAGCGTTTTAATCAGGAATGGATGCTGGATTTTGTCAAATGCTTTTTCTGCATCAACTGAGAGGACGATGTGGTTTTTCTCTCTTTTCTTATTAATTTGTTCTATCACAGTGATTGAACCATCCTTGTAGCCCAGGGATGAATCCCACCTGGTCATGGTGGATAATCTTTTTAATGTGCTGTTGGATCCTGTTTGCTAGGACCTTGTTGAGAATCCTAGATTCCATATTCATCAGTGATATTGGTCTGAAATTCTCCTTTTTGGTAGGGCCTTTGCCTGGTTTGGGGATCAAGGTAATGCTGGCTTCATAGAAAGAGTCTGGAAGCTTTTCTTCTGCTTCAATGTTCTGAAAAAGCTTCAGGAGAATAGGTGTTATTTCTTCTTTGAAAGTTGGTAGAATTCCCCAGGGAATCCTTCAGGTCCTGGGCTCTTGTTTAAATCAAAAGCTTCTGCACAGCAAAGGAAACAGTCAACAAAACAAAGAGGCAACCCACGGAATGGGAGAAGATATTTGCAAATGACAGTACAGACAAAAGGTTGATATCCAGGATCTATAAAGAACCCCTCAAACTCAACACACACAAAACAGGCAATCATATCAAAAAGTGGGCAGAAGATATGAACAGACACTTCTCCAATGAAGACATACAAATGGCTATCAGACACATGAAAAAATGTTCATCATCACTAGCCATCAAGGAGATTCAAATTAAAACCACATTGAGATATTGAGATATATTAAAACCACATTGGATGGCCAAAATTAGCAAGACAGGAAACAACATGTGTTGGAGGGGATGTGGTGAAAGGGGAACCCTCTTCCACTGTTGATGGGAATGCAAGTTGGTGCAGCCTCTTTGGAGAACAGTGTGGGGATTCCTCAAGAAATTAAAAATAGAGCTTCCCTATGACCCTGCAATTGCACTACTGGGTATTTACCCCAAAGATACAGATGTTGTGTAAAGAAGGGCCATCTGTACCCCAATGTTTATAGCAGCAATGGCCATGGTCGCCAAACTGTGGAAAGAACCACAGTTTGAAGATGCCCTTCAATGGACGAATGGATAAGGAAGATGTGGTCCATATACACTATGGAGTATTATGCCTCCATCAGAAAGGATGAATACCCAACTTTTGTAGCAACATGGATGGGACTGGAAGAGATTATGCTGAGTGAAATAAGTGTGTAAACCTGGTGATTCACAGACCTGTACCTCTGGGGCTAATAATACATTCTATGATAATAAAAAATTAAAAATTAAAAAAAAAAAGAAATAAGTCAAGCAGAGAGAGTCAATTATCATATGGTTTCACTTATTTGTGGAGCATAACAAATAGCATGGAGGATATGGGGAGATAGGAGAAGGTAGTTGAGGGAAATTGGAAGGGGAGGTGAACCATGAGAGACTATGGACTCTGAAAAACAATCTGAGGGTTTTGAAGGGGCAGAGGGTGGAGGTCGGGGTACTAAGTGGTGGGTATTAGAGAGGGCACGGATTGCATGGAGCACTGGGTGTAGTGCAAAAATAATGAATACTGTTATGCTGAAAATAAATAAAAAATAAATTAAAAAAAAAAGAAACGAAAGAGGCCATCAAAAGTAACTTCCACATCCATAAATACTTTAAAATGGCTTTGGCTGGCCCTTCCACTTGATTAGACAGTTTGGCTCTTCATAAAATCCTGGCTGGCAAACCATTTCCCAACAGAATTTTGAATATTTTACTTCACTATATTCTAGTATCCACTGTGACCAAAAAAACTTTTAAGGTTGGTGTAACTCTTATTCTTTTTTAAGAAGACTTGTTTTCAGGGTCCCTAGGTGGCTCAGTAAGTTAAGCCTCTGCCTTCAGCTCAGGTCATAATCACAGGTCCTGGGATCAAGCCCTGTGTCAAGCTCTCTGCTCAGCAGGGAGCCTGCTTCTCCTCTCTCTCTGCCTGCCTCTCTGCCTACTTGTGATCTCTCTCTCTCTCTGTCAACTAAATAAATAAAATCTAAAAAAAAAAAAAAAAAAGACTTGTTTTCCTATTGGAAAACCTTTTAGGATCTTTTCTTCATCCCTGAATACTGAAATATCTTAAAGGGCCTTATTGTGGGTTTTGGATTTTTCCCCCTATTCTTTATACTAGGTATTTGGTGGACTTTCAAACTGAGACTCCTGGCGTTTTGGTTCTGGAAAACTCTCTTCTATCATTTTTTTTTTTTTTTTTTGCAAAGCATTTACATTTTTTTTTATTAATTAAGTTTATTTATTTTCACTAAATACTCTAAATACTTTCCAGCTTCTAGCAATGATTTCATATATCCTATTTATTACTGGGCCCCCTACCATTCTTTTTATTTTTATCATTTCAGTGATGTCTTGAGAGGGGGAGGAGATAAAGACTTGCACTAAAATATATTTAAGATGTATGTATATCTTAAATAGGAAGTGACCTAGTCACTTCAAAGTTCAGAGAACTTGACTTTAACATAATGAAACAAAATCACTTCAGAATTATATCAGTTTTATATCTAGGAAGAAATAAAATTTGAATACTATCTGCTCTAGTTTCCTATGCCAACGTCTTAGAATACTATGAAAACAGCGAAGAATCATACTTACTGCATAAATGCAGGATTATTTTTTAAAAATTTATTTTCAGCACAACAGTATTCATTATTTTTTCACCACATCCAGTGCTCCATGCAATTCGTGCCCTCTATAATACCCACCACCTGGTACCCCAACCTCCCACTCCCCCGCCACTTCAAACCCCTCATTGCAGCCTTCCCGTTGAGATCAGGAACAAGACAAGGATGCCCACTTTCACCACTCTTGTTCAACATAGTATTAGAAGTCCTAGCAACAGCAATCAGACAACAAAGAGAAATAAAAGGTATCCAAATTGGTAATGAAGAAGTCAAACTCTCTCTCTTCCCAGATGACATGATTCTTTATATGGAAAACCCAAAAGACTCCATGCCCAAACTACTAGAACTCATACAGCAATTCAGCAATGTGGCAGGATACAAAGTCAATGTACAGAAATCAGTGGCTTTCTTATACACTAACAATGAAACTACAGAAAGGAAAATTAGAGAATTAATTCCATTTACTATAGCAGGATTATTTTTAAATGACAAATTAGTTAAGAATATTTTGAAGTACAGATGTAGATAGGTCTCATTTGTAGTGTATGCTTATTCAGATTAATTGTATGGCTATAAAATGTAAAAGACACAGAGTTCACATGAAAAAATAAAGATACAAAAAGATGAAACAGAAGTATACTCTGATTACTGATCTGGAATCAAGGATTTTGAGCTGGAAGAGACCTCAGATGATAATGCAGTCCAATTATTTAATTTTCCAGAAGTGAAAATAAAGACTAAGAGACTTTCAATGTATAGAGCCAGTGAATGTCCTTTGCTAAACTAAAAGAAACAACTACTCAGTAAAAATGATCAAAGCTTGATGGAGAATATAACAATGTCTTTTCATCACTAAAGAGAAGCTTTGATCAGGTACAAACTCTGTAAGAATTGAGTTAACATAAATGTAACTGAAATGCCCAAATGATATTCATACTTACTCATTACCCCAGTCCAGGCGCACGGTGATATGCCGCTTAACCTCCCGCACCTGATCCTGAGTAAGGTGACCAGACAGTAGCTGCCTTCGAAGGTCAATAAGTTCATTCATCACATGGCGTAGCTTGTAGAAAAGATCTACTTTGTGTTTCTGAAAGGGCATTTTTGGTGTTGGATGAAATGAAAAAGGGATATGGAAAGAGAATGAAAAAAGAAAGAGAAATAGTTAAACTATGAAAAGTGTTCATTTCTCTAAACCTCTAAAAAAGGCAATGTAAAGAGGAGCATATTTAAGAATCTTAAAACAAAGTCCTTAGTTTCTACTGTGTAAAAATCTCTATATAATGACATATAATGAGTAATATAATTGATCTGGATCATGCAAAGTACTATTTATCTCTACTCCATTCTGGACAATTCATTTTCCAGTAAATCGGAGTTACTAAACGTAAACAGAACAGAAAGTTAAACAGGAACCTAGAGCTGTTCCCTCTGTCAGAAGTTCCTATGTATAATATCTCTGATTTCTCTAAGAGGGATACTCAAGTTGGGGAGGGCAGAGAGAGAATCCCTTGCCCTACTTTGAAGGAACAAAGGTTTCAATAAAAAGCCAAAGTCTCTGGAGTAACATTCACTCCAGGTTTCCAGGCCTCATCCAGTTTTAATTAGCTTTTGTAAACAATATGTGTCCCTAGTGTCACAGATTTCTACTCTTTTAAGTTTAACAAAAAGTGTCACCTTATAAGAGTTAAGTAGAAACATCTTAATGAATTTAATTATGGCTATCATAGGGGTTTCAAACTTTATAGGTAAAAAAATGTAAATGCCATGACAGTTGATGCTTGAGGAAAAAGATTTACTTAAGAATATAGATTTTAAAACTAAAGTCTTATTTTCACAAGTGCAATCTTGATTTAGAAATGTTGGGTTTCTGTTTCTGTTATAGAGAAGCATGATTTTATATGATAATTAAAAGTCTTAGGATGTAATTTAATTACAAAGAATACTCTTTGAGGTCAGATCAACCTGTACCATAGGGTTAGGAAAGCCTCTACCTGGAAATTCCCCTAAAAAGACCCTTGCCAAAATAAGCTTAAGTAAAGGAACTATAAATAAAATTAATAATAAAGCAAACTACAAACTTGCAGAATCAGATAATATACTTAGGTGGCAGTGATCTTATAATTAAAACATTCAGGACATCATGCTACTTAGAAATCATCTAACGGAGCATGAGACCTTTAAAGGCCCAACTCATAGAGAAATTATTTTTAAGTAGAAGACCTTAGGAATCATGCACTCTAATGACATCATTTCAAATAGCATGTGGTCCTTTCTTCACTTGATGATCACACAGAGAAAAGTTAAGTGCCTTGATGGCACACAAGGCCTAAGAAAATTATATCATCTGGAAAATTGAGATCTTAAGGTAAGCAATAAAGGCAATGTGGTCTTTGCTTCCAAGACATGCATTTTTGATAAAACAGGGCCACCTATCTAAGTTTAAAATAGAAAGTTATTTTCCCATCAAACCACACACAGTAATCTATTGCATACACACATAAGCATTTATTCATTCACTTGATTTATTCACAAATGCTTATAGAGCACCTGATGGACGCTATCACTTTGTTGTGATCCAAAGACCCTACTTCGTGGTTTCATTCTAGAGAGCAGAGATGGACCAGAGACAAATACATAATGGTGGTGATAAGTTCCAAAAAGAAAATTAAAGCAGAGTGGAGTCAGAAGGTGGCCAGTGGTGGATTCACTGGGGCATGGGGGCAGGTACTGCTTCAGGTAGGGTGGTCAGGAAAAGACTTCTTTAGAAATAGAACTTTAAGTAGGAAGCTGAATGAAATAAGGGGACAGCATTTCGGAAAACTGGGGAATTTATTACACTGTTAACTAATTGGAATTCAAATGAAAACTTGAAAAAAAAATGAAATTTTAGAGGCAAAAGAAACAGCAAGAACAAATGCCCTGCTGTGGAAGTGAACTTGGCATGTTCATGGAAAACAGAGAGGTCAGTGCACCTGCAGCAAATTGAACAAGAGGGGAGAGTCGTGGTGATTCAGTCAGAGAGACAACAGGGACCAGATTAGGCAGGACCTTTATGTAAGCCATGTGAAAGAGTTAGGCTTTCATTCCAAGCAAGATAGGAAGCCACTGGAGATAGGGAGCAGAAGACTGATGTGATAGGACTTAAAGCTTGAAAGCATCACTCTGAGTGAAAATAGACCATGAAAAAGCAAAGAGGAAAGCAGGGGATCCAGTCAGAAAGCCATTTATTACAGCAATCAACAGGATGACAGTTGATTAGAGAAAGGTAAGAATGGTAATGTAAAACTTTGAGGACTTGGAGATTAGACATGTTTTGTACGTAGAGCTATTGGGACCTGCTGATGGATTAGATGTGGGATATGAATGGAGACAAGGATTACTCTTTTTGCCTGGCCTGGGGAGCATGTCTGGAGGAGGGAAACAAGGTTCAATTTGGACATGCTAGGTTTGACATTGAGTTCCAACATTTACAGGCCAGGAAAGCGAGGAGTATCTAGCACAGGAAACTAAGGAGGAAAAAGCAGTGAGATGACAGGAAAAGCAGTAATGTATTAAATATAATAGGATTTTAAGGGAAGACTGTGAAATGCACTGAGAGGTTAAATAAAATCTCTATTTAATTTAATTTATTTATATTTATTACTGAGAGTTAGCCACTGTATCTGGCATTGTGGTGGCCATCCTTGACTTCTATAAGGGCAGTTTTTAATTCAAGAGTAATGGGAGAGAAGGGAATGGGAATAGAGTACAGACAGCTCTTTTGTAGAATTTTTGCTAACTGTAAGCACAGAAATGAGGTAGTAGAACAGTGTTGTGCGATCAGGGAAGCTTTTTTTTTTTTTTTTTTTTTAAATGAGACAAAATTCCTGGCTATTTTTATGCTGAAGGGAATGATTTAATAAAGAGAAAAAATTTGATGATACAGGTGTTAAGTCCTTTAGTAGCCAAGAAGAGATGGGTCCCAGGTCAAAAGGGAGGCTCTGTTTAGGCTGACTAGTCTATATATTGTCATAGAGGAGACACAAACAATTCAGATAATGGCACAGGCATTTGGGATATTGGGTGACAGGAGAACTAAATTTTTCTTCTGGGTGCCTTATTCTCAAGAAAATAAGAAGTAAGTTAATCAGTTGAGAGTGAATAGGGTGGGAGGGGTTGTTGGAGATTTGAGAATAGAGAAGATGTAAAACAGTTTCAGAGGGAGTAGTAACACAATCTCAGCAGGAGATAGGTAGTTCAACTGACAGATGATTTTGAGATTTGTGAACACTAATTAAAAGTATAGTTATGTGTATTTTTTTAAGCCAAGTATAATGATGTATATTGATAACAAAAGATAAATATGTATGTAGATATATGTATGTGTATGCATGTACATCTATGCACAAATATACACCACATGCACATACACAAAATATTTATGTAACATATACATGCACACATACACAATAATAATGCCAGAATATATTAATATAGTCTTTTAAAGAATTAAACATTTATTAATAAAGAGTTTTTAACAGATTATACTGTCCAAAGATGACTACAATTTCTCCCACGTACTATTCTGCAAAAATGTGACCCTCACACTCCTCCAGTATGAGATGGAATCTGTTTCTTCACACTTTTGAATCTGGCAGTCCCTGGGAATGCTCTAACCTATCAAACACAAGCCCAGGGAGCTAAAGGTAGTTCTACAAGCAGCCCTTCACTTGTCTGGCAGCTTCAGCCTCCTAACCCTTGGAATACACACTCCTTCTGGGAGGTTCTCTCTCAGAATCCAGCTATCCTGCTGTGAAAAGCAAATGTTGCATGGAGAGGCCACAAGGAGACACTCACTGGAGTGTAAGCTGTCCCAGCTGTATGAGTGAGCCATCTTAGCTGCTGTGCCTAGCCCAGTAGAACCTTCAGGGGACTGCAGCTCCTACCTAAATCTGACTGCAACAGAATGAGAAACCCTATGTGAAATCTACCCAACTGTGCTCATTCTATCCAAAAAGTATGAAATATAATAAATAATACTAAGGTTTGGGATAGTTTGTTATGTAGATAATCGGAAAAACTGTACAGTATTTTTTCCAAATAGAAAAATCAGATATTATTTCTAATTATATGAAGCCGGGAATGCTAACCCTGCACTAAGAATGAAATGGGTCACATAATGAGAAAGTAGAACAATTACTACAACCAATGCAGTGTTAATTTCTTTCTCCAGTCCAACCTAACAACCTCTTTGACCAGAGGCCTTAGCACTCGAGGTTGCTCCACCAGTGCTGCTATGACACCACACTGCACTCTTATTATCTGCTTCCAGCAGACACACTCCAATCAAGGGGAGCTATCTGGAGCAACCAGCCGCAGAGCACACAATTTACCTAGGATCACCTGACACCACAGGATAGCTGAATGCCCCCCTCAGGCTGAACAATCCTATTCTATTGGGGATCCTGCTCCTCAGTAGATTAAAATAACAGTACAATTAGGTTGATGGTAAGGTTTAACTTTCCTGCACAATCATTCCTAGTTCCTGTCAAGCTAAAATAAAAGCAGGAAAACTTAAAAAGAAAAAGAACAAAAAGAAAAAAAATCTATAGTCCATCTTAGCAACATGCTCAGCCTCTCCAAAAGCTCTATAGTCTAATATTTGTCAAGAACAGTCACAGAATGTTTGGGAAGTATATTGAATAGTCAGCAGAAACTATAAATTTAGAATAATTAAACTACTCTGCAACTACATGCCAAGCAGAATTTGCCTCATCACTGTGAAAGAATCTCTGGAACTCTTCAGGAAAAAAAATGTAAGTTTTAATTCTCCTGATTTTATATTTTTAAGATTTTATTATTTTTAAAGATTTTATTTATTCATTTGAGAGGAAGAGAGAGAACATGAGGGGAGGGGAGAAGGAGAAACAGACCATGGAGCTTGACACAACAAGGGGCTCAATCCTCAGCCTAACAGTATTCATTGTTTTTGCACCACACCCAGTGCTCCATGCAATCTGTGCCCTCCCTAATACCCACCACCTGGTTCCCCCACCCTCCCACCCCCGCCCCTTCAAAACCCTCAAGTTGTTTTTCAGAGTCCACAGTCTTTCATGGTTCATCTCCCCTTCCAATCATTAGTTTTTGATGTAGTGTTCAGTGATTCATTAGTTGTGTGCGACACCCAGCGCTTATCACAACACATGCTCTCCTTAATACTCATCACCCAGTTACCCTATCCCATCACCCCCTCCCTTCTGTAACCCTCAGTTTGATTCCTAGAGTCCAGACCAATTTAATGGTAGTTAAACACTGCATCTAAAGCTCAAGTTGTTAAGAGCAGATTCCCCATCTCTTTCCGTTTTGTTTTACTTCTTACACATTCTATTTATATATGGGGAGATGGCTTGTTTTCTCACTTTATTGTTTGAAAACAAACAAATTATTAAGAACTTGAGTTTAGGGACACCTGGGTGGCTCAGTTGGTTAAGTGTCTGCCTTTGCCTTAGGACATGAGCCTAGGGTCCTGGGATTGGAGCTCTGCATGAGGCTCCTTGCTCAGCGGGGAGTCTGCTTCTCCCTCTCCCTCTGCCTCTCTACCCAATCCTGCTCTCTCACTCTCTCTCTCAAATAAATACATTAACAATCTTGAAAAAAAAAAAAAACCTCCAGTATTTTTTTAATCCCTGCTAAATAAAGTCTCTTATCATGAAGTAACCTCTAATCCTACTCAAACTGTTTACATTATACATTGGAGCTCTAGAAGTCATCCCAGTGTAATATAAAAATATCTAAAATGCAGTACTTGCAACCCCAATGACTCCTCTGCCAAAAATATCTTTAAGCCCAGGAATTTAGACTGTCATTTTAGGTTGTTCCACAACATAGCTGGGCAAGCTTGAAATTGAGTTCAAAAGAAATTTCTGTGAAACAAAATAGTATCTAAGTCCAAGCTATTTCACAACGATCTTGAAGTACATATTTGAAAGAAATAAAAATGCAAAGCAGCAATGTGGAACTTCTTTTTAACCTGTTCACAAATATGGGGGTGTACCTAATACAATCTATTTGCCTGGCATACATGTTTATTCCTCCACCTCTGAGGGGCCAGGATATCTTTCTCAACCCAATCCGTTCTCAACCCAAACATATCCTCCCTCACAGACTTAAAGATAACCAAAATGACACCCTTTGTAGTGTCAATCTTCTTTCATAACACAAGTATTTTCAGGAGAGCTAAGACTTTAGAAAATTCTTTCTACTTTAGTTTAAATAAGCTGATCATATTCTTTCCCTAGAGCAGGTAAGAATGGGACATAGTCAAGTGAAAGGTAAAGAAATTATTAGTGATACCAAAATCAGAGATGGCAGTTGCTGATGTCAAGGGCACCCATTCACAATGCTGAACAGGGTAAATTTACCTGATAGTGGGCTGGGGACAGCTCAGGCATTCTCAGGCTCATAGGTAGCCATTCTACACAAGACAGAACAAACCTCTGCTTAAAGACAGCATTTAATCTTTCCCCTGGAGACACCTTTTCTTACATATAGAGACCAATAATAAACCAGCCCCAGTCCTCCCCATGTACAATTATTCCTTCCTTCAAATACTGAAGATAAAAGCGGCAAAGTAGCAACTTGGCAGAAAATAAAAGACTGAAAACTGAGGTCTGGGGACAAGGAGGGAAGAATACAGTTGGGGAGGGTGAGAGGGTTGGAGGGAAATCAATAAGAACCAAGTCTATTATCTATACAGAAAGACTCAGGGATTGGAGGTTCCAGGAACCCCTGAAAGTGTGTGTTTGTGTGTGTGTGGGTCTGAAGTGTGTACCTGGGGAATGGAAACAGAACTGGTTATAAGTCTATTGAAAGTCTTTAAGACTCTTAACTATAGAGAACAAACTGATGGTTACCAGAGAGGAAGTGGGTGGGGGATGGGTGAAATAGGTGATGGGGATTAAGAAGTGTACTTGCTGTGATAAGCACCTGGTGCTATTATGGAAGTGTTGAATCACTAAATTGTACAAATAAAACTAATATTACACTGTATGTTAACTATCTAGAATTTCAATAAAAATTAAAAACAAAAAGATGAAATAGAGTTTTCTAAAGTAAAAAAATTAGAGTCTATTTTTTTCTATTAAAAAATAAAAGTCTGTAAGACCTTCACTTCCTTATCCCTAACTCTATTCTGCCAGGCTTTCTCCTCTGAATACCTTTTTCTTTTTCTTTTCTTTTAATTTTTAAAAATTTTAATAAACATATAATGTATTATTAGCTCCAGGGGTACAGGTCTGTGAATGGCCAGATTTACACACTTCATAGTAGTCACCATATCACATACCCTCCCCAATGTCTATAACCCCACCACCCTCTCCCTACTCCCTCCCCCCAGTCACCCTCAGTTTGTTTTGTGACAGTAAGAATCTCTTATTGTTTGTCTCCCTCCCAATCCCATCTTGTTTCATTTATTCTTTTCCTACCCCACCAAATCCCCCATGTTGCATCTCCACTTCCTCATATCAGGGAGATCATATGATAGTTGTCTTTCTCCGATTGACTTATTTTGCTAAGAATAATACCCTCTAGTTCCATCCACATCGTCGCAAATGGCAAGATTTTATTTCTTTGGATGGCTGCATAGTATTCCATTGTGTGTGTGTGTGTATACACACACATACCACATCTTCTTTATCCATTCATCTGTTGATGTACATCTAGGTTCTTTCCATACTTTGGCTATTGTGGACATTGTTGCTATAAACATTCGGGTGCACGTGCCCCTTCAGATCACTATGTTTGTACCTTTAGGGTAAATACCCAGTAGTGCAATTGCTGGGTTGTAAGGTAGCTCTATTTTCAACTTTTTGAGGAAACTCCATGCTATTTTCCAGAGTGGTTGCACCAGCTTGCATTCCCAACAATAGTGTAGGACGGTTCCCCTTTCTCCGCATCCTCACCAGCATCTGTCATTTCCTGACTTGTTAATTTTAGCCATTCTGACTGGTGTGAGGAGGTATCTCATTGTGGTTTTGATTTGTTGAATACCTTTTTCCATGTGATAGTTTACTCTCTACAGTGGTTGAAGCAATATCTATACATTGGAGGCACCAAACAGAACTGATGATGTTCAATGTAGGGAAATTAAGTAAAGATTATGTAGTAAACAATGGGACTCCTGGTTCCCTTCCCAAATGAAGTCCCAAAATGCTGACAGCTAGGCTTATACCTTCCTAGGAAGGAATATGCAATATTTCTCACTAGGAAAAAATTTGGCCCAGAGGAAAAGACTCAGAAATACTGATAGTTGCTCTCCTTCTCCCACAAAAATTCAGCTCCTCTTTGATCACCTATAGTAATGTCCACTGGTTAGTCAATACTAGCACCATTCACAGAGCTTTCTGGTAACTCTTTAATGCCTCATTCTTAAATATAAATAAAAAATAATAGCATATAATGTACTAAACTTACAACATGAAGAGACCAAAACAATCAGAAAAATGGAAACTGGAGAAACAGAAACAATGTGAGAAGTAAAAGAAAATCTCAAAAAAGCAATAATTAGTATTTTCAGAGAGCACAGAGATTACACTACATACATGAAATGAGAAGAGGATTTAATGGAAAAGGAGAAAAAGATCCAGAGCCCAAAAGAACTTTTGGAAGTTAAAGATAAGACTGATGTAATTTAAAGCAAAACTCAGTAAAACCGATAGATTAGAAAGTTGAGGAATTCTGCCAGAAAATAGAACAAAAAAAAGCAATACAATGGATAAATTGGGGAGAAAACTAATGAACCATTTCAGGATGTCTAATTCTAATAAAGAATTATAGGAAGCAAAATCTACGGAAACAGATGGGAAGAAACTGTCAAGGAACTAATACAAAACATGTTCCAGGACTAAAGGAAATGAGTTTCTATGATGATAGAACTTACTGAGTAGTCAGCATAATCAAGGGAAAAAGATCTAAGACAAACTGTTGTAAAACTGCAGAAAAATAGGAACAAAGACATGATCCTAGAATCTTTCCTGAAAAACAACTTGGTCAATAAAAGAGTCTGGAACTAGAATGACATTGGACTTGTCAAAAAACAACACTGGAAGCTAAAACATAATGAAGGAACGTTTTTAAAACTTCTGTAGTTTATTTGTAACCAAGAATTTTATATCAAGCCAAACTATCAACCAAACTAAGGGTAAGGGCATTTCAAGTGTGCAAAAGTTTTAAAAAATTCTCCATATACTTTTCTCAGGAAGCTACACAGATAATGATTCATCAAATTAGGAAGTTAATAAAGAATTAAGATGACATTGATTTAATCTGGGAGACAGAGGGACCTAGGAAAAAGGCAAAGAAAATTGTAAGGCCAATTTAACACAGGAGGTTGGAAGGTTCCAGACAAGGTATCACTGAGAAAAAAATTAAACTGGTAAATTACATAAAGTGTTTGAACATACTCAAAGGAGATTTTCATTTCTGCCAGAAGGTTAAGACTTTGAAAACAGAGGAAACAAAACAAATGAAAAGAGAAACAATTATTAACTACAAAAAAAAAAAACCAAAGTTATACACGAAAGGAAACATCACCTTAGTTCACTGTGTGACTCAGGTGTGAAAGTAGTTATAAAGGCATAGTGGCAATTACATTTTGATTCAGCACCCACAACAAAATGGTAAGGTAACTATTTAGTAAATCTTGGAGGAGGGAAGAGTATATACATATGGAAAAGAACATTGAGAACCTAATTTCTCATCTTATATACTAGGAGATCATAAAATGATACCTAAAATAGAAAAATATATATATATTAAAAGAATATTGTTTAGAAATAGCTAAAAGAACTGTATAAAACATGTATGCAGTGGGAATCAGGAATGGGGAGAGATAGGTCTAGAACTACTATTTTCCATTAAAAGCCCAGATGTCTTTAATACATGATTTTTAAAACCATATATACATATATCTTTGATATTTTTTAAAAGATGAAATTAAATAACCCATACCATAAAATGTCCTCCTATACCTTCTATCCCAAGTGGATTGCTCTGAGTCACAAAATTAAGCTGAGTCTCAATCCAGCCTTCACCAATGTTTATTATTTTATTATTTTAAATATTAACAAATAAAACCAAACATGAAATAATGCAGTGATCCCCTGTCAGAATCAACAAAACAGCAAGACCATTTATATATCTCCTTCCCAGAGTAGATGAGAAAGGAAACACATTTCACAGCAGAATGCCCCAGAGAAAGCTTGTCTCTTGACTACAGCATAGTATCTGTTCATTCACAGCCTTTATACTCTAGTGACAGTACATACAAGGCAGGAATGATAGCAGCTACCCTGCCAACCAAGCCTTCAGGATATGACTCACCCTGCTGCAGCAAGGGAAGAGAAAAGGCAAAAAGTGCACATTTGCATCCAGTTATCTAGAGATGCCTCACAAACAGTATTTTCACATCAGGCCATAATCCCAAAGGCATAATGGTATTGTGTTGTGCTAAGTCCTGCCCCTGTTTGCTCTAGCCCTTTTAGATGACTCTGTCTTACCTACCAAATAAACAAAACAGTTGGAAACTTTAATCAAAAAACACAAACTATTTATTCCCTACCCCCCCCCCCCTTTACTATTTACCCCTCAGGTTTATGACCATTAAAAACACTGTAAAATTTATCCATACAATCTTCTGCCTTCCTACTACTGAATCTTGCTCTTGAGTTTCATAATTCTTTAACATAGAGACAATATACCATAGGGGGTAAGGGTATTGGTTCTGGAGTCAGAATGTGTGGCCTTCTGCTTCAACCTTGTCAACTGTGGTGTCTTAGGCAAATTTACTAAACTCCTTGACTTTGGTTACTTCATCATTTTAACAAAAACAACAAAAAGAGAGCATTTCTCTGGGGTTGTTACAGGTATTAACTGTGCCTGGAACTTAGTAAGTGCTCTTAAGTATACAAGCAATTCTTGTCCCCCCTCCAAAAGATACTCTGCCCTGGTCTTGGCTCCCAAACATCACCAATGCTTCCAAATATGCTTCCAAAATATGACCATGACACCTCTGCTGGGAGACTATGTCTGGCCTTTGCCCTGGAATCTTACCATGTGCATATCCCTAATAATAATCCTTTTCAACCTCCTACAGCTACCCATAGTCCTGTTTGTATCCTTTTGTTTTGTCTTATTTTAGTTACTTATGTATATAGCTTTCAAAAATTATTGTTTACTTTTGCCTGCTTTTAAAAATTTTTATATGAAGAAGTTTTATATCTTCAATGAGATGAACCTTTACTTTTGAAGAATATGCTATTCTGAATAAGGTAGACAGAAGCTATTTTCAATTTTTTTCTTCAAAAATATGAGAAACAATTTAAGCATTAAATTAAATTAAATTAAATTTAATTTAATTAAGATAAGTACTAGGTTTGACCTCACTGGGCCACCATCTGACTGTTGCATCATGAAGTATAAAACCAAAAATTTAATAAAAAATAAAGCATTTTCAATTAAGTTATTCTCATTAAAATGTATATGGTTATATATAACATTTAATACCATAATTCTCTGACTCTGATGTATTAATGACATACTACTGATGGTATTTACTGAACAGAATGTTGGTTTTAAACTACATAAAATTATTATTTAATCTTTCTGATGTTTAAAATTTATTTGTACTGATTTTACATGTTTAACATAACGATATAAATATATATAGTTTATAGGTAAGTATATGTGTGTGTGCACACACGTGCATGTTAAAAGAAAATATTTTCATGGTTATGGTACACAATAAAAATAAAGTTTGGCTTATTCTTCTCATGAAACAAGATGGGATTGGGAGGGAGACAAATCATAAGTGACTCTTAATCTCACAAAACAAACTGAGGGTTGCTGGGAGGAGGGGGGTTGGGAGAAGGGGGGTGGGGTTATGGACATTGGGGAAGGTATGTGCTTTGGTGAGTGCTGTGAAGTGTGTAAACCTGGCAATTCACAGACCTGTACCCCTGGGGATAAAAATATATTATATGTTTATAAAAAATAAAAAATTAAAAAAAAAGTTTAGAAACCATTACTCTAAATCACACAAACAGGTATACCCAGCCCTCTACATTATTCAAAGCAGCCATCCTGTGCGCCTCCTAATTTTTTGTAATTTCCAGGCTGGTAGAGAGAAGAGAAGAGGTAACTCCACTTCTTTCTATCAGCACAGCTCCATTTCTTTAATAAGGATCAAAAGATTAAGACTCGGAGTAGGAGATGAACCATAAGAGACTATGGACTCTAGGAAACAAAGTGAGAGTTTTAGAGGGGATGGGGGGGGTAGGGAATGGGTTAGCCCAGTGATGGGCATTAAGGAGGGCACATATTGCATGGAGCCCTGGGTGTTATATGCAAACAATGAATCTTGGAACACTACATCAAAAACAAATAACGTACTGTATGGTGACTAACATAACATAATAATAATTTTTAAAAGACTAAGACTCACAAATAGTAATGCAAAGGTGTGTTACCTAGGCAAGGTTATCTGGCTCACTAGAAAGATCCCTCCAAGGGGAGGTGAACCATAAGAGACTATGGACTCTGAAAAACAATCTGAGGGATTTGAAGTGGTGGGGGGTGGGAGGTTGGGGGAACCAGATGGTGGGTATTAGAGAGAGCACAGATTGCATGGAGCACTGCATGTGGTGCAAAAACAAGGAATACTGTTATGCTGAAAATTAAAAAAAAAAAAAAAGAAAAGAAAAGAAAAAAAGAAAGATCCCTCCAAGAAGATAATTATGTGGTAAACTCACAACTATCCATGGTCTGGCTCATAGCACTGATACACTTTTTGACCATGTACTAGAGTTGAATAGACTAAGAATAATGACCAACCCTAGATAAATTTCTTTAGGGACTTATCTATAAAAGCAAAATTACAAGCAAACTGCTAAAAACAATATATTATGAAAAGTTTGCTGATAAATTTATTTGTAAATTTTTAATTACACTGTAATTAACATACAGTGTTGTATTACTTTCAGGTGTACAATATAATGATTCAACAATCTATACATTTCTCAGTGCTCATCACGATAAAAATACCCTCAATCCTCTACATGTATTTCAACCCTCTCTCTACTCACCTTCCCTTTAGTAACCACCAGTTTGTTCTCTATATTTAAGAATCTTTTCCTTTGTCTTCTTTTCTTTGTTTGCTTAGTTTCTTAAATTCTACATATAAGTATGTATATGTTATCTTTCTCTGACTGACTTATTTCACTTAGTATAATACTTTCTAGATCCATCCATGTTGTTGAAAATGGCAAGATTTCATTCTTTATTATGGCTAATATTCCATTTTGTGTGTATGTATGTATATATATGAATATATATATATATATATAAATATATAATCATATAAACACACACACACACACCCCACATCTTCTTTATCCATTCATCAGTCAATAAACACTTGGGTTGCTTCCCTCTCTTAGCTATTGTAAATAATGCTGCTATATCAGTGTCATTTGCGAATATTTTCTCCCATTCTGTGGGTTGCCTCTTTGTTTTGTTGACTTTGATCTTGATGAAGTCCCAAAAGTTCATTTTCGCTTTTGTTTCCTTTGCCTTTGGAGACATGTCTTGAAAAGAAGTTGCTGTGGCTGATATAGAAGAGGTTACTGCCTATGTTCTCCTCTAGGATTTTGATAGATTCCTGCCTCACACTGAGGTCTTTTATCCATTTCAAGTTTATCTTTGTGTATGGTGTAAGAGAATGGTTGAGTTTCATTCTTCTATACATAGCTCTCCAATTTTCCCAGCACCATTTATTGAAAAGACTGTCTTTTTTCCACTGTATATTCTTTCCTGCCTTGTCAAAGATTATTTGACCATAGAGTTCAGTGTATGTATCTGGGCTCTCTACTCTGTCCCACTGGTCTATGTGTCTGTTTTTGTGCTAGTACCACACTATCTTGGTGATCACAGCTTGAAATCAGGCAATATGTAGCCCCCAGTTTTGTTTTTCTTTTTGAACATTTCTTTAGAATTTTGATTGGGATGGCATTGAAAGTATAGAAGGCTCCAGGCAGTATAGACATTTTAACAATGTTTATTCTTCTGATCCATGAGCATGGAATGTTCTTCCATCTTTTTGTGTCTTCTTTAATTTATTTCATGAGTGTTCTGTGGCTGATATCCAAGATCTATAAAGCACTCCTCCAACTTAACCCTCAGAAAACAGATAATCACTTCAAAAAATGGGCAGAAGACATGAACAGACACTTCTCCAATGAAGACATACAAATGGCTAACAGACACATGAAAAAATGTTCATCACCATTAGCCATCAAGGAGATTCAAATCAAAACCACATTGAGATGCCACCTTATACCAGTTAGAATGGTAAAAGCTAACAAGACAGTAAACACAAATGTTGGAGAGGATATGGAGAAAGGGAAACCCTCTTACACTGTTGGTGGGAATGCAAGTTGGTGCAGCCAATTTGGAGAACAGTGTGGAGAGTCCTCAAGAAATTAAAAATAGAGATACTCTATGACCCAGCAATTGCACTACTGGGTATTTACCCCAAAGACACAGATGTCGTGAAAAGAAGGGCCATATGTACACCAGTGTTCATAGTGGCAATGGCCACGGTCGCCAAACTGTGGAAAGAACCAAGATGCCCTTCAACAGACAAGTGGATAAGGAAGATATGGTCCATATATACAATAGAGTATTATGCCTCCATCAGAAAGGATGAATACCCAACTTTTGTATCAACATGGACGGCATTAGAGGAGATTATGCTGAGTGAAATAAGTCAAGCAGAGAGAGTAAATTATCATATGGTTTCACTTACTTGTGGAGCATAACAAATAACATGGAGGACATTAAGAGATGGAGAAGAGAAGTGAGTTGGGAGAAATCGGAGGGGGAGACAAACCATAAGAGACTGCGGACTCTGAGAAACAATCTGAGGGTTTTGGAGGGAAGAAGGGTGGAGGGTTGGGTGAGCCCAGTGGTGGGTATTATGGAGGGCACGTATTGCATGGAGCACTGAGTGTGGAGCATAAGGAACGAATTTTGGAACACTGAGGAAAAATAAAATAAAATAAAATAAAATAAAATAAAATAAATAATGCTGCTATAAACATAGGATTGCACATATCTTTTTTGAATGAGTGTTGCCATATTCTTTGGGTAAATGCCCAGGAGTGGAATTATTGGTTCATGTGGTATTTTAATTTTTAATTTTTTGAGAAACCTCCATACTGTTTTCCATAATGAGTGCATCAAATTACATTCTTACCAAGAGTACAGGAGGTTTCCCATCCCTCTGTATCCTTGCCAACACTTGTTACTTCTTGTCTTTTTCATTTTAGCCACTCTGACAGGTGTGAGGTGATATCTCATTGTGATTTTGATTTGCATTTCCCTGATAATCAGTGATATTGAGTATCTTTTTTAAAAATTTCTTTTCAGCATAACAGAATTCATTGTTTTTGCACCACACCCAGTGCTCCATGCAATACTTGCCCTCCATAATACCCACCACCTGGCTCCCCCAACCTCCCACTCCCGCCCCTTCAAAACCCTCAGGTTGTTTTTCAGAGTCCATGGTCTCTAGTGGTTCATCTCCCCTTCCAATTTCCCTCAACTCCCTTCTCCTCTCCATCTCCCCATGTCCTCCATGTTATTTGTTATGCTCCACAAAGAAGTGAAACTATATGATAATTGACTCTCTCTGTTTATTTCACTCAGCATAATCTCTTCCAGTCAAGTCCATGTTGCTACAAAAGTTGGGTATTCATCCTTGCTGATGGAGGCATAATACCCTTCCTTATCCATTCATCCATTGAAGGGCATCTTGGTTCTTTCCACAGTTTGGCGACCGTGGCCATTGCTGCTATAAACATTGGGGTACAGATGGCCCTTCTTTTCACGACATCTGTATCTTTGGGGTAAATACCCAGGAGTGCAATGGCAGGGTCATAGGGAAGTTCTATTTTTAATTTTTTGAGGAATCTCCACACTGTTCTCCACAGAGGCTGCACCAACTTGCATTCCCACCAGTACTGTAAGAGGGTTCCCCTTTCTCCACATCCGATCCAACACATGTTGTTTCCCATCTTGCTAATTTTGGCCATTCTAATTGAGACAGTATCTCAATGGGTTTTAATTTGAATCTCCCTGATGGCTAGTGATGATGAACATTTTTCATGTGTATGTCTTTATTGGAGAAGTGTCTATCCATATCTCTTTCTGCTGCTTCATTATTGGTGCATAGAAATACAACAAAATTCATTGATTTTATAACCTGTGATTTTACTAAATTCATGTATTAGCTCTAGCAATTTTTTTGATGTTTGATTTTTTAAAATTTCTTTTCAGTGTTCCAGAATTCATTGTTTATGCACCACACCCAGTGCTTCGAGCAGTACATGCCTTCCATAATCTAGCAATTTTTAAAAATGAAGTCTTTCAGGTTTTCTACATAGAGTATCATGTTGTCTATGAAGAGGGAAAGTTTGATTTCTTTCTTGACAATTAGGCTGCCTTTTATTTCTTTTAGTTCTCTGATTGCTGAAGCTAGGACTTCCAGTACTCTGTTGAACAAGAGTGGTGAGAGTGGACATCCCTGATGTGTTCCTGACCTTAGGGGAAAAGCTCTGTTTTCCCCCCACTGAGAATGATACTAGCTGTGGGTCTTTCGTATGTGACCTTATAATGTTGAGGTATGTTCTTTCTATCCCTACTTTCTTAAGAGTTTTTTTTTTTTAATCAAGAAATGATGCTGTATTTTGTCAAATTTTTTTTCTACATCTATTGAGAGGATCATATGGTTCTTATTCTTTCTCTTATTAATGTGATGCATCCTGTTAATTGTTTGATGGATACTGAACCACTCCTGAAGCCCAGAAATAAACCCACTTGATCATGGTGAATAATCCTTTTAATGCACTTTTGGGTTCAATTAGCTAGTATCTTATTGAGAACTTTTGTATCCATATTCATCAAAATCAACACCCCCCAAAATAAATAATTTAGCTAAGAAATGGGAAGAAGACATGAATGAACATTTCTCCAAAGAAGACATACAAATGGCTAACAGATACATGAAAAAATACTCAACATCATTTGACATCAGCAAAACACAAATTAAAACCACAATGAGATACTGCCTCACACCAGTCAGAATAACTAGAATTAACGACTCAGAAAACAACAGGTGTTGACAAAGCTGTAGAGAAAGGAGAACCCTTTCACATTGTTGGTGGGAATGCAAACTGGTACAGCCACTCTGGAAAACAATACAGAAGTTCCTCAAAAAGTAAAAAATAGAAGTATCCTATGACCCAACAATTGCACTACTAGGTATTTATCCAAAGGATAAAAAAGTGCTGATGTGAAGGGCCACATGCACCCCAATGTTTATAGCAGTATTATCAACAATAGCCAAATTATGGAAAGAGCTCAAATGTCCACTGACTGATAAATGGATAAAGAAGATGTTATATATACACATGCATATATATATATGTACATATATATATATATAATTTCTCAGCCATCAAAAAGAATGTATTCTTGCCATTTGCAATAATGTAAATGGAACTAGAGTGTATTATGCTAAGCAAAGTAAATAGCCAGAGAAAGACAAATATTATGTAATTTCTTTCAGATATGGGATTTAAGAAACAAAACAGATGAACACAGGGGAAAGGAAGGAAAAATAAGATAAAAATAGAGAGGGAGGTAAACCATAAGAGACTCTATAGTTAAAAAAACAAACTGAGGGTTGCTTGAGGGGAGGTGGGTAGGAAGATGGGCTAACAGGTGATGGGTATTACAGAAGGTACTTTTTGGGATGAGCACTTGGTGTTACATGTAAGTGATCAATCATTAAATTCTACTCCTGAAATCAGTTAATATACTACATGTTAACTAACTTGAATTTAAATTGAAAAAAAAAAAAAAAAGAAAGTTCTTATATATTATATTTTAAAAAGTCAATCTCAGAAAAAGAGTTGAACAATTATTGCTTGGTGGAGTGGGTGGGGAACATGGGGAGATGTTGATCATAGGGCCCAAATTTACTTATAAGATGAGTAAGTTCTGGAGATCTAATATACAGCATGATGCCTATAGTTGGTAATACTGTATTGTATATTTAAAATTTGCTAAGCCAGCTTTTCCCCTAAGGTCAGGAACACGGCAGGGATGTCCACTATCACCACTGCTATTCTACATAGAACTAGAAGTCCTAGTCTCATCAATCAGAAAATAAAAAGAAATAAAAGGCATGTGAATCAGCAAAGAAGAAGTCAAACTCTTACTCTTTGCACATGATATGATACTTTACGTGGAAAACCCAAAAGACTCCACCCCAAAACTGTGAGAACTCAAACAGGAATTCAGTAAAGTGTCAGACATAAAATTAATGCACGGAAATCTGTTGCATTTCTATACACCAACAACAAGACAGAAGAAAGAGAAATTAAGGAGTCGGTCCCATTTACAATTGCACCCCAAACCATAAGATATCTAAGAATAAATGTAACCAAAGAGGCAAAAAATCTGTACTCAGAAAACTATAGAATACTTGTGAAAGTAATTGAGGAAGACACAAAGAAATGGAAAAACGTTCCATGCACATGGATAGGAAGAACAAATATTGTGAAAATGTTCATGCTATCTAGAGAAATCTACACATTTAATGCAATCCCTATCAAAATACCACCAACTTTTTTTCAAAGAAATGGAACAAATAAACCTAAAATTTATATGGAACCAGAAAAGACCCTGAATAGTCAGAGGAATGTTGAAAAAGAAAACCAAAGTTGGTGGCATCACAATTCCGAACTTCAAGCTCTATTATAAAGCTGTAGTCACCAAGACAATATGGTACTGGCACAAAAAGATAGATCAGTGAAACAAAGTAGAGAGTCCAGAAATGGATCTTCAACCCTATGGTCAACTAATCTTCGAAAAAGCAGTAAAGAAGTCTAATGGAAAAAGTCTCTTCAACAAATGGTGTTGGGAATATTGGACAGCCACATGAAGAAAACTGAAACTGTACCATTTCCTTACACCACACACAAAAATAGACTCAAAATGCATGAAGGACCTCAATGTGAGAAAGGAATCCATCAAAAGCCTTGAGGAGAACATAGGCAGCAACCTCTCCCCCCTCAGTTACAGCAATTTCTTCCTAGAAACATTGCCTAAGACAAGGGAAGAAAGGGCAAAAATGAACTATTGGGACTTCATCAAGATCAAAAGCTTTTGCACAGCAAAGGAAACAGTCAATAAAACCAAAAGAAAGCTGACAGAACGGGAGAAGATATTTGCAAATGATATATCAGATAAAGGGCTAGTATCCAAAATCTATAAAGAACTTATCAAACTCAATACCCAAAGAACAAATCATCCTATCAAGAATTGGGCAGAAGACATGAACACACATTTCTGCAAAGAAGACATCCAGATGGCCGACAGACACATAAAAAATTGCCCCACATCACTCGGCATCAGGGAAATACAAATCAAAATCTCAGTGAGATACCACCTCACACCACACAAAATGGCTAAAATTAACAAGTCAGGAAATGACAGGTGTTGGCAAGGATGTAAAGGGGAACCCTCCGATACTGTTGGTGGGAATGCAAGCTGGTGAAGCCACTCTGGAAAACAGCATGGTGGTTCCTCAATAAGTTGAAAATAGAGCTACCCTAAGACCCAGCAATTGCACTACTGAGAATTTACCCCAGAGATACAAATGTAGTGATCCAAAGGGGCATATGACTTGAATGTTTATAGCAGCAATGTCCACAATAGCCAAACTATGGAAAGAAACTTGATGTCCATCAACAGATGAGTGGATAAAGAAGATGTAGTATACACACAGGAATACTATGTAGCCATGAAAAAACACCCCCAAATCTTGCCATTTGCAATGACATGGATGGGACTAGAGGCTATTATGTTAAGTGAAGTAAGACAGAGGAAGACAATTATCATATGATCTCCCTGATATGAGGAATTTGAGAAACAAGATGGAGCATCATAGGGGAAGGGAAAGAAAAATGAAAAACAAGATGAAACCAGAAAGAGAGACAAACCATAAGAGACTCTTAATCTCAGGAAACAAACTGAGGGTTGCTGGAGTGGATAGGGGTGGAAAGGATGGGGCGACTGGGTGATGGACATTGGGGAGAGCATGTGCTATGGTGAGCACTGTGAATTGTGTAAGACTAATGACTTATAGACCTGTATCCCTGAAATAAACAATACATTATATATTAATGAAAAAATTTGCTAAACTAGATTAGGGATTCTCACCATACACACAGAAAAAAAATAGCTATGTGATGGAATGTATGTGTTAATTAACTTGATCGTGGCAAAACATTTCACAATATATATTTATATAAAATCATCTTATATACTTTAAATATATACAATTTTATTTGCCAATTGTACCCCCCAAAATCTGGAAAAGATAGGCATATATACTACAATGTAGCAATTTTACACCCAGTGATACCCCAGAGAAACTCTGATACAGGTCCTTGAGGAAATTATTATTATTTTTTAAAGATTTTATTTATCCATTGGACAGACAGTAGTAGTAGACACAAGTAGGCAGAGAGGCATGCAGAGAGAGAGGAAGGGAAGCAGGCTCCCCGCTGAGCAGAGAGCCCGACGCGGGGCTCAATCCCAGGACCCTGGGTTCATGACCTGAGCCGAAGGCAGGGGCTTTAACCCCCTGAGCCACCCAGGCGCCCCCCTTGAGGAAATATTTATAAAATATTTATTACAGAACTATCTGTAGCATCAGGAAGTTGGAGGCAAACTAGGAGCAATAGCAAGAAATAATAAACTAAGAGAAGGAAATCTTGCCATTGTGACAACATGGATGAACCTGCAACACATTAATGCTAAGTGAAATAAACCAGACAGAAAGACAAATAATAATAATAATAATAAATTTTTTTTTACAAGCAATAGTTACCCTGTTAGAATTAAATGGAGAAATTTAAGAAGCACCTGGGTGACTTAGTCAGTTAAGTGGCTCACTCTTGATTTTGGCTGAGGCCATGATCTCCAGGTCATGAGATCCAGCCTCCTGTCAGAAGCCTCAGGTCAAGCTTTACATGAAGTACACTGAAGATTCTCTCTCCCTCCTCCTCTCCCTGCCCCCATCTTTCTCCCTGCTCATGCACTCTTTATTTGCCTCTAAAATAAATAAAATCTTCAAAAAACAAAAAAGGAGAAATTTAAAACCCCTAATTATTAACTTAAAATCAATAAATGCAAAAATATTTTAACATATATCACGTGTTTTTTATAAAAAATAACTGTATTTTTCAAAATTAAAAAAAAATCAGTGAAAAAAAGAAATAATAATATAAACATCCACAGAGAAACATTATATTGTTTGGGGAAATACAAATTTCAATAACTTACACAAAATTAAGAACACATAAAATTTGGGGAAAATAACATATCTGAGAACATACGTCAAATATATTAGAATAATTGCTCATAGTGGTGGTGGTGGGAAAATAGGAGCGAAGATAGAGAATAATGGGAAAACATATAGAAATAAACAAGGGAGGAGACTTAAGTGGACAGATGACAGTAATGTGCCATAAACCAGGAAGTCTGAATATCTCAAACTTTACTTGAGGTTCAAAAGAAAATATAATAAACAAAACAATATGTTGAGTTATCACTTGACAATGAGAAACATTAAGAGACCTTGATGTTAGCACTGGCCTTGGCAAAACGGTACATAAACAGTCAAAACATCCAAAGGTTATATACCTGGAATGGACTCTAACAATGGGAAATGTGTTATTTGGATATTGGAAGGATAGTCCGGTGGTCTCATTCATGCATCTCCACAATGTAATGAAATACGATCTCTCTGCTGTATATCTGCTTCTGTAGACTAAGCCTCATGAAATTTACACAGGTACTGATTTTTCTGAACAATTAGTTTCTCCTGCAGTACCTGGATTTTTACTTCTCTCTGGCTCAAATCTAAAATTCTACTTTATTTTATAGCTGACTCCTGAAAAATCAGTTCTCTCTTGCCTGGATTCTGGAACCCTGCCAATCCACAGCATATAAACCCCAGTTTACCAGATGAAATGTGCCCCAAGATGGGAAGGGGTAGGGCACCCTAACAGAATTCCCTTTTCCTTATTAAAGTATCTGGATTGAGGAGTACTAATATTTGACTCTGTGATACTCCTCCCCCTCCCCCAAGTTTCTATCATTTAAAAATCACTTTTCTGGCTAACAATTTTTCTTTAGATAAATTCATACTAGTTCCTAAAAAGTCTGGTAGGCTACATTATTTTTCTAAGGTAATTCCAAGTATGCTATGAAGAATTATATATTGCTTTTGTCATTTACTCTCAGAGGGAAAACTTATTTTATTTCAAAAGTTCTTGGGAATGATAACCTCATCCTCATTTTTACCTTCTTTTACTGCCTTTCAGGCCAGATCCAGCATTAAAGTAAGACCTAGCCTTTAAATTGCCTCTTACTGACATTCCCTAGAGTCCTGACTTACTTGATGTAATGGAACCCCCCCCCCCCACCAAGCATTTTCTCTTAATCATTAGTATACATTTTTTTATGAGACCTTTGACTGTGATTAACATTTGTTAAACTTATGGCAGCTTTATGTCACAGTTTAAGGATCATGAGCAGAAAATCAGAGTTCCCCTTTAGTTGTAAATTTAAAATAGTTTGGGACCTGAAGAAATGATATTAAAGGACATGAAGTTGTCAACTTAACAACATTGCTATTAGGTAAGGAAAACCACAACAGATAATAATAAGCTTTGAATTACTGTCGGGATTGGTCCTTATTTTAACGACAGAATCAATCTACTTGCATCTTAGGGAAAAGAAACCATGTCATGTTATGACTATCTATAAAAAGTAAGTTTGATTGAACAGCAGTATCACTTTCAAATACTAAGGCAAATAAACAAAAGTTTATTTTGGAATTATACCCAGGTAAAACTATTTTCAAGGCTCAAATCCAAGGAAATGACATATGCAAAGAAACAGTACTGGAAATGCTCTTAATTTTCTTTAAAAAAAAAATCCTTTTCTTCCTGCATTAAGAGCTATTGTCAAACACTAGGAGAACATGACTAACACTCAAACCTGTTATTACCATACTCTATAATTAACAATGAATCAACATGTGCCCAACTTCTTAGCACCCCTCAGATATTTGTTAAGAGAAACAAAAGTTCAAGAGATTTATGCTAAACTACTCTTCTTTCTCATGTAAAAAGAACACTATGCTACAAAGATACCACCTCACACTGGTCAGAATGGCTAAAATTATTAACTCAGAAAACAACAGATGTTTGGAGAAGAGGGAACTCTTTTACACCGTTGGTGGGAATGCAAACTCTGGAAGACAGTATGGAGTTTCTTCAAAAACTTAAAAATAAGGGGAGATGGAGAGGAGAAGGGAGTTGAGGGAAATTGGAAGGGGAGGTGAACCATGAGAGACTATGGACTCTGATAAACAATCTGAGGGTTTTGAAGGGGCGGGGTGGGGGGTTGGGGGTGCGAGGTTGGGGGAACCAGGTGGTGAGTATTAGAGAGGGCACGGATTGCATGGAGCACTAGGTGTGGTGCAAAAACAATGAATACTGTTACGCTGAAAATAAATTAAAAAATTAAAAAAAATAGAACTACCCTAAAATCCAGCAATTGTACCACTAGGTATTTACCCAAAGGATACAAAAACAGTGATTCAGCGGCGCCTGGGTGGCTCAGTGGGTTAAATCCTCTGCCTTCTGCTCAGGTCATGATCCCGGAGTTCTGGAATGGAGACCTGCATCGGGCTCTCTGCTCAGCAGGGAGCCTTGCTCCCCCCCCCCCCCCACCCTCTGCCTGCCTCTCTGCCTACTTGTGATCTCTGTCTGTCAAATAAAAATAAATAAAATTCATTAAAAAAATTTAAAAATAAAAAATAAATGATAGTTATTTTAGAATGAAGAAGTAAATGAAAAGCTCACAAAATCCTCACATAGAGAAAAAGAAGGAAGTGACTATCACAAAAGTCAAGATAATGGTGATTTCAGCAGAAGGGGGGGTCACAGGGGCTCTGTAATATTCCTGTGTGTGTGCACATGTAAGCACACATGTGCTCATCATTTGTGCATGTGTACATATCTTCCTTATCCATCTGTATATCCATGGACACTTGTGTTGCTTCCATATCTTGGCTATTGTAAATAATTCTATAATAAACATAGAATGTGTATGTATTCTTAAATTAGTGTTTTTGTTTTCTAAATAAAATTAGTGTTTTGTTTTCTAAACAGTAGTATCCTGACAGGTATAAGGTGATATCTCATTGTGATTTAGATTTGCATTTCCCTGATGATTAATGATATTGAGAATCTTTTTACTGTCTGTTCTCTATTTGTATGTCTTCTAGAAAGTATTTAAACAAAAAGTAACCCAAAAGGTGTGCATGACCATGGCAGAGTAACAGGTATGAGACTTTAGCACAAGAGAAACTACCTGAAGGTAAAATGTTCATCTACTTATGTTCATTACCTCTCAGATTGCCATGCAAAGAATATTTTTGTCTCTAGACTTAGAAGTGGTTAACAAGAAAGATAATTTTGTGAAATGTTCATTGTATTATAAACATAGGATGCCAAGTTTCAGGGCTTGGCAGATAAAGCTCTAATTCATTCCAGTCTCTCTAGAAGGAATACAGTATTGAAGTTCCACTTCCAAAAGAAAAGAGTGATTATCAAACAAACCAATCCTTCCAGAAACCACAGCTCTCAGCTCTGGGCAAACAAACAAACAAACAAACAACCTAACTATATCTGACAGTTTAGGAGACTGAATGAAGGCAAGCAGATTTTGGGAGGAAATCAAATGTGAAGCAATTCACATGAAGTAAGCAACATTCTTCCCATACTTAAAAAAAAAAAAAAAAGATTTTGCCTTAATGGAAGCTACAGTTTTCAGAGCTCCTAAAACTCTTAATAAAAAGCCAGCCATCTTTATGGCTAAAAGGAAACAGCAAAAGATCGTGGGTAAACAGGGCACTAGAAAGGGAAAAGAAAACACTAATAGGGAGACAGCCTGATAAAGGGTAACCCTGAGTTACGTGTTTAAATACCATACCTGCTTTGGGGCAAACTGAAAGCAGCTTGTACTGAACTCAACCAAATTCTGAGCCACTACTGCCACAGGCATAACAGTATGCAGTTTGCATTTAGCCAAACTGACTGCTAAAACCAAAACCTCAACACTCTTAGGAACAAAGTAAGAGAATCTGGATTCTCCACAACATAACATTCACCATGTCCAGGACACAATCAAAAGTTGTTATTATTTTTTAAAATCCAGAGTTATGTGATCTGATTCTCATGAGGCTAGAAAATGTTACTTAGTCTCAAGGGAAAAGACAATCAACAGATGCCAAGCCTGAGATGGTCAAGATGTTGGGATTATCAAACACTTGAAAGGAGCTATTATAAATACACTCAGTGCAATAAAGGAAAATATACTATTAATAAATGACAAAATAAGAAATAGCAGCAGAAAAATGGAAAACATAAAAAAATTTCAGAAATTTTAGAACAGAAGATATGAGAAAACATAAATTCACGGAATGAGCTTAATGGCAGAATAAAAATGACAGACGAAAGCATCAATGAACTTGAAGACAGAAGAACAGAGTAAATCTAATCTGAAAAGAGAAGATAAATTTGAACAAAAATGTAGAACCTCAAAGTTTAAAAGTAGAACAATTTTAAAATTTCTAACATAATCAGAATCCCAGAAAGAGAGAGAAGAGAGAGAATGAGGCAGAATAAAATATTTGTAGAAGTAATGGCAAAAAACTTCCCAATACTGGTGAAGAACACAATTTTTAGAAGTTCAATAAGCTTAGCAAACTTGCAAACTAATGGAATCCATGTGTAGGTATTAAATAGACAAACTATGAAACACCAAAGATAAAGAAAACATCTTAAATGCAGTCAGAGAAAAAGAGTACATTATATACAATATAATAATGATTCACATTTATACTGATTTTTCATCAGAAACTATAGCCAGATCACAGTGGAACAGTATATTTACTGTACCAGAAAAAGGCAATTCAAAATTCTATCTACAGAAAAATATCATTCAAGAATTGAAGATTAAATATGAGATTTTAAGAAAAAGGAAAATGGGGCATCTGGGTGGCTCAGTTGGTTAAGTGTCTGCCTTTAGCTCAGGTCATGATCCCAGAGTCTTGGTATCAAGCCCCACATCAGATCCCCTTTCCTTCTGTCCCTCCCCTTCTTGTGCTCTCTCTCTCTCTCTCAAATAAATAAATAAATAACTTGAACATTAGATCAAAAACTAATAAAGTACTATAACTTGGCTAATTGAATTTAAATAATAAAGAAGCCCTCTTTCAAAAAAATTTTTAAAAGAAGAAGAAAAATTAAAGGAAGAAAAAGGAAAATTAAAATTTGGTGACAACATTGTCACTAAACTCACAAGACAAGAGATATTAAAGAGAGCTCTTTATACTGAAGGGAAAGGACACCAAAGGGAAACTCCTGGATCTTCATAAATGAGTAACATTGGAAATGGTAAATATATGGGTAAATATTAAAGAATATTTTTGCTCTTAATTTTTTTCATTACATTAATTTGATGTGTAGCATTCTGTACATTTAAAGTACACAGAATATTGTTAATATATTTGTATATTGTAATATGATTGCTGATATAGCAATATTTATCACATTACATAATTACAGTACAATATTATTGTCTATATTCATTATTCTATGCCATTTATTCAATCTCTATGGCTATTTATTACTAATTACAAGTTTGTAGCTTTAAACACCATCACTCTTATCCCTGCCCTTCATCCTGGTAACCACCATTTTGCTGTGTTTTTTACAGGTTTAACTCTTAGATTCTCATATCACTGATATTGCACAGCAATTATCTATCTGACTTATCTTGCTTAGCATAATGTTCTTAAAGTCCATTCACATTGTCACGAATAAGAGGATATCCTCCTTTCTTGTGGCTGAATAGGATTGCATTGTGTATATGTTCCACATGTTTTTTATCTACTTATCTGTTGATGGGTTTTGGGGTTGTATCTTCGCTATTTGTGAATTGTGCTGCAATAAAATACAGGAGTGCATAGATCTCATTGAAATTCTGTTTTTATTTTCTATGGGTATATACCCATAAGTGCAATTACTGGATGTGATAAATTTTTATTAAATTAAATTTATTTATTTTCAGCATAACAGTATTCATTATTTTTTCACCACACCCAGTGCTCCATGCAATCCGTGCCCTCTATAATACCCACCACCTGGTATCCCAACCTCCCACCCCTCTGCCACTTCAAAACCCTCAGATTGTTTTTCAGAGTCCATAGTCTCTCATGATTCACCTCCCCTTTCAATTTACCCCAACTCCCTTCTCCTCTCTAACACCCCTTGTCCTCCATGATATTTGTTATGCTCCACAAATAAATGAAACCATATGATAATTGACTCTCTCTGCTTGACTTATTTCACTCAGCATAATCTCTTCCAGTCCTGTCCATGTTGCTACAAAAGTTGGGTATTCATCCTTTCTGATGGAGGCATAATACTCCATAGTGTATATGGACCACATCTTCCTTATTCATTCATCCGTTTAAGGGCATCTTGGTTCTTTCCACAGTTTGGCGACCGTGGCCATTGCTGCTATAAACATTGGGGTACAGATGGCCCTTCTTTTCACGACATCTGTTTCTTTGGGGTAAATACCCAGGAGTGCAATGGCAGGGTCATAGGGAAGTTCTATTTTTAATTTTTTGAGGAATCTCCACACTGTTCTCCAAAGAGGCTGCACCAACCTGCATTCCCACCAGCAGTGTTAGAGGGTTCCCCTTTCTCCACATCCCCTCTAACACGTGTTGTTTCCTGTCTTGTTAATTTTGGCCATTCTAACTGGTGTAAAATTTTTTGAGGAAACTTCGTATTGTTTTCCTTAACGGTTGGACCAGTTTACATTCCCTACCAATAAGATATAAAGGCTCCCTTTTCACCACGTCTTCATTAACACCTGTTATTTTTTGTCTTCTTGATAACAGCCATTTTAACAGGTGTGAAGTTATATCTTTTGGTTTTGATTTTCATTTTACTGGTGATTAGTGATGTTGAGCATCTTTTCATGTATCCATTGGCCATTTTGATATATTCTTTGTAGAAATGTCTATTAAGTTCTTCTGCCCGTTTTAAAAATAGATTATTTTATTGAATTAAGTTCTTCATGTATTTTGGATAGTAACCCCTTATTTGATACATGGTTTGCAAACATTTTCTCTCATTCTGTACGTTGTCTTTATTATTATTATGTTACATTAGTCACCATACAGTACATCATTAGTTTTTTTTAGTTAATTTTTTTATTTTCAGCATAACAGTATCATTATTTTTTCACCACACCCAGTGCTCCATGCAATCCGTGCCCTCTATAATACCCACCACCTGGTACCCTGACCTCCCACCCCCTGCCCCTTCAAAACCCTCAGATTGTTTTTCAGAGTCCATAGATTCTCATGGTTCAGCTCCCCTTCCAATTTCCCCCTACTCCCTTCTCCTCTCTAACTCCCCATGTCCTCCATGCTATTTGTTATGCTCCACAAAGAACTGAAACCATATGATAATTCACTCTCTCTGCTTGACTTATTTCACTCAGTATAATCTCTTCAAATGTTTGGTGTAGGTTCTCTTTTATCAATTGTTTCTCCCACTGAAAAGAAGTTTTTAAGTTTAATGTAGTCCCTTCTGTTGATTTTCTCTTTTGTTGCTTGTACTTTTGGTGTTATGCCCCCCAAATTACTGCCAAGACCAAAACTGATGAACTTCTTCCCTAATATTTCTTCTAGAAGTTTAAAGGCATCAGGTCTTATGTTTAAATCTTTGATCCCTTCCAAGTTAGTTTTTGTGAGTGTTGTGAGAGGGATCCAATTTCATTATTTTGCAGGTGTTTTTCTAGTTTTCCCAGCACCATTTGTTGAAGAGACTATTCTTCCCCATTGAATATTCCTGGCTTTGTTGTCAAATATCAGTTAACCATATATGCCAGGAATTAATTCTGGGCTCTCTATTCTGTTCCATTAATCAATATGTCTACTTTTGTGCCAGGATCATAGTATTTTTATTACTATGGCTTTGCAGTATAATTTTAAATATAGAAGCATGAAACTTCTGACTTTGCTCTATTTTTTTTTTCAAGATTACTTAGGCTATTCTTGTGGTTCCACAAGAAATTTTAGGATCATTTCTTCTATTTCTGTGAGAAATGCCTTTGTTTTTGGTAGGGGTTACATTGAATCTGTAGGTAACTTTGGGAAATACAGTCATTTTAACAATATTAATTCCTCTGATCCATAAACAGATGTCTTTCCACTTGTTTGTGTCATTTATTTCTTTCAGCAAAGTTTTGTGTTTTTCATTGTATAGAATCTTGGTTAGATTTATTCCTAAGTATTTTATTGTTTTGATGCCACTGTTTTATTTCTTTTTCAGATGCTTGATCATTAGTGTAGAGAAATGCAATTGATTTCTATATGCTGATTTTGTATTCTGCCATTTCACTGAAATCATTGATTAATTCCAATAGTTTTTAAATGGATTCTTTGGGATTTTCTATATTACAGGATCATATTATCAGTGAATAATGAAAATTTTACTTTTTTTTTCCCAATTTGGATGCTTTTATTTCTTTGTCTTGCCTCAGTGCTCCAGATAGGACTTCCAGTACTATATTGAATAAGAATAGTAAGAAGTGGGTATCTTTGCTTTGTTCCTAACCTTAGAGAAAATCCTTTCAATTTCTTTCCATTGAGTATAATGTAAGTTATGGGTTTGTCATATATAGCCTTTATTATGTTGAAGTATGCTCCTTCTATACCCAAATCCTTGTAAAGGATTTTTATCATGAAAGGATATTATAGCTCTTAATTTCTTTAAAATCTGATTGATTAAAAAATTACACTTTATAAAAATTTTTAATTTTTTCAGTATTCCAAGATGCATTGTTTATGCACCACAGCCAGTGCTCCATTCAGTACGTGCCTTCCTTAATACCCACCACCAGGCTCACCCATCCCCACACCACCCCCCTTCCAAAACCCTCAGTTTGTTTCTCAGAGTCCATAGTCTCTCAGGCTTTATACTCCCCTCCGATTTTCCCCAATTCACTTTTCCTTTCCTACTCCTAATGTCCTCTATGTTATTCCTTATGCCCCACAAGTAAGTGAAACCATATGATAACTGACTCTCTCCTTGAATTATTTCACTCAGCATAATCTCTTCCATTGCCATCCATGTTAATACAAAAGTTTGGTATTCATCCTTTCTGATGGAGGCATAGTATTCCATTGTATATATAGACCATATCTTCCTTATACATTCTTCTGTTAAAGGGCATCCTGGCTCTTTCTATAGTTTGGCAATTATGGCCATTGCTGCTATGAACATTGGGGTACAGATGGCCCTTCTTTTCACTACATCTGTATCTTTGGGGTAAATACCCAATAGTACACTTGCTGGGTCATAGGGTAGCTCTATTTTTAATTTCTTGAGCAATATCCACACTGTTTTCCAAAGTGGGGGCACTAACTTGCATTCCCACCAATAGTATAAGAGGGTTTCCCTTTCTTCATATCCTCTCCAACACTTGTTGTTTACTGTCTTACTGATTTTAGCTATTCTAGCTGGTGTAAGGTGGTATCTTAATGTGATTTTGATATGAATCTTCCTGATGGCTAATGATGATGAGCATTTTTTCCATTTGTATATCTTCTTTGGAGAAGTGTCTGTTCATGTCTTCTGCCAATTTTTGGTGTGGTTATCTGTTTTCTGAGGGTTGAGTTTGAGGAGTTCTTTATAGATCTTGGATATCAGCCCTTTGTAGTGTCATTTGCAATATCTTCTCCCATTCCGTGGGTTCCCTCTGCTTTGTTGACTATTTCTTTTGCTGTGCAGAAACTTTTGATCTTGATGAAATCCCCGAAGTTTATTTTTTCTTTTGTTTTCTTTGCCTTTGGAGATAAGTCCTGAAAAAATTGCTGTGGCTGATGTCAAAGAGGTTACTGCCTATGTTCTCCTCTAGGATTTTGATAGATTCCTGCCTCAAGTTGAGGTCTTTCATCCATTTCGAGTTTATCTTTGTGAGTGGTATAAGAGAATGGTATAATACTGTCTTAAGTGAGTCATAATATATAAAGATGTAATACAGATGACAAGTATAACAAAGGATGGCAGTGGGGTGTGTGTTTGTAAATATAAGGTCTTCGTAAGGTATACCTATAATATATAATATGTATACATATTGTGTGTGTATATATATACATACATGTATACATATATATGTAATATAAATATAAAGGTATTTACATTTCCTAAGTAAAACAATGTTAACTCTACAAGACTATAAAAATCTATTTATGTGTATATATACACTGTGTATAATTCCTAGAGAGATAACCAAAACATGCAAAGAAGTAGAGAAACAAGCCAATACATAAATTACAATGGATTTCCTATAAGTATTCAAATAATCCCCCAAAAATATGGAAAAGGGAAAAAAACAGATGAGAAAAACAAAAAAATAGCAGATGTAAATAAGTATCAATGATTACATTAAATCTACTGGAGTATCAACACTCTAATCAAAAGGCACAGAATATCATAGTGGATAAAATGTGCTTTGGTGAGTGCTGTGAAGTGTGTAAACCTGGTGATTCACAGACCTGTACCCCTGGGGATAAAAATATATGTTTATAAAAAATAAAAAGTTAAAAAAAAAAAAAAGAAATCATAAAAAAAAAAAAATGCAAGACCCAACTAAATGCCACCTACAAGAAATGTATTTTAAATATAAAGACACAAAGAGATTAAAAGTAAATGGAAGAAAAATATTTCATGCAAACAATAAGAATAAAAAGGCTGGACTGACTATATTAACATAAGATAAAATAAACTTCAAGAATATCATTGTCAAAATTAATAAAAATTTACCCCTTAAATGGATGCACTACATTATATGTAAATTATTCTTCAATAAAGAAATTTAAAGTAATAAATATCATTAATAAGTACTTATGGAAACAGCATCATTTAGGGGTTTGGAATATTAACATGAAACTGTGGCTGAGGGACTAAAACATATTATGGCTAAATGCAATTTCCTGTTTTGTTAAAATTACAAAGTAGTTTGGGATGCCAGCTACCTCTCCCAAAATAAACTCTGGAAAAACTATTAAAGTGAGAAGTGAAGATTCCAGGAACTAACACACATAAGGGGAGGGGGAAGAGAAGAGGGAGGGTTAGGAGGATGGGAATAGAGAGACAACTTGAGAAACAATCAGAGATACTGAAGACTATCTTAACCTGATGTGTGTGGAGGGTGGGTAACTTTAGCATAGAGCATCATTTTCAATAATTTTTCTATATTTTCCAAACATCGAGAACATTATTGTTGGTTCTTTAAAAAAAAAAAAATTATTTATTTATTTTCAGCACAACAGTATTTTTGCACCACACCCAGTGCTCCATGCAATCCGTGCCCTCTATAATACCCACCACCTGGTTCCCCTAACCTCCCACCCCTTGCTGCTTCAAACCCCTCAGATTGTTTTTCAGAGTCCATAGTCTCTCATGGTTCACCTCCCCTTCCTTTTTTTCTTGATCATGTACACTGATCAAGAAAATTTCCAATTTCCCCCCAACTCTCTTCTCCTTTCTAAGTCCCCTTGTCCTCCATGCTATTTGTTATGCTCCACAAATAAGTGAAAGCATGGTTGCCAAACTGTGGAAAGAATCAAGATGCCCTTCAATGGACAAATGGATAAGGAAGATGTGGTCCATATACACTATGGAGTATTATGCCTCCATCAGAAAGGATGAATACCCAACTTTTGTAGCAACATGGATGGGACTGGAAGAGATTATGCTGAGTGAAATAAGTCAAGCAGAGAGAGTCAATTACTGTTGCTTCTTTTACTATAAAAGCAGCAGTAACAATTAGGGTTGTCCTATCAGCAGGATCAAATCAAGGTAAAGAACAAACTTTGGTGGAAAAAAGTACTGCTGAAAATGAGTGTTGGCACAAACACGTACTTTCTCTTGTTCCTTCATTCACAGGCCCCAAGGCTTGTGAAATAAAACATAAAACAGCTTTGATCCACTGTTGCTCCTCCTTAAGAATTCAAAGATAAAATGACCAGAGGTTGCCTGGAAAAGTAATGCAAACTGGAGTGATCAACATGGTTTTGTGGTTCTTGTATTTTCCTTCCTAAGGTTCGTCCCTTAAAACTGACCAGGACGAACAGGCAATAAAGCCTAGATTTCAGCTCTAATTCACAACAAGATATATCACCAACAGTGTACATGATCAAGAAAAAAAGGATGAAAATAAACAAAGCATGAAACCAGAAAAAAAAAGATAACTAATTAAAGACATAGCACACTGAAAAGTATGAAAACTTCTGTCTTCTAGTAATGATGGAGTAGCTGGTGGCAGTCCAATGTTCGTGCGACTATAGCTGAAAATGTTAGTAATGTACAAAGTGCATCTTTTCGAAGGTGAAGAGTTTTCAAAACAGCCAGGCCTTACAAGGCCAAGATCCAGGAAAGAAGGAAAACAATGAGGTGCGCTCTATATTCTGCATGCCACTTTCTCACTCTGATACTTAATTATTCTTGAGTTGGAAAGAAAATGTAATAAAAGCCAGACAGAGAATTGCTACTAAGAGGCAAAGAAGCCAATCGAGAGCTTTCCTCAGTCACATAGGACTGAGGAGATAAAAATTGAAGTTTGTGCTGCCAAAGATGCAAGGACTTGAGGGGCTAAGTTCTAAAAAGAAAACAGGAGCTCACTGAAGTGTGCCCACTACTCTTCAAGCTACTTTTCCAATTTATACCTTTGCTTATTCTTAAAATGCTTGTTCTTCAGTGTTAAAAAGACAATAGATAGAAGAAGAATAAATGAAACAAGATGGGATTGGGAGGGAGACAAACCATAAGTGACTCTTAATCTCACAGAACAAACTGAGGGTTGCTGGGGGGAGGGGGTTTGGGAGAAGGGGGTGGGATTATGGACATTGGGGAGGGTATGTGATTTGGTGAGTCCTGTGAAGTGTGTAAACCTGGTGATTCACAGACCTGTACCCCTGGGGATAAAAATATATGTTTATAAAAAATAAAAAATTAAAAATAAATAAATAAATTTAAAAAAAAAAGACAATAGATTGGATGATTCACAGACCTGTACCCCTGGGGATAAAAATATATGTTTATAAAAAATAAAAAAATAATTAAAAAAATGAAAAAAAAAAAAAGACAATAGAAAGCAATCTAAAAGTAAAGCACAGATTTAGCAGAGTTTTAGACACAAAAATGGGAATTAGGATTTGACAAGAAGGAGAGGCCATAGCAAGCAACCTTGTATCTCAACGGGATCGACTAGAGGAAATATCCTAGAAGTGCACATGAATCAGAGGTAGACCACACCTTACCAAGACTTTAATACAGCCTCAGCAGATAATCTGCCCCTACTGGAACTGCTTCTAGGGAATAAAATAAATCCTCTCTGGGAGAAGAGGGGAAAGCCTCTAAGATTTTTTTATATACAGTATCTGTCATTCAATAAAAAATTACTAGACTTCCTAAGAAATATGACCATGGGAAAGACAATCAAAAGAAATAGATCAGACAACAAAGAGAAATAAAAGGTATCCAATTAGCAAGGAATAAGTCAAACTCTCTCTTTTTGCAGATGACATGATACTTTATATAGAAAAGCCAAAAGTCTCCACCTCCAAACTACTAGAATTCATATAGCAATTCAGTAATGTGGCAGGATACAAAGTCAATGTACAGACCAGTTGCTTTCTTATACACTAACAATGAAAATACAGAAAGGGAAATTAGAGAATTGATTCCATTTACTATAGCACCAAGAACCATAAAATACCTGGGAATAAACCTAAACAAACAGGTAAAGGATCTGTACTTGAGGAACTACAGAACACTCATGAAAGAAATCGAAGAAGACACAAAAAGATGGAAGACCACTCCATGGTCTTGGATAGGAAAAATAAACATTGTTAAAATGTCTATACTGCCTCAAGCAATCTATATTTTTAATGCCATTCTGATCAAAATTCCAGTGGTATTTTTCAAAGAGCTGGAGCAAAAATCCTAAAATTTGTATGGAATCAGAAGAGACCCTGAATCGCTAAGGAAATGTTGAAAAAGAAAAATAAAAACTGGGGACATCACATTACCTAATATCAAGCTTTACTACAAAGCTGTGATCACCAAGACAGCATGGTACTGGCATAAAAACAGACACAAAGACCAGTGGAACAGAGTAGAGAGCCCAGATGTGGACCTCAACTCTATGGTCAAATAATCTTTGACAAAGCAGGAAAAAATATACAGTGGAAAAAAGACAGTCTCTTCAATAAATGGTGCTGGGAAAACTGGACAGCTATATGTAGAAGAATAAAATTCGACCATTCTCTTACACTGAACACAAAGATAAACTCAAAATGGATAAAAGGCCTCAACCTGAGAAAGGGATCCATCAGAATCATAGAGGAGAACCAGTAACCTCTTTGGTATCAGCGACAGCAACTGATATGTCTCCAAAAGCAAAGGAAACAAATGCGAAAATGAATTTTTGGGACTTCATAGAGATCAAAAGCTTCTGCACAGCAAAGGAAACAGTCAACAAAACAAAAAGGCAACCCACGGAATGGGAGAAGATATTTGCAAATGAGAGTACAGACAAAAGGTTGATATCCAGGATCTATAAAGAACTTCTCAAACTTAACACACACCAAACAGATAATCATGTCAACAAATGGGCAGAAGACATGAACAGACACTTCTCCAATGAAGACATACAAATGGTTATCAGACACATGAAAAAATGTTCATCATCACTAGCCATCAGGGAGATTCAAATTAAAACTACCTGGAGATATCTATCACCTTACACCAGTTAGAATGGCCAAAATTAGCAAGACAGGAAACAACACGTGCTGGAGAGGATGTGGAGAAAGGGGAACCCTCTTCCGCTGTTGGTGGGAATGCAAGTTGGTGCAGCCTCTTTGGAGAACAGTGTGGGGATTCCTCAAGAAATTAAAAATAGAGCTTCCCTATGACCCTGCAATTGCACTACTGGGTATTTACCCCAAAGATACAGATGTTGTGTAAAGAAGGGCCATCTGTACCCCAATGTTTATAGCAGCAATGGCCATGGTCGCCAAACTGTGGAAAGAACCACAGTTTGAAGATGCCCTTCAATGGACGAATGGATAAGGAAGATGTGGTCCATATACACTATGGAGTATTATGCCTCCATCAGAAAGGACGAATACCCAACTTTTGTAGCAACATGGACAGGACTGGAAAAGATTATGCTGAGTGAAATAAGTCAAGCAGAGAGAGTCAATTATCATATGGTTTCATTTATTTGTGGAGCGTAACAAAAAGCATGGAGGACATGGGGAGTTAGAGAGAAGGGGGTTGGGGTAAATTGAAAGGGGAGGTGAATCATGAGAGACTATAGACTCTGAAAAACAATCTGAGGAGTCTGAAGGGGCGGGAGGTGGGAGGTTGGGGGAACCAGATGGTGGGTATTGGACAGGGCACGGATTGCATGGAGCACTGAGTGTGGTGCAAAAACAATGAATACTGTTATGCTGAAAATAAATAAATAAAAAAAAATAAAGCAAAAAAAAGAAGTTAAAAATAATGTGTTAGTTGTGATCTCTCCCTTTTCATTCATAATTTTATTAATTTGAGCTTTCTCTCTTTTCTTTTGGATTAGTGTGGCCAATGGTTTATCGATCTTATTGATTCTTTCAAAAAACCAGCTTCTAGTTTCATTGATACGTTCTACTGTATCTCTAGTTTCTACTTCACTGATCTCTGCTCTAATCTTGATTATTTCCCTTCTTATGTGTGGAGTTGGTTTGATTTGTTGTTGATTCTCCAGTTCTTTAAGGTGTAGAGACAGCTGGTGTATTCTGGATTTTTCAATTTTTTTGAGGGAGGCTTGGATGGCTATGTATTTCCCCTTAGGACTGCCTTTGCTGTATCCCATAGGGTTTGGACCGAAATGTATTCATTCTCCTTGGTTTCCCTGAATTGTTTCAGTTCTTCTTTGATCTCCTGGTTGATCCAAGCATTCTTAAGCAAGGTGGTCTTTAGCTTCCAGGTGTTTGAGTTCCTTCCAAACTTCCTTGTGATTGAACTCCAGTTTCAAAGCATTGTGATCTGAGAATATGCAGGGAATAATCTCAGTCTTTTGGTATTGGTTGAGCCCTGATTTATGACCCAGTATGTGGTCTATTCTAGAGAAGTTTCCATGTGCACTTGAGAAGAATGAGTATTACACTGTGGGTGGGAATGCAAGTTGGTGCAGCCTCTTTGGAGAACAGTGTGGCAATTCCTTAAGAAATTAAAAATAGAGCTTCCCTATGACTCTGCAATTGCACTACTGGGTATTTACCCCAAAGATACAGATGTATTAAAAAGAAGAGCCATCAGTACCCCAATGTTTATAGCAGCAATGGCCACAGTTGCCAAACTATGGAAAGAACCAAGATGCCCTTCAAAGGATGAATGGATAAGGAAGACATGGTCCATATACACTATGGAGTATTATGCCTCCATCAGAAAGGATGAATACCCAACTTTTGTAGCAACATGGACGCACTGGAAGAGATTATGCTGAGTGAAATAAGTCAAGCAGAGAGAGTCAATTATCATATGGTTTCACTTATTTGTGGAGCGTAAAAAAAGCATGAAGGACATGGGGAGTTAGAAGGGGGTTGGGGTATATTGGAAGGGGAGGTGAATCCTGAGACTATGGACTCTGAAAAACAATCTGAGGGGTTTGAAGTGGCGGGGGGGTGGGAGGTCAGGGTACCAGGTGGTGGGTATTGTAGAGGGCACGGATTGCATAGAGCACTGGGAGTGGTGAAAAAATAATGATACTGTTATGCTGAAAATAAATAAATTAAAGAGGACATGTGAAAAAAAATGAATAAATGAATGAATAAGTAAGTATATAAATAAATAAATATTCCTTAAATCTTAAGGACTCTGGAGAATTTACACTAGCAGAAATCAAGACTTGTAAGTCCACATTAATTAAGACATGCTATTGGTGGGTTATGGACATTGGGGAGGGTATGTGCTTTGGTGAGTGCTGTGAAGTGTGTACACCTGGCGATTCACAGACCTGTACCCCTGGGGATAAAAATATATGTTTATAAAAAATAAAAAATTAAAAAAAAATGTTGCTGTTTCAGACCTACTAGCACAAATGAGCAAACAAACTTTTGTAATTTAAACTTAAAAAAAAAAAAGACAAAAAAAAGACATGCTATTGGTACAAGAATAAATAAATAAAGCAATAGGATAAAACAGAATTTATAAACAGACTCAAACGTGTATGCTCTTTTGATTTGTGACAAAAGTAACACTACAATATAGTGAGAAAGTATTTTCTTTTTGATATGCAGTGCTGGGTCAACTGATCAACTGACCTCATATTTCTATGACCAAAATTCAATTCCAGATACAAAGATTTAGATGTGAAAAGTAAACAGAAAAGTTCTCGATTATAACACAGTCATAAATTTCTGTTAGACAACAATTTCTTAAACAGGACACAAAAAGTGCTAAGGAAAAGACTAATAAATTAAACTTCGCTCAAGTGAAGAACTTCTGTTCATTAAAAGACACCATTAAGAGATTAAAAACACAGGCTGTCCAGTCACTTCCAATGCTTAGCATAGAATAGAGCTTTGCATAACTTTAACTTTGTTTCAGTCTCATTTCCCCTGGCCGATCAGTCTGATTTCTAATACTTGGCATAAAATAAAGCTTTAAATAACTTAAAAAAAAAAAAAAAAAAAAAAAACACAGGCTGTTGTGTAGGGTAATATATTTCTTTTTTAAATTAAAAAAATTTTTTAATTTCTTTTCAGCATAACAGTATTCATTGCTTTTGCAACACACCCAGTGCTCCATGCCCTCAATAATACCGACTACCTGGTCCCCCAACCTCCCACCCCCCGCCTCATCAAACCCCTCAGATTGTTTTTCAGAGTCCATAGTCTCTCATGGTTCACCTCCCCTTCCAATTTCCATCAACTCCCTTCTCTTCTACTACCCTTGTCCTCCATGCTATTTGTATGGTATATATACAACAAAGGATTCCTACGCAGGATAAATTAAAAAAAAAATTAAATGTCTACAAATCAATAAAAATGTTTCTTTCTTTTTTTTTTTTTTAGAGAGGGAGAAAGAGAGAGATAGAGGAAGCATGAAGGGGAAAGGGGCAGGAGAAAGAGAGAATCCCAAGCAAGTGTAGAGCCCAACAGAGAGCTCAATCCCACAACCCCAAAATCATGACCTGAGCTAAAATCAAGAGCCTAATGCTTAACCAACTGACCCACCAGGCGCTCCAATAAAAATTTTTAAAATATTTTCTATTGTCTTTTTAATCTCCATTTATTTTTTTCTTTAAAAAATTTTTTTTTATTTTTATTTTATTTTTTATTTTTAATTTTTTATTTTATAAACATATATTTTTATCCCCAGGGGTACAGGTCTGTGAATCACCAGGTTTACACACTTCACAGCACTCACCAAAGCACATACCCTCCCCAATGTCCATAATCCCACCCCCTTCTCCCAAACCTCCTCCCCCCAGCAACCCTCAGTTTGTTTTATGAGATTAAGAGTCACTTATGGTTTGTCTCCCTCCCAATCCCATCTTGTTTCATTTATTCTTTCATATGATCTCCCTGATATGAAAAAATTTTTATTTTTAAAATTTCTTTTCAGTGTTCCAGAATTCATTGTTTATGCACCACACTCAGTGCTCCAAGCAATACGTGCCCTCCACAATACCCACCACCAGGCTCACCCAACCTGCCACCCCTTTCCCCTCCAAATCCCTCAGTTAATTCCACAGAGTTCACAGTCTCTCATGGTTTGTCTCGCCCTCCAATTTCTCCCAACTCCCTTCTCCAATAAAAAATTTTAATTTATCTGCTTTGGTGGGTGCTGTGAAGTGTGTAAGCCTGGTGATTCACAGACCTGTACCCCTGGGGATAAAAATATATGTTTATAAAAAAAAATTTAATTTATCATAAAATTAAAAAAAACATTTATGAAACTGAAATGGCCAGTTATCTGATGAAGAAACATTCAAATTTAGTAGGAAAACAAACAAATAAGCAAACAAAAATAATAAATAAGTAAAATCACAACAAAATACTGATATATGCTCAACATAATCACTAAAATTAAAAAGACTGACAAAGCTAAGAGTTTTGATGGAAATAAAGGACATGAAACAACTGAAATTGTCATACATCATTGCTAGGAAAGTAACTGCTCTATTTAGAAAGTTGTTTGGCAGTGTCTATTAAAGTTAGACATCTGCCTACTTTATAGGTAATAGCTCAGCAGTTCCATTCCATCTTGCAATCATTATATTGCCACATTTTTGCAAAAGCCTTTAATACTTTCATGGAAATGTATGACATAATCCTGAAAAACGGGTGTGAATCGACCTATGAACTCATAGTCCACCCAATTTAATTTCAGATCATCATTATCCGGTCTTTCTGGAAAGGCTCTATTCTATTTATATTTCTTTTACTGTCTTGGATAATAAGGGTATTTGGGAAATTAAAGTACTGTCATTTCTTGGGATATATAAGATATTCATGAGAAGGGGCTACTGTTTCTCTTCTATTCATACCTCCACCTTCAAAAATTATCTGGGTTTCATAAATTATCAAATCCCTCAAAGGACTAAAGTTACTTAATAATCTCCTTTTACACGAAGAGACTGATAAACAGATGATGCAGGTTAGAGTCTCTTTTAAGTCTTCCCAAGCAGGCCACTTGGAATTCACTCCTAAGCAGCAGGAGGTTGGTGGAAAGGATTAGAAAGTGGTTGGTATGACTGCTAAGGAAACAAGTCCCGTAAAAGAATCAATTGCTGAATTATATATGCCATATGCCCTCTGTTCAAAAGGAGGACAGACTTCCAGTTTAGAGAGAACACAGCGCAGAAGACCAAGTTGACAAAACTAACAATTCTTACTATTGTGTGTTTATTCCTAGAATACATTTCTGTGTGGCTTAGGTGAAGGTAATTTTATGACTGTAAAGAGTGAATGCAAACTTTTTAAGCATACATTTCAATGATTTTTAAAAGTAAATTTTTAGAATTGGGCAAGCATCATCACAATCCAATTTTCAAACACTTCCATTTTTAGTTTGGAGAATGTAAGCCTTAAAATCGGCCCAGCCTTTAAAAGTACACAAATACTGTAAACCCAGAGAAATGCCCAGAGAAATAACTGTGGTATAGAGTGGTATAAAAGAATCATGAGCTTTATGGGGATAAAGTAAAATATTTCCTTGCCAAAAAAAAAAAAAAAGTTTCAAAAGGGTCTGTAAAAGCTAGAGATGAAGCAAAGATACCTTTCCTGAAAAGAATCTGTAATTTTTTCAAGTACTTACATGGACTGAAAATGAAAGATTTCAGCATTCTCAAGAGCAAATGCCAAAACAGAGAAAGAAAGTAGTAGTTAAATAACAACGGAGCATGAAGTAAGCAAAATATACAAAGCTACTGAAATTATATTTTGGACATCGCTAAGTTCTTGCAAAACACATCTCTTATCATCTTCACCACAAACCTGGAAGGCATATATTGTTGTACTCTCCTCCACTTGACAGATGAAGAATAAGAGGTTTGGACGAGCTAAATGACTCACCCAGGGTCACTGCTTAGATGCAGCAGGGGTAAGACCAAGAGCTCAAATGAGTTCCCTAAAGCACAGAACCATTACAGCAGCACTGTGAGAGAATACTAACATCTCCATGTAGTGGTAAGTAAACTGTTCAGGAGAGAGCTCATGACTGACTTCATCAGTTGCTTTTTCATTATGCCTATCCATTAAGTCACACATTTACCAAATGCCTATTTGTGTGCCAAACACCATGGTAAAGTCTGTAGATAAAAAGATGAAAAAAAAATCCTTGACTTTAGAAGCTCAAAGTCCAGGGGCACCTGGGTGGCTCAGTGGGCTAAAGCCTTTGCCTTCGGCTCAGGTCATGGTCTCAGGGTTCTGGGATAGAGCCCTGCATCGGGCTCTCTGCTCAGCAGGGAGCCTGCCTCCCCCCCTCTCTCTGCCTGCCTCTCTGCCTACTTGTGATTTCTGTCTGTCAAATAAATAAATAAAATCTTTTTAAAAAAATTTATTTGACAGAGAGAGATACACAGAGAGAGGGAACACAAGCAGGAGGAGTGAGAGAGGGGGAAGGAGGCTCCCCACGAAGCAGAGAGCCCGATTCAGGGCTCAATCCCAGGACCCAAGGATCATGACCTGAGCAGAAGGCAGAAGCTCAATGACTGAGCCACCCACGTGCCCCTAAATAAATAAAATCTTAAAAAAAAAAAAAAAAAAAAAGAAGCTTAAAGTCCAGAAGGGTTGGTGACAAGGCCAGACAAATGGAAAAAAACTTGGGATATACTCAAATGAGTGCTATTTCAGACAAGCAGCTCTGGGAGCTGGGCACTAAACCCTGGGAACGTTTCTCAGAGGTGGGTATGTTAGAGATTAACTGGATGAAGAAAAAGATACTAGAGGTATGGAAGAACTAGTACCTTCTAAGAACTGGAATCTTCTGGAATGGCTTAGAGCACTGAGTGTTTATGGGGAAATAAGAAAATATTAAGCTAGAGAGGGAAGGAGAGCTAAATCACAAAAGGCCTTGAACACCATGGTACAGAGCCTGGGCTGCATTCTGTACATGACAGCAAGACACTGAAGGCATTTAATAAGAAATAATATGATCATACTTGTGATTTAGGAGGTGACTCTGGAAGTGATATGAAGAATGTTGGATATAAGTGATGAGGGAGAAGGAAAATGCAAAGGGGAATGAGTTTTGAACAATAAAACTAGGTAGGAAGTCCAGGTAAGAAAGGATGAAGGTTGTGGAGGTACAGCTAGAGAGGAAGGGATAGATTTGGGAAGTACATAGGAAAAATTTGATGAAACTTGATCATTCAAAGCAGGTGAAGAAAAGGGAGGAGGGAATGAGGACTCCCAAGTTTCTTCATGAGGAGTCTGAGGGGAGTGTACTGGGGGGCACTGGAGGAGCTGTTTCAAACATCTTGAGTTACTTTAGTAGAGAAGTACAGTGAACACTTGGCTATATGAGTCAGAAATTCATGGCAGAAGTCCAGGATGGAGCAATAGAAATTTAATTTAATACATACCTTAGTGGGTATGTATGAGAACACCCAAGGATATTATACAGATGGACAAGAAAATATGGCTAAAGACATTTAAGAGGGGTAGGCAGAAAAAGAGAAACCAATTAAGCAAGACTCTCACATAATTGTATTTTATATACCCAGATATAGAATATTCGGTACTCTTAACTCCTCATATTTTTACACTTTAGTCAGCAAAATGCATATACAATGAGTAGATGAACACTGAAGAATGTGAGACATAGATAAGGCTATCAAATAGCTAGATTTTCTGCAGCATTCCCAAACAGTACTATTTTTGCCAAAGGGTAACAAAATATTCATGCAATTCTACTATTTCTTCCCCTAGACTGTCATCATCTAAAGGCAGCAGAAAAATCCTCTGTCAGACCATGGTCGTCGTCTTCTTCTTCTTTTTTTTTCCTTTTGAAAATACTGAAAAGTAAGAAACTGAAATGTATAACAAGACTGCAGGTCCTGGACTGGGTTCCACAGAGATAGCTGTTTGTCTTTTTGGGTGATGGCAGTGGAAGTGCAAGGAGCCATCTTTTTGAGTGCTCTGGGCCTGTCATCACAGAAGCCTCTCAAAAAGAGCACCCTGCAAGCCCCCTTCCTCAATACTGAGTGGAAAGGACAGCTTTGCCTTCTGTTAAATTCAATGTACTCTGTGACTGTAGCTGACTCTTGAAAAACATGGGCTTGAACTGCACAGGCCCACTTTTTTTTCCCCTGATAAATACAGTACAGTAAATGTATTTTCTCTTCCTTATGATTTTCTTAATAACATTATATTTTCTGTAGCTTACTTAATTGTGAGAACACAGTATATAGTACATATAACATATAAAATATGAGTTAACCAACTATTTATGTTATTGGTAAGGCTTCCTTAAGTCAACAATAATAGCCTAATAGTAGTAAAGTTTTTAGGGAATAAAAGTTATACATGCATTTTCCACAGTGCAGGGAGTCAGGATCCCTAGCCCCTACATTGTTCAAGGGTCAAGTGTACTTCTTGAACATTCATTCTTCAATAAGTACTGACAAGGCAGTTAAGATCCAGTCTACTATTTATCACTCAGAAGTACTCCTGAGATTCAGTTAGCAGCAGTGTCTCTAAGCAATGACAGTTGAAACGGTAGAATGCACCTGTCACAATTTCAATATATTCCTTATATTGTGTATGGAAGAAATGAGAAAAAATTTTAAGTGACAAAAAAAGCATAAATAGTAAAAGAATCCTATTAATAGTGCTCTTAAAATCTCAAAATCATATTCATATCAAGAGAGCATCTATATAATACCATCATGTAATTCTGTTATTGACAATAAATAAACTAAATAAATTGTCTTAGAAAAATTCTTATTTAGTGATATTTCATGTGTGTAGCCAAATTACCAGCTATTTTATTAAGTTGAATAAGAAACTGCCATTTTATTAAGTCCAAATCGATCAAATACCAGCAATTTTACATGATTTTTAATTAACAGATTCAAAATAGATGCTTCTCTGAGAAATCTGACAACAAAGGTATTCATCAACTCATTAAATATTCATTAACTCATGACAATGTGCCAGGCACCATTTTAGCTACTGGGGTTATAGCAATGCACAAAATAGTTAAAAAAAAAAAATTCCCTTCTCTCTGTTCCACTGGTCTCTGTGTCTATTTTGATGCCAGGACCATGCTGTCTTGGTGATCACAGCTTTGTAGTAAAGCTTGAAATCAGGTGACGTAATGCCACCAGTTTTATTTTTGTTTTCAACATTTCCTTAGCAATTCGGGGTCTCTTCTGATTCCATACAAATTTAAGGATTATTTGCTCCAGCTCTTTGAAAAATGCCAGTGGAATTTTGATTGGAATGGCATTAAAAGTATAGACCAGTGGAACAGAGTAGAGAGCCCAGATATGGATGCTCAGCTCTATGGTCAAATAATCTTCGACAAAGCAGGAAAAAATATACAGTGGAAAAAAGACAGTATCTTCAATAAATAGTGCTGGGAAAACTGGACAGCTATGTAGAAGAATGAAACTTGACCATTCTCTTACACAACACACAAAGATAAACTCGAAATGGAAAAAAGATCTCAACGTGAGACAGGAATCCATCAGAATCCTAGAGGAGAACATACGCTGTAACCTCTTCAATATCAGCCACATCAACTTCTTTCAAGATATGTCTCCAAAAGCAAAGGAAACAAAAGCGAAAATAAACTTTTGGGAATTCTTCAAAATCAAAAGCTTCTGCACAGCAAAGGAAATGGTCACCAGAACTAAGAGGCAACCCACGGAATGGAAGAAGATATTTGCAAATGACAGTACAGACAAAAGGTTGATAACCAGGATCTATAAAGAACTCCTCAAACTCAACATACACAAAACAGATAATCATATAAAAAAATGGGCAGAAGATATGAACAGACTCTTCTCCATTCAAGACATACAAATGGCTTTCAGACACATGAAAAAATGTTCATCATCACTAGCCATCAGGGAGATTCAAATTAAAACCACATTGAGTTACCACCTTACACAAGTTAGAATGGCCAAAATTAGCAAGACAGGAAACTATGTGTGTTGGAGGGGATGTGGAGAAAGGGGAACCCTCTTCCACTGTTGGTGGGAATGCAAGTTGGTGCAGCCTCTTTGGAGAACAGTGTGGAGATTCCTTAGGAAATTAAACAGAGCTTCCCTATGACTCTGCAATTGCACTACTGGGTATTTATCCCAAAGATACAGATGTAGTGAAATGAAACAAGATGGGATTGGGAGGGAGACAAACCATAAGTGACTCTTAATCTCACAAAACAAACTGAGGGTTGCTGGGGGGAGGGGGTTTGGGAGAAGGGGGTGGGATTATGGACATTGGGGAGGGTATGTGCTTTGGTGAGTACTGTGAAGTGTGTAAACCTGGTGATTCACAGACCTGTATCCCTGGGGATAAAAATATATGTTTATAAAAAATAAAAAATTAATAAAGACTAAAAAAAAAAAAGAAGGGCCATCTGTACCCCAATGTTTATAGCAGCAATAGCCATGGTCGCCAAACTGTGGAGAGAACCAAGATGCTCTTCAACAGATGAATGGATAAGGAAGATGTCGTCCATATACACGGTGGAATATTATGCCTCCATCAGAAAGGATGAACTTTTGCAGCAACATGGACGGGACTGGAAGAGATTATGCTGAGTGAAATAAGTCAAGCAGAGAGAGTCAATTATCATATGGTTTCACTTATTTGTGGAGCATAACAAATAGCATGGAGGACATGGGGAGTTAGAGAGGAGAAGGGAGTTGGGGGAAATTGGAAGGGGAGGTGAACCATGAGAGACTATGGACTCTGAAAAACAATCTGAGAGTGTTGAAGTGGCGGGGGGTGGGAGGTTGGGGGAACCAGGTGGTGGGTATTGGAGAGGGCACGGATTGCATGGAGCACTGGGTGTGGTACAAAAATAATGAATATTGTTACACTGAAAATAAATTTTAAAAAAATTTTAAAAATCCAATGATATCATCCTTTTGTCTGTACTGTCATTTGCAAATATCTTCTCCCATTCTGTGGGTTGCCGCTTTGTTTTTTTGACTGTTTTCTTTGCTGTGCAGAAGCTTTTGATTTTGATGAATTCCCAAAAGTTTATTTTCGCTTTTGTTTCCTTTGCTTTTGGATACATATCTTGAAAGAAGTTGCTGTGGCTGATATCGAAGAGGTTACTGCCTATGTTCTCCTCTAGGATTCTGATGGATTCCTGTCTCACGTTGAGATCTTTTATCCATTTTGAGTTTCTCTTTGTGTACGGTGTAAGAGAATGGTCGAGTTTCATTCTTCTATATAGAACTGTTGATATCCAGGATCTATAAAGAACTTCTCAAACTTAACACACACCAAACAGATAATCATGTCAACAAATGGGCAGAAGACATGAACAGACACTTCTCCAATGAAGACATACAAATGGTTATCAGACACATGAAAAAATGTTCATCATCACTAGCCATCAGGAGATTCAAATTAAAACTACCTGGAGATATCTATCACCTTACACCAGTTAGAATGGCCAAAATTATCAAGACAGGAAACAACACGTGCTGGAGAGGATGTGGAGAAAGGGGAACCCTCTTCCGCTGTTGGTGGGAATGCAAGTTGGTGCAGCCTCTTTGGAGAACAGTGTGGAGATTCCTCAGGAAATTAAAAATAGAACTTCCCTATGACCATGCCATTGCACTCCTGGGTATTTACCCCAAAGATACCGATGTAGTGAAAAGAAGGGCCATCTGTACCCCAATGTTTATAGCAGCAATGGCCACGGTCGCCAAACTGTGGAAAGAACCAAGATACCCTTCAACGGACTAAAGGATAAGGAAGATGTGGTCCATATACACGGTGGAGTTTTATGCCTCCATCAGAAAGGATGAATACCCAACTTTTGTAGCAACATGGACGGGACTGGTAGAGATTATGCTGAGTGAAACAAGTCCATCAGAGAGAGTGAATTATCATATGGTTTCACTTATTTGTGGAGCATAACAAATAGCATGGAGGACAAGGGGTGTTAGAGAGGAGAAGGGAGTTGGGGGAAATTGGAAGGGGAGGTGAACCATGAGAGACTATGGACTCTGAAAAACAATCTGAGGGGTTTGAAGTGGCGGGGGGTGGGAGGTTTGGGTACCAGGTGGTGGGTATTATAGAGGGCACGGATTGCATGGAGCACAGGGTGTGGTGAAAAAATAATGAATACTGTTTTTCTGAAAATAAATAAATTGAAAAAATAAAAAAAGAAAAAGAAAAAAGAAAACAAACAATGAATACTGTTACGCTGAAAAGAAATAAAAAATAAAATAAAATAAAATAAAATTTAAAAAGCTTCTGCACAAGCTTCTGCACCAACAAAACCAAAATAAACCTACTAAATAGGATAAGATATTTACAAATGACTGATTCAATAAAGGGTTAGCATCCAAATATAAAAATATGTTACACAACTCAACACCAAAACCCAAATAATCCAATTAAAAATGTGCAGAAGGGGCAGCTGGGTGGCTCAGTGGGTTAAAGCCACTGCCTTCAGCTCAGGTCAAGATACCAGGGTCCTGGGATGGAACCCCGCATGGGGCTCTCTGCTCAGCAGGGAGCCTGCTTCACCCTTTCTCTTTGCCTGACTCTCTGCCTACCTTGATCTCTGTCAAATAAATAAAAATCTTTTTTTTTTAAAATGTGCAGAAGACATGAACAGATATTTCTTCAAAAAAGACATACAGATGGCTGACAGGTACATGGAGAGATGGTCATCTTCACTTATCATCAGGGAAGTATGAATCAAAATGACAATGAAAAATCCCTGCACACCTGTCAGAATGGCTAAAATCAACAGGAGAAACGATAAGTGTTTTTGAGGATGTGGAGAAAAAGGAACCCTACTACACTATTGGTAGTAATGCAAAGTGGTGCAGCCACTATGGAAAACAGAGGGAGATTCCTCAAAGAGATAAAGATATAATTACCACCCAATCTAGTAACTCCACTACTGGGTATTAACCAAAAAAATATGAAAACACTAATTCAAAAACACAAATGCACATCCGTGTTTATTGTAGCATTATTTACAATAGCAAAATTATGGAAGCAACTCAAGAGTCCATAGATAGGTGAATGGATAAAGGAAATATGAGGTGGGTATGTATTACTCAACCATAAAAAAGATAAAAGAGTTTGGACATTTGCAATTACATGGATGGATCTAGAGGGTATAATGCTAAGTGAAATAAGAAAGAGAAAGACAAATACCATATGATCTCACACATATATGGAATTTAAGAAACAAAACAAATGAACAACAAAAAAGAGACAAACAAACAAAAAACAGAATCAAATATAGAGAACAAACTGATGGCTACAGAGGAGAGGTTGGGAAGGGGAATAAGTGAAACAGGGGAAGGGGATTAAGAGTACACTTACTGTAACAAGCACTGAGTAAAGTGTAGTTGTTGAATCACTATGTTGTATATCTGAAGCTAAAATAACATTGTATGTTAAAAAATAATAATAGAATTTATAAATTAAAAATAAAATAAATAAAAGGGTGACTTGTAGTATATGAATTATATCTCAATAATTTTTTTTAATTTTTAAAAATTTCTTTTCAGTGTTCCAGAATTCATTGTTTATGCACCGCACCCAGTGCTCCATGCAATACATGGAGCTCACCCAACCACCAGGCTCACCCAACCCTCTACCCCCCTCCCCTCCAAAACCCTCAGTTTGTTTCTCAGAGTCTACAGTCTCTCATGGTTTGTCTCCGCCTCCAATTTCCCTCAACTCACTTCTCCTCTCCATCTCCCTATGTCCTCCATGTTATTCCTTATGCTCCACAAATAAGTGAAACCATATGATAATTGACTCTCTCTGCTTGATTTATTTCACCCAGCATAATCTCTTCCAATCCTGTCTATATCAATACATTTTTAAATAATTTTTTAAAAGGATACAGGCCTTTGAACCACTCTAGAAATTTCAGATTGAGTTGAACCAAGTTAATCATTATCTGTATTTATATTTAACTGATATTGAACACAGATTTTCAGTTTGGGTTGTCATTTTCTGGAATGCCATTCTGTGGATTTTTCAGCAGAAAAATTCTTTAGTAATATTTGTTTAATAGATAGCAATAAATGCTATAACACAATACGTTGTAATCTTAACTTCTATTTTTAAATTCTTCTTTTTAATTTCTTTTCAGCGTAGCAGTATTCATTGTTTTTGCACCACACCCAGTGCTCCATGCAATACGTGCCCTCCCTAATACCCACCACTTGGTTCCCCCAACCTCCCACCCTCCTGCCCCTTCAAAACCCTCAGGTTGTTTTTCAGAGTCCATAGTCTCTCATGGTTCACCTCCCCTTCCAATTTCCCCCAACTCCCTTCTCCCCTCTATCTCCCCTTGTCCTCCATGCTATTTGTTATGCTCCACAAAGAACTGAAACCATATGATAATTCACTCTCTCTGATGGACTTGTTTCACTCAGCATAATCTCTTCCAGTCCCGTCCATGTTGCTGCAAAAGTTGGGTATTCATCCTTTCGAATGGAGGCATAATACTTCATAGTGTATATGGACCACATCTTCCTTATTCATTCGTCCGTTGAAGGGCAATTTGACCAGTCCTTACTATTGGCTATATGAACTTAAAATTCAGTAAAAATTAAATGAGGGGCCTCTGGGTGGCTCAGGCTGTTGAGTGTCACACTTGATTTTGGCTGGGGTCATGATCTCAGGGTCATGAGATAGGGCCCCACATGGGGCTTCATTCTGGGCATGGGCCCTGCTTGACATTCTTTCTTTTACCCTCTCCATATGCCCCTCCCCCACTCTCTCTCTCTCAAAAAAAAATGAGATGAACATTACTTAAGTACAAATTAATGATAACATTTCAAGCCAACATTTTGGAATGACTGTTTCAAGGTTTGAAATGAACCAAAACAATGTCCAAAAGAAAAAAAAATTACATAATCTATTTAAACAAACTCCAGGATTAGCACTTAAATCTATTTCTTATCTGAATGATAGTTTTTTGTTTATAAAATAAAGATTTTTAAACTAACTTCTGATTTATTGCTTTCTATATTATATTTGAGTAATCTGTTTACAAAGAAGTCATAATGTTCAGTTTTGTAAGTTCTTTAGATATTTTGGATACTGACCCTTTAGTTTACTAATCTTTTAGTTAACCCTAACTAAATAATAATTAACTAAAAAATCTAACTATATATCTAAACTGTTTAGGGGTTAGTATCCAAAATATCAGATATATCATTTGCAAATATATTCTCCCATCCAAAATGCTGCCTTTTAGTTTTGTTGATTGTTTCCCTTGCTGTGCAGAAACCTTGTATTTTGATGAGTCCCAACGGTTTATTATTGCTTTTGTTTTCCTTTCCTCAAGAGAAATATCTAATAGAAGTTGTTATGGACCATGCCAAGGAATTACTGCCTGTGTTCTTCTCTGGGATTTTAATGGTTTCCTGTCTCACATTTAGATCTTTAGTCCATTTAGAGTTTATTTTTGTATACGGTATAAAAAAGTGGTCCAGTTTCATTCTTTTGCATGCTTCTGTTCAGTTTAACCAATACCATTTGTTGAAGGTACTGTCTTTTCCATTGGACATTCTTTCCTACTTTGTCAAAGATTAATTGCCGTTATAGTTGTGGGTTCAATTCTGGGCTTTCTATTCTGTTTGTAAGTGATAAATCACTAAATTGTATACCTGAACTAATATTGTCCTGTACATTAACTAGCTGGAATTTAAATAGAAGCTTGGGAAAAAAATTTTTTAAGTAAAAAAGAAGTCATAATGTTTGTTAAGTTCAATAGAAATACATTCATTCACTTATTTAATAGCTACTGTGTATTTTTATGTTAGGCCAAATAAATATTTATTATGAAAATGAACAAACATATGTGTACACATAGGTGCACTGTCAGGTGAGACGCAAAGATAAAACAAGTGCTTATCTTCAGGGAATTTACAGATTAGTAGGGGAAACAATGAAAGCTTAATTATGAACAGAAAAAGTTACTGAAGGTAATCCACATTGCAGTGTGATAACAAATAACAGGGAGGGGATCTACTTCTGTCAACTGCTAGGGAAAGCCTCTCAGAGGAAGCAACATTTAAGTAGAAACCAAAGAATAAGGAAGAGTCAGAAAGCGAAGAGCGTGGGGATGAACATTCCAGGCAGAAGAACAGGCAAAAGCAAGATCCCAGGTGAGAAACCGTTTAGTGCTTTGGAAAATGGGACAAGGAAATAGAGATGCAGGCAGGGATCATGGCCAGGGGTTGGCATTTATTCTAAATGCAATGGGAACCACTGAAAGGCTGACCAGTGAAGGGACACAATGATCCCACATGCATTTTAAAGAGATTATGGTTCCTGTAGTGTGGAGAGAGGAACAAAGGGAAAAGAAAATAAAAATGCCACACACATCCCACTTCCTCCTTTCACTGCTTTTAAAATTTAGGCCATATAAGTAAATTTAAAAATCTTTAAAAAAAATAAAATTTAGGCCAATGTTATCTATGGTTTCCACCCCTCAGAATCAAATCAGTAAGAAAAGAAGCAGAGATGGACAGAAATTGAGAGACTCAAGATAAATTATGAAGACAGAAATAATGAGGCAATTGAAAGATTATCTACATCTTAGAGAATGAGGAAGAAAAAGCAATTACAGATTTATTTATTTTTTTAATTTAAATTCAATTAGCCAAGGTATAGTACATCATCGGTTTTTGATATAACTTTCAATGATTCATCAGTTTAGTGTTCATTATGTCATGTGCCCCCCTTAATCGAATTACAGATTGGCAGCGGGGCGGGGAAGACTGGGAGGAAAATTTCCCGAGAGGGCATATGAGATTTTTAAAAAAACTTTATCAAATGAATGAATACACAGTAATTTTTTTTTAAAACTAGTTCCTCTTGAAGACTTTTTGGTTATTCCTGTTCTTTTTTTTTTTTTTTTTTAAGATTTTATTTATTTGACAGAGAGAGAGTGAGAGAGTGAGAGAAAGAGCATGAGAGCACAAACAGGCAGAGTGGCCGGCAGAGGGAGAGAGAGAAGCAGGCTCTCCACCAAGCAAGGAATCCAATGTGGGAATCAATCCCAGAACCCTGGGCTCATGACCTAAGCCAAAGGCAACTGCTTAACCAACTAAGCCACCCAGGTGTCCCTCCTGTCTTCTACAATTAGCAAAGATGGTGCCACAGATTTTCTTATACTGATATCTTAGTGACCAGGGAAGGCTTATCTGTGCCATAGTCATAGAAGTGGAACTGCTTTGAGGAAGGGTGTGCACATTTTACAGACCGATAGATATTGTCAAACTACACTCTAAAATGGCTACATCTACATCAACATCAAATACTGGGTATTGTCAATGTTTTTAGTTTTGTTAATCTGATAAGTAAAGTTCATACCTCCTCTTAATTTTTATTTACTTTTATGTATGGTTGGGTATGTTTTCATCTATTTATTCACATATTTATTGGTAGTTTGTACCTCCTTTTATTTTTTTAAAAGATTTTATTTATTTTAGAGAGAGAGCATGAGAGAGAAAGCACAAGCAGGGGGGAGGACAGAGGCAGAGGGAGAAACAAACTCCCTGCTGAGCAGGGAGCTCAATGTGTGACTCTATCCCAGGACCCTGAGATCATGACCTGAGCTGAAGGCAGACACTTAACCACCTTCCTTCCTCCCACCTGATGACTGAGAAACCCAGGCACCCTGTACTTCCTTTTTATTGAAATGCCTACATAAACATCTTGCGATTGGCATTTAGAAAATACCATCAATGGATATTATTTAGTACTGCTTTTGGTTCTGGCCAAAATTCTTCCAGGAACTTTAAAATCATTCTGTTAAACAATCCTTAAGACATGGAGCTGTGTTTGTTTTAGAAAGGATAACTGCTGTGATGCAGAAAAGATAGGCAAATAACTCACTCATTTATAGACCAGGACAATGGCAGAATGTGGAAAAGTTAAGGAAACTAACATTTGTGGGCATAAATGTTTGTGAGTCTGTATATACAAATGTGAACATGGCAAAAACTGGCTGAAGATCCCCTGGGTCTACACAGGCGCCAGCCACACTCTACCTCTTTCAGGATATGTTTGCCAGTTAGTTGCTTGAAAGTTTTAGATTGAGCTCCTGGTCTACTAGCTAACCAGCCTAGTGTCTACTAGAGTCTACTCATTCTCAAAGAAGAAAAGACATAATGATACCATCACCAAAGGAGAGACAACACAGAGCTCTCTTGAGAATGTAGAAAAGAAGAAATTGTACCTTCAAGTGAAGAAGATATTAAAAGCTACAATAACCCTTCCCCTCAACCTTTTTAAAACTGTTTATACTTGGGGTGGCTATACATGGGTGTTGTCAGCATTGTTAAATCTAAGTTTCAGGCTGATATTATTTATATGCCCACTTCTCAAACCTGACCTATACAAAACTGCCTTCCATGAGTTGTATATAAGAAATTTTGATTGCTCTTTACGTTTCTGGTAACTATAGCAATGTTATTAAAATAAATTCCTTATAAAGATACCTATATCAGAATTGATATCCAAAACTAACTACCACTGTTAACAGATATTAGGTGTGGTCTCAACATCCTGCATATAATCTTGCAAACAGAAGTTTGACAATACTTAATGAGAGAACAAATAGCTAAATAAATTGGCACACCACATTGGTCTTATTCCTAAGACCAATGCCCAACATCCGGAGACTCTGCTCACTTTCTCTAGGTTGGAACACTTCTTTATGCTCCTACCATCTAGTGATCTTCCTGTCTTTTCAATTTACTTTTTTTTTTCTTGATCATCCATCCTGATCTGTCTTTGTTTATCTCCAAATTTCAAGACCTGTAGTACACACTGCCTTTATTACTCATTAGAGAGTAGGTAGAATTTTTAGTTGCCCTTTATCACCTCTCCTCTGTGAACCTTTTCTTCCTGCAAGGTCTGTAAATATCTGGAAATCTAGGGCCATATTTTATACTTAAGTGTATTCCCTATACCCTACCCCTTTTCCCCAAATGCAAAACACAGATCTTAGAGGAGGAAGAGCTCATAAAATATTGGCTGACCATAAATTATTTTTTGCTGTAGACCTAATGGTTTGTTTCCTGCTGTTGCTTCACAGTCATAGATGGCTCAATGACAGCTCTTTGGTTGTTTCTTAAGTAACCAGGCCTCCACCTTTTCAGCACATGTTAAACTGAACAAAGCTATGTGAATGATGAACAGCATTTCAGAGCACAAGTGACATTTCAGAGTCTTATTGCTAAGAACTGTGCTTCTTAATTAAATATTAAATAAGTTTTGTAGGTGGCACTGATTAGACTGCTAAAAAAACTTCCATACCTGAATCTGCTTAAGACAAAAACTAGCAGCAGTCACTCCTCTGTCAGACAGTTATAATTAGGGTCTTTATTACAGGTGTGAGGTTATTTAAGTCACCTGGCTCTTTCAGATTAATTTAATCACCTGAACAAGCATATTTCTTCACTGAGAATGTTTTAACCAGTGACAGTAACAGTTGTGTACATCAATATAGAATGCTATATAAAAAATAATCCTAAAGATGACAATCCATGTTTCAGGAATACAGAGTCACTTATAGCCTATGGAATTCCTTACCTTTAACAATGTACCTAATATACCATCATAATTCAATTTAAGTAAATCACACTATATGTATTTGATAAAATGTCAAAAATTTTGTTGCTTCTCATCCTTACTTTCTTTTATCTTCTACACAATAATAATGATAACAGGTAACATTCTTTGACCACTCAATGCTCCAGATACTATGTTAAGCACTCTTCACCTGTTTTTTTTTTTTTTTTTTTTTTTTTTACTTGATTAACACATTCATTTACTTCAGGAAGTAGTGTCAAAAGTATCTGTGTGACCAATATAAGGGGGCTCAGCAAACACAAAGCACCAATATTTCCTTACACTGTCTCAATCACATGTGTAATCTAACTGAATCCTCACACATTTTCCTGAGATAATTTTGGGAACTTCTATGGTTCTAAACATCACTAACAATTCTATATAACCTCATCCTCCAATTCCTTTCCATTCCTTTGAAAATCCACACTCACATTTCCAAGTGTTTATAGAGATTTCCTGATGTCCAGAAACAAACTTATCTGATATTTTCCCACTTTCTTCCTCATCTTCAGACATATACACACTTGTTCCTCAAAGTCCACTCCCCTTCTTATGTTTTATATTTACCTAATACTACTATAGCCCACTGGATTTCTCAGTACAGGTTTAAAAATCACATTGCCCACATTTGAAATATCTCAATCACTTGACAGCCATGCCAAGTGGGAAAAGTACTTAATCTTTTCATGTCAGAGTTTCCTTTACTGAAAAACTGAAGATATTAATAATTCCTATGTCATAGGGTAGTTGTGAAGAATAAAAGGGAGTATACTAAAATGTTTATAATTGTATGTAATATATAATGATTGATAAATTTACATGTGAAATATTTTACTTTTCTTTGACTTCTCCTTTTCCCTTACTGACCACATACAGGAAGTTGCTAGATCTCATTAATTCCAGTATGATTTTTTTTCTTATATGCAACCTCTGCCATTCTTCTAGCCCAGGCTCACAGTATTTCTCACCTTTACAGATTCCTCAGCCTTGCCTCTCCACTCCCCTCCATTATCAATGCTGCAAAAGCAGGTATTATTATACCCTTCCATTGCTTAAAAATCTTTAGTACAAAGCTGTGATCACCAAGACAGCATGGTACTGGCATAAAAACAGACACATAGACCAGTGGAACAGAGTAGAGAGCCCAGATATGGACCCTCAACTCTATGGTCAAATAATCTTTGACAAAACAGGAAAAAATATACAGTGGAAAAAAGACAGTCTCTTCAATAAATGGTGCTGGGAAAACTGGGCAGCTATATGTAAAAGAATGAAACTCGACCATTCTCTTACACCATACACAAAGATAAACTCAAAATGGATAAAAGACCTCAATGTGAGACAGGAATCCATCAGAATCCTAGAGGACAACATAGGCAGTAATCTCTTCTATATCAGCCATAGCAACTTCTTTCAAGATAGGTCTCCAGGGGCGCCTGGGTGGCTCAGTGGATTAGGCCACTGCCTTCGGCTCAGGTCATGATCTCAGGATCCTGGGATCGAGTCCCGCATCGGGCTCTCTGCTCAGCAGGGAGCCTGCTTCCCTCTATCTCCCTCTCTGCCTGCCTCTCCATCTGCTTGTGATCTCTCTCTGTCAAATAAATAAATAAAATCTTTAAAAAAAAAAAAAAAGATAGGTCTCCAAAGGCAAAGGAAACAAAAGTGAAAATAAACTTTTGGGACTTCATCAAAATCAAAAGCTTCTGCACAGCAAAGGAAACAGTCAACAAAACAAAGAGGCAACCCACAGAATGGGAGAAGATACTTGCAAATGACAGTACAGACAAAAGGTTGATACCCAGGATCTATAATGAACTCCTCAAACTTAACACACACAAAACAGACAATCATATCAAAAAATGGGCAGAAGATATAGACAGACACTTCTCCAATAAAGACATACAAATGGCTATCAGACACATGAAAAAATGTTCATCATCACTAGCCATCAAGGAGATTCAAATTAAAACTACCTTGAGATATCACCTTACACCAGTTAGAATGGCCAAAATTAGCAAGACAGGAAACATGTGTTGGAGAGGATGTGGAGAAAGGGGAACCCTCTTCCACTGTTGGTGGGAATGCAAGTTGGTGCAGCCTCTTTGGAGAATAGTGTGGAGATTCCTCAGGAAATTAAAAATAGAACTTCCCTATGACCCTGCCATTGCACTCCTGGGTATTTACCCCAAAGATACCGATGTAGTGAAAAGAAGGGCCATCTGTACCCCAATGTTTACAGCAGCAATGGCCATGGTCGCTAAACTGTGGAAAGAACCAAGATGCCCTTCAACAGATGAATGGATAAGGAAGATGTGGTCCATATACACTATAGATTATTATGCCTCCATCAGAAAGGACGAATACCCAACTTTTGTAGCAAAATGGACAGGACTGGAAGAGATTATGCTGAGTGAAATCAGTCAAGCAGAGAGAGGCAATTATCATATGGTTTCACTTATTTGTGGAGCATAACAAATAGCATGGAAGACATGGGGAGTTAGAGAGGAGAAGGGAGTTGAGGGAAATTGGAAGGGGAAGTGAACCATGAGAGACTGTGGACTCTGAAAAACAATCTGAGGGTTTTGAAGGGGTGGGGGGTGGGAGGTCGGGGTACCAGGTGGGGGATATTATTGAGGGCATGGATTGCATGGAGTACTGGGTGTGGTGCAAAAATAATTAATACTGTTATGCTGAAAATAAATTTTAAAAAAATGGAATTTAGGATTTGAGGACATTACATAGAGCTGTAACGTTCTTGAGCTTGATTTCCCACTATATTTGTTCCCTAAATAAAAGCTTTTTTCAGGAGCAATCATCAAAAAAGGAAAAAAAAAAGCCTTTCAGATAACACTAAAATTAATCCCATTTATGAAGTTGCTATTAATCTTCATTCCCAATTAATTGTTATTTTTGTCATTGACTAAAATAGGATTGCATAAACATCCAGATCAAATTATATCTACATATCAGTGATATGTATGACTTTATTGTTTAGATTCTAAATATCCGGGATTCTAGTATTTGGTGGCTACACACAGACACAATGAAAACCTTAATTTGTAAAATGTCCAAGAAAAAGAAGTTATGGATAAACTGTCAGTAATTGTCATTATTTTGGTCATGAGTATGGATAATGATAATATATTTCACCTAAATACAAGATTCTAGTTAACAAAAGCTTGTGAAAAAATTCATTATTTTCTGGTTTCTGAATATGAGAGTTAAGTATATTAAGTGAATGAGGTTACTCCTATTACAGCAAGGTGATAAAAATCACTTTGAAAAAACTCAATTTTGAAACATTAGAACTTTAGCCCACTTACTCAGAAAAGCAACTGGACAGCACACAATAAATTAGTATATTTCTTCCATTTAACCTTAACTATCATAAAAATTAAATTTAATTGTAAGACTAAATATTTTCCTGTTTTTTTCTTGCACAAATAATCCATAACATAAAGTTATTTTCCCTTCAGCTGGAGATAGTGGGTAGAATGGAGGATAAATAAGAACATAGACTTAGAGAGGGCACGGATTGCATGGAGCACTGGGTGTGGTGCAAAAATAATAAATACTGTTATGCTGAAAAAAAAAAAGAACATGGGTCTTAGGCAGAGTTGGAAGGGTTGGATTCATAATGTAATCACTATGTGGCCTTGAAGAAAGACTTTTCTGGCAAAGCCATATTTCTTTTACCTGTCAAAGGTTTTTACTATAATTAAATAACTATAATTAAATAATGTAATTAACAGCACTCTGCAAGTCAGTACTCTTTATACTGTGGATTGCATCCTATTAATCAGTCATAAAATCTACCTCAAGGGTTGGGATAAGAAACTACTTTAAAATAAACCAGAAAAATGTAAATAAATAGAAAGAAAAATAAATAAATAAATAAACCAGAAAAAAACATAATAGAGTGCAATGTATAGAATAAGTATTGTTTTATTATTTTATACTTGTTTCAGTATATCTCTGGTTGTGTCTGTGTATGTTTTTTAGATATATATGTACATATACATTTTTTAATATGTGTATATTGGGTTACAATGTAAAATATGTTTCTTTTTAAAGATTTATTTATTTGAGAGAGGAGGGGAAGGGGAGAGGGAGAGAGAGAATTTGTGAGTAGACTCCCCAGTGAGCATGGAGCCCAATGTGGGGCTCTATCCCAGGACCCCAAGAGCATGACCTGAACCAAAATAAAGATCACCCACTCAATTGACTGAGCCACCCTGGCACCCCATAAAATGTATTTCTAATTTTGGGTTAGATCCAAAAATTTTAAAGTCACTTGATACCACAAAAATAAATAATCTGGTTTAAAATGGGCAGAGGATGGGGCACCTGGGTGGCTCAGTCAGTTAAGCATCTGTCTTCGGCTCAGGTCATGATCCCAGGATGGAGTCCTGCATCTGGCTCCTCACTTGGTGATGAGCCTTCTTCTCCCTCTGCCACTCCCCTGGCTTCTTCTTTCTCTCACTCACTCTCTCTCTCAAATAAATAAAATCTTTTTAAAAAATGGGTAGAGGGGCGCCTGGGTGGCTCAGTGGGTTAAGCCGCTGCCTTCGGCTCAGGTCATGATCTCGGGGTCCTGGGATCGAGTCCCGCATCGGGCTCTCTGCTCAGCAGGGAGCCTGCTTCCTCCTCTCTCTCTCTCTCTGCTTGCCTCTCAGTGTACTTGTAATTTCTCTCTGTCAAATAAATAAATTAAATTAATAAACAAATAAATAAATAAAATCTTTAAAAAAAATGGGTAGAGAACCTAAATAGACATTTCTCCAAAGAGACATACAAATAGCTAACAAATACACGAAAAAATGCTCAACATTGCTGATCATCAGGGACGTACAAATCAAAACCACAATGAGATACCACACCACACCTGTCAGAATGGCTAAAATTAACAACTAAGGAAACAATAGATGTTGGTGAGGATGTGGAAAAGGGGAATCCTCTTGTTGGTTGGAATGCAAATTGGTGCAGCCACTCTGCAAAAACAGTATGGAGGTTCCTCAAAAAGTTAAAAATGGAACCACCCTATGACCCACCCATTTCACTACTAGGTATTTATCCAAAGGATATAAAAACACTGATTCAAAGGGTCACCTGTACCCCAATGTTGATAGCAGCACTATCAACAACAGCCAAATTATAGAAAGAGCCCAAATGTCCATTGACTGATGAATAAAGATGTGGCATATGTACACACACACACACACACAAATATGGAATGTTACTCAGCCATCAGAAAATGAAACCCTGCCATTTAAAATGACATGGATAGAGCTAGCATGCATTGCGCTAAGTGAAATAAGTCAGAGAAAGATAAATATCATATGATTTCACTCATATATGGAATTTAAGAAACAAAACAGATGAACATAGGGCAAGGGAAAGAAAAATAAAATAAGATAAAAACAGAGGGAAGCAAACCATAAAAGACTCTTAACTAGAGAACAAACTAAGGGTTGCTGAAGGGGAGGTTGGTGGGGTATGGGCTAAATGGGTGATGGACATTAAGGAGTGCACTTGTTATGATGAGCACTGGCTGTTATATGTAAGTGATGAATCACTAAATTCTACTCCTGAAACCAATACTACATTATACGTTAACTAATTTAAATTTAACAAACTTTTGGAAGGAAATAATAATAATATGCACTTGTTATGGATTCAATATATTGATCCCACCAATGTGTGTTTAAGAGCAGAAAATCAGTATTGTGATAAAAAGAGTATAAGGAAACAAAAGTGATTAGGAATGGACACATTCTTTGACATATGACCCTTATGGGGTAATCATAAGAAGAAGAAGAAATCTTTGTTAAAACGTTAAAATGTCTATGGCTGAAAAAGATGAAACATCAAGACATTCAAAATGGACTGGTGAATAAACAAATATAGAGAGCAAATCAATTTTGCCTAAAGGAAGGAGGCTGGGGGGAGATGCAAAATGGGTGAAGGGGAGTGGGAGATAAAACAGGCTTCCAGTTATAGAATGATAGATATATAAATATATCATGGAAGTATAGATAATATAGATAAATCATGGAAGTAAAAGGCAATGCATAAAGAATATGTGGTATTTTAATAGAGATACATGGTGACAGTAGCTACACTTGTGGTGAGCATAGCATAAGGTTTATAGTTGTTCAATTACTGTGTTTTACACCTGAAACTAATGCAACATTGTGAACTAAAAATTAAAAAAAAAAGATAGACTGGAAATTAGAGAATGTTGCTAGAAAATGGACAAAGTTAGTATGTAGTTGCTTAGCAATGAGTTTCCAGGTTCCAGCACTTTAGGATTGCACAGTGTGTTGTTTCTATAAATGATATTTTCCCCACAAATCAAAGCACTCTGCTTGAACAACTTTAGCATCCTTCCATTACACACTTTCTTGTAAGAAATAAGCCTGAGCATAGATTGATGACATACAGAGTTCAATAAAAGTATATACTGTTTTTATGCTATGTAATTTAATTTGCTCTCATCAAGATTTTTAATGCTATTCTTTTAAAATATAAAGCATGCCAGGTGTAAGGCAGAAAGAACAGATCTAGCATAATGTCAAGAGAGAAAACCCAAAAGAATATGATTATTCAAAACACCCAGAAAGGCAATGCAAACTGTAATAGGCTCATTTTGAAATCCCAAACATATTCTAGTAAGAATGAGAACCAGCCTAAGAAAGATTGTACCAAGATCATGTCATTGTGCAATTGGGTGAGGACAGAGTAGCATGTATGTGTGTGAATTAGTCACATTTGCATACTGAACATGGCATTTATAGTAGTCCAACTCATCTTAACAGTTGAATATGGAATTTGTCGTTCTTGAAGATACATGTCACAGACAAAATCAAAGAGTATTAAAGGTGTTTATGATAAGGAGGAACAATGGACATAATATAATTGGGTTTTGTTTTAGATTGTTATTGCACGCTTACATAGTTTTTAAAATAAAGACTTTTTAATAAGTTTTAACTTCACAGCAAAATTAAGAGGAAGGTAGAGATTTCCTACTATTTCCTTCCTCCAATTGCTCAGCCTTCCCCATTATCAAAGCCCACGCCGGAGTGGTACATTCATTACAACTGATGAACCTACATTTACACATCATTATCTTTCAAAGTCCACAGTTTACATCAGGGTTCACATTTGGTCTTTTACGTTTTATGGGTTTGGGTAAATGCATAATGACATGTATCCATCATTATAGTGTCCGAGTAGTTTCACTGCCTTAAGTCCTCTGTGCTCTGCCTATTCTTCTCTCCCTCCCCCCAATCCACTAACCACCACTGATCTTTTTTCACTGTCTCCATAGTTTTTCCTTTTTTAAAATGTCATATACGTGGAATCAGTCAGTACATTGTGTTTTCACGCTGGCTTTTCTCACTTAGTAATATGAACTTACGCCTCTTCCTTGTCTTTTCATGGCTTGATAGCTTATTTCTTCTTAGTGCTGGATAATATTCCATTACCTGTACCACACTTTGTTTGTTTAAGATTCTATGTTTTTATTTTGGTCTAGTGGAAGATTTTTCAGTATTAATACATATTATTTTCATTAAAATTTTTTTAGTATAGTTGACATACAATGTTGATTTAATGTATAATATAGTGATTTGACAAGTCCATACATTATGTTATGCTTACCACAAGTATACCATAGTTCATTAACCTTTTCAGCTACTGATGGACATCTTGATTGCTTACAGGTTATCACAATTATGAATAAAATTTCTATAAACATCTAAGTGCAGGTTTTTGTGTGGACATAGTTTTCAATTTGCATAGTTTTTTAAGATCAATTTATTTATCTATTTCTTCTACCACTCTTCAGGAAAAAGATCATAGGTCATTTATCTTTGTATTCTCAGGTCCTAATACAGGGAAAGTCTAGGATAGAGTCTCAATAAATATTACTTGACAGACTGATTCAGAATGTTATTCAAGTAAATATGCTCAAAGGTTCAGAGTCCAAATATTTGGAAAGTGAGTAGTAACAACATATATCATAGTAGATATTTAGTAAAAGTAAGCACAAGATAAGATTGCACAGAAGACAAAAACGTGCCACACTGGCTTAGGGTAAAAAACATCATCATTTAAAAAAAAAAAAAAAAAAAAAAAAAAATTAACAAAAAATATTGGAAGAGGAACATATGGGTATGTTACAGAAACAACACATTCCTGGTTTACTAAATGAATTTAAAATAGTCTGCTTCAATGCCTCTAAAAATACATTCATAGTGGGAAAAATGCTAGTTTTTAGTGAGAAAATACTACAAAAAACAAGTATTATAGAGGTTTCCAGGTTCAGTAACCTGTCTTAATCATTTTTGTATGTTCTGGTGCCCAGTACAATGCCTAACACATCATAGTAGGTACTTAATATCTATTTGTTGAACTGACTATAGGCAGAGTTATCACTTTAAATGACACAGAGTGTCACTTAAAAAGTTGTCACTTTAAATGTCAGTCACTTTAAAATGACAATGTATGTCAGTCCAATAAATAAATACATCATCTCAAAAGTCCAAAAATGTGATAAGCTTTACAAACAAAACAAGTTAAAATAAAGTATTTCTATGATGCCCTGTTCAAATCATTAGAGACCTTTATCATCTATTAAGTGAAAAACAAAAAATATTAATATTTAATATTAGTGAAGATGTGGAAAGAAAATCAGATTTATCTAATATATTGTAGAATATGTTTTACAGAATGTAAAAGAAAAAATATTGTTGAAAAGCAAAATTTCCTTTTCAACAAATCTACCTAAAGAACAACTGAAGACACAGACGAAAATTAGTATATAAAGATGTTTGCTAAGGGCTTTTAATAGTAATTAAAAATTAAGAGCATATGTCCAATACAGTAAAAGTTAATATGCATCTGTATAATGAAACAGAAATGTTCATTCAGTCTGAAACTGTTAGTGATTGAGAAAACACAAGGTTCATATTAAATATTTTTAAAATAATAAGATTAGTAAATATTCTGAAAATTTAGTACAAAAGTGAAAAAAGCAAGTCTCATAAAAAATTAAAACTACATTGAGATATCACCTTACACCAGTTAGAGTGGCCAAAATTAGCAAGACAGGAAACAATATGTGTTGGAGGGGATGTGGAAAAAGGGGAACCCTCTTTCACTGTTGGTAGGAATGCAAGTTGGCGCAGCCTCTTTGGAGAACAGTGTGGAGATTCCTCAGGAAATTAAAAATAGAACTTCCTTATGACCCTGCCATTGCACTCCTGGGTATTACCCCAAAGAAACAGATGTAGTGAAAAGAAAGGCCATCTGTACCCCAATGTTTATAGCAGCAATGGCCATGGTCGCCAAACTGTGGAAGAACCAAGATGCCCTTCAGTGGACGCATGGATAAGGAAGATGTGGTCCATATACATTATGGAGTATTATGCCTCCATCAGAAAGGATGAATACCCAACTTTTGTAGCAACATGGATGGGACTAGAAGAGATTTTGCTGAGTTAAATAAGTCCATCAGAGAGAGTGAATTATCATATGGTTTCACTTATTTGTGGAGCATTACAAATAGCATGGAGGACAAGGGGAGTTAGTGAGGAGAAGGGAGTTGGGGGAAATTGGAAGGGGAGGTGAACCATGAGAGACTATGGACTCTGAAAAACAATCTGAGGGTTTTGAAGGGGTGGGGGATGGGAAGTTGGTGTACCAGGTGGTGGGTATTAGAGAGGGCAAGGATTGCATGGAGCACTGGGTGTGGTGCAAAAATAGTGAAAACTGTTATGCTGAAAATAAATACACACACACACACACACACACACATATATATATGATATATATATATACACACATATGTTTATTCACACATATGTGTGTATATATATATATCATATATATATGTGTGTGTGTGTGTGTGTATAGAATGTGATTCAATTTACATGTATATTTAAGACCTGTACATTAATATGTATATGTAGTTACATTTCTGTTTATGTATATGTATATAGATGGATGGATGGATGGATGGATGGATGGATGGATGGATGGAGAGATACAGTTGTTTCATCTGACACTCAGGGGACCCTTTCAGTCTGAAATTTATAGGACAGGAATTATGCCTCTCTATTATTTCTAGTTATATATTTTCATTTTTGTTTCCTACTAAACAGATATTAGATCCCCTGAATATCCTCTGTATTTTCTAATAATTCTCTAATAATTTCTATCTGTATTTTTGTTGTATGTTGTGAGTGATTTTCCTTGATATTAGTTTGCAGATTTCTAATTTATTCTTTGGTTATATCCAATCTGCTCTTCAGTTGCTGTGATAAGTTTTTACAAAACAATCATGAAAGAAATTGAAGAAGACACAAAAAGATGGAAAACATTCCAGGCTCATGGATCAGAAGAATAAACATCGTTAAAATTACTATGTTGCCCAACAGATGAATGGATAAAGAAGATGTTGTATATATATACAATGGAACACTATGCAGCCATACAAAGGAATGAAATCTTGCCATTTGGGATGACATGGATGGAACTAGAGGGTATTATGCTTAGCAAAATATGTCAATCAGAGAAAGACAACTATCATATGATCTCCCTGATATGAGTAAGTGGAGATGCAACATGAGGGACTTGGGGGGTAGGAAAAGAATAAATGAAACACAAATAAAATTTTAACAGATTTTATTAAGTATTGATTTTACTGTCCGCAGTCTCTGATCATAATATAATAGAAAAAGGGTTCAAAGTGTTGCAGGATTACAAGGTTCTTGTCTCATGGAGTCAAAGAATGAATCTTGTGGACACAAATGTGGGAAGTGAAGTGAAAGTTTATTAAGTGAAGGTGAAAATGGAAAGAAAAATAAAAAAGCTCTCTAGAGTGAGAGGGGGTCCTGAATGGGTTGTCACTGAGGGCTTTTTTGGTTGGTCTTTTATAGGGAACTGGGTAAATATCTATAGTATTTAAGACAAATAAGGTGGATTTGTGACTTTTATGAAAACATCTAATTTATATTTAGAATAAACAAGGTGGATTTGTTGTAAAAAAAAAAAAAAGAAAAAGAAATGAAACAAGATGGGATTGGGAGGGAAACAAACCACAAGAGACTCTTAATGTCACAAAACAAACTGAGAGGGGCTGGGGGGAGGGGGGGGAGAGGGTGGTAGGATTATGGACATTAGGGCGTGTATGTACTATGGTGAGTGCTGTGAACTGTGTAAACCTGGCGACTCACAGACCTGTACCCCTGGGGCTAATAATACATTATATGTTTATAAAAAAAATTAAAAATTAAAAAAATTACTATGCTGCCCAGAGCAATCTATATTTTTAACACCATCCCAATCAAAATACCAACAGCATTTTTCAAAATGCTGGAACAAACAATCCTAAAATTTGTAGGGAAACAGAAAAGACCCTGAATCGCCAAGGAAATGTTGAAAAAGAAAAACAAAGCTGGGGGTATCACGTTGCCTGATTTCAAGCTGTATTACAAAGTTGTGATCACCAAGACAGCATGGTACTGGCATAAAAACAGGCACACAGACCAATGGACAGTGTAAAGAGCCCAGAAATGGACTCCCAACTCTATGGTCAAATAATCTTCAACAAAGCAGGAGAAAATATCCAATGGAAAAAAGATAGTCTCTTCAATTAATGGTGCTGGGAAAAATTAGACAGCTATATACAGAAGAATGAAAACGGACCATTCTCTTACACCATACATAAAAATAAACTGGAAATGGATGGATGACCTCAATGTGACACAGGAATCCATCAAAATCTTAGAGGAGAACATAGGCAATAACCTCTTCAACATCAGCCACAGCAACTTCTTTCAAGACACATCTCCAAAGGCAAGGGAACAAAAACAAAAATGAACTTTTGGGACTTCATCAAGATCAAAAGCTTCTGCACAGCAAAGGAAACAGTCAATAAAACAAAGAGACAACCCACAGAATGGGAGAAGATATTTAGAAATGATGCTATAGACAAAGAGCTAATCTCCAAGATCTAAAAAGAACTTCTCAAATTCAACAACAACAACAAAAAACAGATAATCAAGTCAAAAAATGGGCAGAAGTCATGAGCAGACATTTCTCCAAAAGACATACAAATGGCTAACAGACACATGAGAAAACATTCATCATCAGTAACCATCAGGGAAATTCAAATCAAAACCACTTGTGACTCTTAATCTCACAAAACAAACTGAGGATTGCTGGGGGGAGGGGGTTTGGGAGAAGGGGGTGGGATTATGGACATTGGGGAGGGTATGTGCTTTGGTGAGTGCTGTGAAGTGTGTAAACCTGGTGATTCACAGACCTGTACCCCTGGGGATAAAAATATATGCTTATAAAAAATAAAAAATTAAAAAAAAAACCCACTTGAGATATTACCTTATACCAGTTAGAATGGCAAATATCAACAAGGCAAGAAACAACAAATGTTGGAGAAGTTGTGGAGAAAGGGAAACCCTCCTGCACTGTTGGTAGGAATGCAAATTGGTGCAGCCAGTTTGGAAAACAGTGTGGAGGTTCCTCAAAAAATTAAAAATAGAGCTACCCTATGACCCAGCAATTGTACTACTGGGTATTTACCCCAAAGATACAGATGTAGTGAAAAGAAAGACAATGTTCACCCCAATGTTGATAGCAAAGTCCACAATAGACAAAATGTGGAAAGATGCTCCTAAACAGACAAATGGATAAAGAAGATGTGGTCCATGTACACAACGGAATATTACTCAGCCATCAGAAAGGATGAATACCCAATATTTGCATCAACTTGGATGGGACTGGAGGAAATTATGTTAAGTGAAATAAGTCAAACAAAAAAGGTCAATTATCATTTGGTTTCAGTTATTTGTGGAACATATAAGGAATAGCATAGAGAACATGAGGAGAATGGGAAGGTGAGGGGGGTGGAAATTGGTGTGGGAGAAGAACCATGAGACACTATGGACTCCAGGAAACAAATGGAGAGTTTTATAAGGGAGGGGAGTGGAAGAATGGGTGAGCCTGGTAATGGGTATTAAGGAGGGCATGTATTGCATGAAGTGCTGGGTGTTAGACACAATAATCACGGAACACTACATCAAAAAAAAAAAAAAAAGAAAGAAAGAAAAACTAACTAATAATGCACTATATGGTGACTAACATAACACAATTAAAAAGAAGATTTAAAAAACCATTTTAGAAATGGAAAAATGTTCCATGCTCATGGATTAGAAGAACAAATATTGTGAAAATGTCTACGCTACCTAAAGTAATCTACACATTTAATGCAATCTCTATCAAAATCCCATCAATTATCATATGGTTTCACTTATTTGTGGAGCATAACAAATAGCATGGAGGACAAGGGGATTTAGGAGAAGGGAGTTGAGGGAAATTGGAAGGGGAGATGAACCATGAGAGACTATGGACTCTGAAAAACAATCTGAGGGGTGTGAAGGGGCGGGAGGATGGGAGGTTGGGGGAACTAGGTGGTGGGTATTAGAGAGGGAATGGATTGCATGGAGCACTGGGTGTGGTGCCAAAACAATGAATACTTTACGCTGAAAATAAATTTTAAAAATTAAAAAAAAATAAAGTGAAAAAAAAATCCCATCCATTTTTTTTCAAAGAAATGGAACAAATAATCTTAAAATTTGTATGGAACCAGAAAAGACCTTGAATAGCCAGAGGAATATTGAAAAAGAAAGCCAAAGTTGGTGGCGTCACAATTCTAGACTTCAAGCTCTATTACAAAGCTGTCCTCATCAAGACAGTATGGTACTAGCACAAAAACAGACACATAGATCAATGGAACAAAATAGAGAGCCCAGAAATAGACCCTCAACTCTATGGTCAACTAATCTTCAACAAAGAAGGAAAGAATGTCCAATGCAATAAAGACAGTCTCTTCAACAAATTGTGTTGGGAAAATTGGACAGACACATGCAGAAAAATGAAACTGGACCATTTCTTTACACCACACACAAAAATAAACTCAAAATGGATGAAGGACCTCAATGTGTGAAAGGAATCCATCAAAATCCTTGAAGAGAACACAGGCAGCGACCTCTTCAATCTCAGCCACAGCAACTTCTTCCTAGGAACATCACCAAAGGCAAGGGGAGCAAGGGCAAAAATGAAATATTGGGACTTCATCAGGATCAAAGCTTTTGCACAGCAAAGGAAACAGTCAATAAAACCAAAAGACAACTGACAGAATGGGAGAAGATATTTGCAAATGACATATCAGATAAAGGGCTAGTATCCAAAATTTATAATCAAGAAATGTCAGAGGACATAAACAGACATTTCTGCAAAGAAGACATCCAGATGGCCAACAGACACATGAAAAAGTGCTCCACATCACTCAGCATCAGGGAAATACAAATCAAAACCACAATGAGATACCACCTCACACCAGTCAGAATGGCTTAAATTAACAAGTCAGGAAATGACAGATGCTGGTGAGGATGTGGAAAAAGGGGAACCCTTCTACACTGTTGGTGAGAATGCAAACTTGGGCAACCACTCTGGAAAACAGCATGAAGGTTCCTCAAAAAAGTTAAAAATAGAGCTACCCATGACCAAGCAATTGCACTACTGGGTATTTACCCTAAAGATACAAATGTAGTGATCCGAAGGGGCAGGTGCACCCCAATGTTTATAACAGCAATGTCCACAATAGCCAAAGTATGGAAAGAACCTAGATGTCCATCAATAGATGAAAGGATAAAGAAGATGTGATATATATATATATATATGTATACAATGGAATACTATGCACCATCCAAAGAAATGAAATCTTGCCATTTGCGATGATGTGGATGGAACTAGAGGGTATTATGCTTAGCGAAATAAGTCAACTGGAGAAAGACAACTATCATATGATCTCCCTGATATGAGGAAGTGGAGATGCAACATGGGGGGCTTCGAGGGTAGGAAAAGAATAAATGAAACAAGATGGGATTGGGAGGGAGACAAACCATAAGAGTAACAAAACAAACTGAGGGGGCTGGGGGGAGGTGGGTAGGGAGAGGGTGGTAGGGTTATAGACATTGGGGATGGTATGTGCTATGGTGTCTGTGAACTGTGTAAACCTGGCAATTCACAGACCGGTACCCCTGGGGCTAATAATACATTATATGTTAATTTTTTAAATGGTCAAAAACAAACAAACAAAAACATTTTAATTGTAAACTAAAACACAAATACAGAAAACCACACAAACCAACTGTATGGCTTATAAATTATTATAAGGCTAACACTTCCCAGGTAGAGAAGTAGAACTTTGCCACCATCCGAGACATTCATCCAACCACAGCCCTTGACCCTCCCACCACCACTATTCATTATTCTAATGTTTATAATAATCAGTTCCTTTAGTTTTAACACCCATGTGTACAGTCTTAAACACTATAGTTTAATCTACCGTGTCTAAAAAAAATTGATGTCTCTCAAGTCTCTCCTAATCCATAGATTCTCACCTCACCATAATCCCTTCATTTCTTTTAAATTTATCTATTTAAAAAGCTTGTTCATCTTATTTACAGTTTTCCACAATCTGGATTTTGTTGACTGCATATTATTGGTTCACTTCAACACACCAATATTTATTGCAAATTGGTAACTGGATTTAAAGGCTGTATCAGATTCTGGTTTAATCCTTTTGGCAAGACTGTGGATACTGTTTGGCAAAATTAGAAGAAACACATTATGTCTGGCTGAATCTTTCATGTGTGTGAGATTTCGGCAGCTTTTTATGTTTAATACCTCAATCTATCAGTGCCAGTTGCAAATGTTGATGTTATAATATTCTGTTCTACTTTTATCATTTCTTAATTTATTAAATTAAAGTAATCTGATGAAGAGACACTTCCCAATTTGGCTATCTACTGATGCAGGTCATAAAAAAGAGACATTATAAATATTTGAGTCTGTCTTCAATTTTCAGAAACATCTGTATAGATTTGGTACGATCTCATCCTTTAATATTATATAAAACTTACTAGTGAAGCCACCTGGGACTAAAGTTGTCTTTCTGGGAATATGTTCAGATACAAATTAGATTTATTCAATAGATATAGGGCTATTTAGAGTTCTTCTTTATATAAAATTGCATTATGTTTGTCACCATGCTATACATCATTAGTTTTTGATGGGTGTTCCAAGATTCATTGTTTACATAAAACACCCAGTGTTCCATGCAATACGTGCCCTCTTTAATACACACCACCAGGCTCACCCATCTCCCCCTCCCCTCTAACATCCTCAATTTTTTAATCAGAGTCCACAGTCTCTCATGGTTCATCTCTTCCTCCAATTTCCCCCCTTCACTTTTCCTTTCCTTCTTCTAATATCCTCCATGTTATTCCTTATATTCTACAAGTAAGTGAAACCTTGGTAATGTCTTTCAAGGAATGTGTGTATTTTTTTCTATGTTGTCAAATCACTGACAAAGTTGTTCTCAACATCATTTGATTATCCTTTTAATATCTGTAAAATCTGTAATCACCTCTTTCCCGATATCATGAATTTTTATTTTCTCCTGATCATTCGACTTAAGAATTCTATCAGTTTTACTTCTCTTCTCAAAGGATAAGCTTTGATTTTGTGGATTTTCTCTAGTTTTCCATTTTATTGATTCCTGCTCTGACCTCATTATTTCCTTTCTTCTATTTACTTTACACTCATATGCTCTTCTTTTTCCATTTTCTTAAAATTGATTCTGAGATTATTGAGGTCATTCTTTTTTTTCTAAAATAGACACTAATTGAATAAGTTTCCCTCTAAATACTGGTTTAGCTGCATCCTGCAAATTCTAGTACATTGTGTTCTTTTTTTTTATTCAAGTCATTTATATTCTCATTTCCTTTTTTTATATTTTTAAAAAAAATTTTAGTCAGATGTCCTGTTTATTCAGGTTCATAAATCAGTAATCACAGAACTGTGTCCTGACAGGTCCTGCATCTCCCTCTTCTGAGATTGTTACCAGCAACCCCTTGCCTTGTTTCCTTTTTTCTTTCTTTTTTGACTCATGGGTTATTTAGAAGTATGTGCATTTCTTCAAATATTTTGTGGTTTTTCAGATATGTTTTATCATTAGCTTCTAACTAACCCCACTGTAGTCTAAAGAACATGCTCTGTGTAATGTAAAATCTTTCCATTTCATTAAGACTTGTTTTGTGACCCAAAATCTGGCCAACCTTGATAAGTGTTCTGCGTGTACTTGAAAAGAATGAATATCCTGGTGTTGTTGAATAGAGTATTCTATAAATACCATTAGATCAAATTTGGTTAATATAGTTATTCAAGCCTTCCATAATTCTCATTAGTTTTCTGTCTCATTGTATCACTGATTGAAAAAGAGAGGTATTGAATTCCGTCATTATGACTGCAGATTTGTTTATTTCTCCTTTCAGTTCTCTGATTTCTTTCATGTATTTTGAAGCTCTATTTTTAGGTACAAGAATGGTTGGGTAGGACTCTTACATCCTCTTGATGAATTGATCCCTTGATATAATAAAATGACTCTCATTATCCCTGGTAATATTCTTTGCTCTCTAATCTACTTTGTTTGATACTAACATGGCCATTCCAGCTTTATTCTGATTGTTTGCACAGAATATCTTTTTCTATCCTTTTGCTTTTAATCTATTTAAAGTGGAACTGTTGGGGTGCCTGGGTGTCTCATTTGGTTAAACATCTGACTCTTGATTTAGGCTCAGGTCATGATCTCAGGGGTGTGAGATCAAGCCCCACATTGAGCTCCATGCTGTGCATGGAGCCTGCTTAAGATTATCTCTCTTCCTCTCTCTTTGCTCCTCTCCCAGCTCATACACATGCTCTCTCTCTCTCAAAAAAGAAAATAAATAAATAAAAGTAAAAAAAAAAAAGTGGATCTGTTATTAGGCATCATACAGTTGGGCTTTTTTACTTTTCTTTCAAGATTTTATTTAAATTCAGGTTGATCAACATATAGTGTAGTATTAACTTCAGGAGTAGAATTCAGTGATTCTTCACTTGCATGTAACACTGAGTGCTCATTGTAACAAGTGTCCTTTTTAATGCCCATCATCTACTTACCCCATTTTCCCACCCGCTTCCCCTTCAGCAACCCTCAGTCTGTTCCCTATAGTTAAACGTCTCTTATGGCTTTTCTCCCTCTCTGTTTTCATCTTGGTTTTTTTTTTTTTTTCCTAATTCAACATTAATTGGGGTGTTTAGACCATTTAAACCTCTGCCATTTAAATTGAGTGTTTAGACCATTTACATTTAGTATAATTATTAATAGGGTTGTAGTGAAAATTACCATCTTGCTATTTGTTTTTTATTTTTTCCATCTAGTCTCTGATTTGCTTTTCCTCTTCTTTGGCCTAGTTTGGATTAATTGGGAAATATTTATGACTTCATTTTATCTCCTTTACTGGCTTATTAGTCATAACTCTTATTTTATTTTTTTTTAAGATTAATTTGTTTTAGAGAGAGAGAGAGAGAGAGCAGGGAGGGAGAGGCAGAAGGAGAGGAAGGAAGAAAATCTCAAGCAGACTCCCCGACTCCCCACTAAGCCAGGAGCCTAATGCAGGGCTTGATCTCAGGATCGTTGAGTTCTCATGACCCTGAGATCATGACCTGAACTGAAATCAAGAGTCAGACACTTAAACAACTGAGCCATCAGGTGCCCTGATTTATTATTTTAGTGGTTGCTTTAGGCTTTTTAAAGTTGTTTGTTTGAGAGAAAGACAGCACTCGAGCACAAATGAGGGAGACAATCTTCAAGCAGACAAGGAGACTCCCTGCAGAGCATGGAGTTCCAAATGGGCCCAATCTCATGACCCATGGGATCACGGTCCATAGGATCACCATCTGAGCCAAAACAAAGTATCAGATGCTAAACTGACTGAGCCACCCAGGTGCCCCTGATTTAGATTTTATAGCACACATCATTAATTTATGACAGCCTACCTTCAAGTGATATTATACCACTTCATGTAAAGTATAAAACCTTATAAAAGTATAGTAGTACACTTCTATTTCTCCCTTCCCAGCCTTTATGCTATTTTGTTATTCATTTTATTTACACATATATTATAAACCTCACAATACATTAACAACATTTTTGTTCAAACTATCAGTTATCACTTAAAGACATTTAAGTAATTAAATTGCTGTTTCAAATTCACTAATTTTTTTATCCATCTTGAGTCTGTGAATCCCATCTAGTGTCAATTTCACCCAAACACAAAAGTTTCATTTCTAGAAATTCAATTTAAGTGTTTTATTATATCTTCCATGTACCACTATAGTTTTTGAATATACTGAATATAATTATAACAACCAATTTAATGCCCTTGTCTTCAAATCCTAACATCTATGCCAGTTCAGGGTTGATTTCACATGATTAATTATTCTCCTCTTTACAGATCATATTTGGAAGCTGAGAATTTCTACATTTTTTTTAAGATTTAATTATTTGAGAGAGAGTACATGGGTGCACCCATGCACGCATGCAGAACTGGGGAGGGGCAGAGGGAAAGAGAAAATCTCAAGCAGACTCCATGATGAATGCAAAACCCAATACAGGGCTCAATACCACAACCCGAGATCATAACCTGACTGGAAACCTAGAGTCAGATGCTCAACTAACTGAGCCACCCAGGTGTCCTGGGAATTTTTACACGCCTATAAACATTCTTGAGTTTTATCATGGGACAGTTAAGCCATTTGGAAATGATCTTTTCAGGTCTTGTTTTTAAGATTTGTTTTGTGATTTCTGAGCTCAACCTACAGACAATAGTTCCCCACACCTGAGGTAAGACCTTCCTGAATAGTCTATCTAATAATTTTTTTTTAGTGTGGTTAGTGAAAATAGGCACTATTATCAGTACATTGTGTCAGGTACTGTACTATAATCCATTCTTTTTTTTTAATTTTTTATTTTTTATAAACATATATTTTTATCCCCAGGGGTACAGGTCTGTGAATCACCAGGTTTACACACTTCACAGCACTCACCAAAGCACATACCCTCCCCAATGTCCATAATCCCACCCCCTTCTCCCAAACCCCCTCCCCCCAGCAACCCTCAGTTTGTTTTGTGAGATTAAGAGTCACTTATGGTTTGTCTCCCTCCCAATCCCATCTTGTTTCATTTATTCTTCTCCTACCCACTTAAGCCTCCATGTTGCATCACCACTTCCTCATATCAGGGAGATCATATGATAGTTGTCTTTCGCTGCTTGACTTATTTCGCTAAGCATGATACGCTCTAGTTCCATCCATGTTGTCGCAAATGGCAAGATTTCATTTCTTTTGATGGCTGCATAGTATTCCATTGTGTATATATACCACATCTTCTTGATCCATTCATCTGTTGATGGACATCTAGGTTCTTTCCATAGTTTGGCTATTGTGGACATTGCTGCTATAAACATTCGGGTGCATGTGCCTCTTTGGATCACTACATTTGTATCTTTAGGGTAAATACCCAATAGTGCAATTGCTGGGTCATAGGGCAGTTCTATTTTCAACATTTTGAGGAACCTCCATGCTGTTTTCCAGAGTGGCTGCACCAGCTTGCATTCCCACCAACAGTGTAGGAGGGTTCCCCTTTCTCCACATCCTCGCCAGCATCTGTCATTTCCTGACTTGTTGATTTTAGCCATTCTGACTGGTGTGAGGTGATATCTCATTGTGGTTTTGATTTGTATTTCCCTGATGCCGAGTGATATGGAGCACTTTTTCATGTGTCTGTTGGCCATCTGGATGTCTTCTTTGCAGAAATGTCTGTTCATGTCCTCTGCCCATTTCTTGATTGGATTATTTGTTCTTTGGGTGTTGAGTTTGCTAAGTTCTTTATAGATTTTGGACACTAGTCCTTTATCTGATATGTCATTTGCAAATATCTTCTCCCATTCTGTCAGTTGTCTTTTGATTTTGTTAACTGTTTCCTTTGCTGTGCAAAAGCTTTTGATCTTGATGAAATCCCAATAGTTCATTTTTGCCCTTGCTTCCCTTGCCTTTTGCGTTGTTCCTAGGAAGATGTTGCTGCGGCAGAGGTCGAAGAGGTTGCTGCCCGTGTTCTCCTCAAGGATTTTGATGGATTCCTTTCGCACATTGAGGTCCTTCATCCATTTTGAGTCTATTTTTGTGTGTGGTGTAAGGAAATGGTCCAATTTCATTTTTCTGCATGTGGCTGTCCAATTTTCCCAGCACCATTTATTGAAGAGGCTGTCTTTTTTCCATTGGACATTCTTTCCTGCTTTGTCGAAGATTAGTAGTAGGTCAACTAATCTACTATAATCCATTCTAATGATTTTTTTTTCTCCAGTCTTGAGTAGTTTTCTTACATGTATGAACTGATCATCACCTTACTGAATACTCTGACAGCTCTGACGGGACCCTCTGCAGCTCTCTAGGACTTCTTCTCTCCCCTTCCCTTCCCTCTTCTCCTCTCTCTCTGTAGTTCTCTCCTCTTCAGTATTACTACCTGACAGCTTTGGCTGCCTTCTTCTCATCAGAATCTAGTTCTGTCTTCTCAGTTCCTGGAGTCCATGGGCTCCACTTGAATTTCATCAGCCTGTGATGCAGTGTGGAAACTCTTTTAAGGTAGTATGCTGAGACAATCTTAGGGCTCACCTTATACCCTGTCTCTCAAAAGTCACAATCCATTGTTGCTTGATGTCCAGTTTCTTTGTATTTTGTGTTGTTGTTCAAGTGAAAGGTTATATACAGTTCCAGTTACTCCATCTTCGGCAGGAGTAGAAGACTACATTGATTTTTATTTATTTTTTTAATGTTAGTCACCATACAGTACATAATTTTTAAAATTAATTTTTAATTTTTAATTAACATATAATTAACATATAATGTATTATTAGTCCCAGGTGTACAGGTCGGTGAATACATCATTAGTTTTTGATGTCATGTTCCATGATTCATTGCGTATAACACCCAGTGCTCCATGCAACACGCACCCCTCCTTAATACCCATCACTGGGCTCACCACCTGCCAAAACCCTCAGTTTGATTCCCAGAGTCCATAGTCTCTTATGGGTCACCTCCCCCTCTGACTATCCCCCCCTTCATTTTCCCCTTCCTTCTCTCTCTCTATCTCTCTCTTTTTTAAAAGATTTTATTTATTTATTTGTCAGAGAGAGAGAGTGAGCACAGGCAGACAGAGTGGCAGAGGGAGAAGCAGGCTCCCTGTGGAGCAAGGAGCCCAATGCGGGACTCAATCCCAGGATGCTGGGACCATGACCTGAGCTGAAGGCAGCCACTTAACAAACTGAGCCACCCAGGTGTCCCTCCCCTTTCTTCTCTTAATGTCCTCCATGCTGTTCCTTATGTTCCACAAATAAGTGAAATCATATAATTGTCTTTCTCTGTTTGAATTATTTTACTCAGCATAATCTCCTCCAGTTCCATCCATGTTGATGCAAATATTGGGTATTCATCCTTTCTGATGGCTGAGTGATATTCCATTGTGTACCTGGACCATATCTTCTTTATCCATTCATCTGCTGAAGGGCATCTCAGCTCCTTCCACAGTTTGACTATTGTGGACATTGCTGCTATGAAATTGGGATATATATGGTCCTTCTTTTCAAAAATTCATCTCCAAAGACAAGGGAAACAAAAGTGAAAGTGAACTTCTGGGACTTTATCAAGATAAAAAGCTCCTGCACAGCAAAGGAAACAGTCAACAAAACAAAGAGACAACCCACAGAATGGGAGAAGATATTTGCAAATGACACTACAGATAAAGGACTGGTATCCAAGATCTATAAAGAACTTCTCAAACTTAACACCCAAAAAACAGATAATCAAGTCAGAAAATGGACAGAAGAGATGAGCAGACACTTCTCCAAAGAAGACATATGAATGGCTAACAGACACATGAAAAAATGTTCATCATCATTAGCCATCAGGGAAATTCATATCAAAACCATGTGGTGCATAAACAATGAATCTTGGAACACTGAGAGAATAAAAAATAATAAAATAAAATCACTGAGATACCACCTTACACCAGTTAGAATGGCAAGATTTGACAAGACAAGAAACAACAAATGTTGGAGAAGTTGTGGAGAAAGGGGAACCCTCTTACACTGTTGGTGAGAATGGAAGCTGGTACAGCCACTTTGAAAAACAGTACGGAGATTCCTCAAAAAGTTAAAAATAGAGCTACCCTATGACCTGGCAATTGCACTAGTTTTTTTTTTTTTTTAAATTTTTTATCCCTTTTCAGCATAACAGTATTCACTGTTTTTGCACCACACCCAGGGCGTGTGTGGTGCCCTCCCTAATACCCACCACCTGGCTCCCCCAACCTCCCACCCCCTGCCCCTTCAAGACCCTCAGGTTGTTTTTCAGAGTCCATAGTCTCTTATAGTTCACCTCCCCTACTGGGTTTTTGCCTATTGAGTTTTAATAAAAATCTGGCTTGGTGGTGGGTATTAATGAGGGCATGTATTGCATGGAACACTGGGTGTGGTGCATAAACAATGAATTCTGGTACACTGAAAAGAAATTTAAAAAATAAAAAAAAATTTTCAAAAATCTGGCTTAAGTATTGATAGCATATGTGGATTTATTTGAGATCTGGGAAAGAAAGGTAGTATAAGCCATTCTTGTTCTTAGAGTGAACTGGATATTATCTACATCTATTGAGCTGTTTCTCATGGCTGTTTCTAAGACCCCATGGAAATCAGAAAGTGAGAACTAAAATCTCATAGAAAAGAATGCTACAAGATTCACCCTGGTATGAAGAGTGGCAAGAGTCACTTCAATATTAAGATCAGGAAACTATATAACAGTCTTTAGATATCAGCTCCTCCTCAAGCACACATCATAAGCTTTCACAAAATATACCTTGAAGTCTTTTTTTAACATGATTCTTGTTATATGGATGATTTCAATGATTTCTAGTAGTTACATACTATGGAATAAGCAAATTTATGCTTGAGATTTCTCCCCATAAGAAATGAGTATGGGGAAACATTTCAAAGATCTAGTACCTTTCTAGTAAAGTTCTGAGACCATTTCATACAGATTATGCTAAATGGATCAGAGGTGTAATAAGAACCAAGGAATGAGCCAAGATGTTAAGAGGATAAATTGTATCATGTAATGCTTGTACTTCCTTTGGAAGAATCATATTCACCCAAAAATAAAGGTTAATGGACCCTCATTTCATTTAAGCTTCAGGTAAGTAAGATCTAGTAAAGTCTAGTTAAATCCATAAAACTATGATTCATCTTTGGTCCCTGGAAAAAACTCAATGTGTTCCTGAGTTGGGAAACTCAGTTTTTGAACTTGTTCTTCCTCTGACAAGCCCACCTTCCAGATATTGACATGGTTCCTTTCCTCACTTCTTCATGTTTCTGTTCAAAAGTTACCTTATCCAGAAGGCCTTCTTTCACCACTGTTTATATTCAACATAGTACTAGAGGTCCTAGCCTCAGCAATCAGACAACAAAAGGAAATTAAAGGCATCCAAATCGGCAAAGAAGAAGTCAAATTATCACTCTTCGCAGATGAGATGATACTATATGTGGAAAACCCAAAAGACTCCACTCCAAAACTGCTAGAACTTATACAGGAATTCAGTAAAGTGTCAGGATATAAAATCAATGCACAGAAATCAGTTGCATTTCTCTACACCAACAGCAAGACAGAAGAAAGAGATATTAAGGAGTCAATCCCATTTACAATTGCATCCAAAACCATAAGATATCTAGGAATAAACCTAACCAAAGAGACACAGAATCTATACTCAGAAAACTATAAAGTACTCATGAAAGAAATTGAGGAAGACACGAAGAAATGGAAAAATGTTCCATGCTCCTGGATTGGAAGAATAAATATTGTAAAAATGTCTATGCTACCACTGTTTATAAAACAGCAATGCAACATTACCCCCAAACTTCCTATTTCTCTCACTGCATTATTTCTTTCCTTTGCATGTAACATCATTTGATCTTTTGCCATATTTCCTTGAATCTAAGATACAATTCAGTGTAAATAATATCACTATGAAAAAAAAAGACTGCACATTTTAAGAGGTCATTAATTTTAAGTTGTTTCCTAGTTTCTTTAAGTTAACCTGAAAATATATATGGAAATGCAACAGACCCAGAATAGCCAAAAACAGTTTTGAAAACGAACAAAAGTAAAGAACACAAACTTCCAAATTGTAAAACTTACTATTAAACTACTATAACCAAGACAATGTGCTGTTGGAATACAGGCAGGAATATAAAGCAATGTAACAGAATTGAGAATCCAGAAGTTTTCCTTTATACATTTCTTATATTAATTTTTGACTATGGAAGAAATGTCAGTCTTTTCAACAAATGTTGTAACAAATGCATATCTACATGCAAAAATATTAGACTTTTACAACATACCAAACAAAATATTAATTCAAAATGGGTGACTGGTCTAAATATAAGGTCTAAATTTATAAAACTCTTAGAAGAAAACATACAGTGGAAAAAAAAACCCAAATATATAGTAACTCCGGGTTAGGTAAAGAGTTCTTAAGTATGACACCAAAGAACAAGCCCCAAACAAACAAATAAACAAACAAAAAAGGATAAATTGAATATTAAAATTAAAATTTCTCCACTTCATGGGGCACCTGGGTGGCTCAGTCGGTTAAGCATCTGCCTTTGGCTGAGGTCATGATCCCAAGGCCCTGGGATGGAGTCCTGCAACAGGCTCCATGCTCAGTGGGTAGCCTGCTCCTTCCTCTCCTCTGCTTGTGCTCTCACTCTCTCTTTCAAATAAATAAATAAAATCTTTAAAAATTTTTTTCTCCACTTCAAAGGACATTTTAATAAAATCAACAGAACAACCACACACTGTGAGAAAATATCTGTAAATCATATATCTGATTAAAAAAAAAACACCTTATATGCAGAATATTTAAAGAACCTTTTTTAAATTGTATTTTTTAAATTGGAGTATTGTTGACATACAATATTACATCAGTTTCAGATGTACAGCATATGGATTTGACAACTCTATACTTTATGCTATTCTCACCACAGTTTAACTACCATCTGTCACCATACAACACTATTACAAAACCAATGACAATATTCTTCATGCTGGACCTTTCATTCCTGTGACTTATTCATCCCATAACCAGAAGCTGGTGCCTGCATTACCCTTCATGCCTTATCCTCCAGCTCCCCACTCCCCTTGCCTCCGGCAGTCATGTTTGTTCTCTGTATTTATGGGTCTGTTTCAGCTTTGTTTATTTTTTAGATTACACGTGTTAAGTGAAATCATATGACATTTGTCTTTGACTTAGTTCACTTAGCATAATACTCTCAAGGTCCATCCATGTTGTCATAAATGGAAAGATCTCATTGTTTTTTATGGCTGAAGTAATATTCCTGTGTGTGTGCACATGTGCATGAGTGTGCATGTGTATACACACACATACACTACTTCTTTACCCACTCATCTATTGATGGAAATTTGTGTTGTTTTCATATCTTGGCTATTGTAAATAATGCTACAAAACATATGGGTGCAGGGGCATCTGGCTAGCTCAGTTGGTGGGGTCTCTGACTCTTGGTTTCAGCTCAGGCTGTGGTCTCAGGGTGGTGAAACTGAGCCCCAGGTTGGGCTCAGCACTCAGCATGGCATCAGCTTGAGATTCTCTTTCTCCCTCTTGCTTTGTCCCTCTCCCAGCTCTCACACATGTGGACTCTCTCTCTAGTTTTCCCAGAATCTTCTATTGAAGAGACTGTCTTCCTCATTGTATATTCTCGCCTCCTTTGTCATAGATTAACTGACCATATAAGCATGAGTTTATTTCTGGACTGTCTGTTCTGTTCTATTGATCTATTTTTGTGCCAGTACCATGCTGTTTTGATTACTACAGCTTTGTAGTACATCTTAAAATCTGAATTTTTTAAAGATTTATTTGAGAGCAAGAGACAGAGCAGGGGGAGGGGCAGAGGAAGAAGGAGAGAAAGAGTCTCAAGTAGACTCCCCACTGAGCATGGGGTCCCATGAAGGCTTGATCCAACCATTCTGAGAGATCATAACCTGAACTGAAATCAAGAGTCAAACACTTAATCTGGTGAGCCACCCAGATGTGCCGAAATCTGAAATTTTGATACGTTCAGCTTTGTTCTTCTTTCTCAAGACTGTTTTGGCTATTTGGGTGTGTTCTGTGGTTCCATACAAATTTCACAATTATTTGCTCTTGTTCTGTGAGAAATGCTATTGGTATATTGAAAGGAACTACATTAAATCTATAGATTGTTGGGGGTAGTACAGACACTTAAAATATTAATTCTCCTAATCTATGAGCACAGAATATCTTTCCATTTGTTTATATATATATTTTAAAATATTTTATATTTATTTGACACAGAGAGAGAGAGAGAGAGAGATCACAAGTAGGCAGAGAGGCAGGTAGAGGAGGGGAAGCAGATGCCCCGTGGAGCAGAGAGCCCAACGCAGGGCTCAATCCCAGGATCCTGAGATCATGACCTGAGCTAAAGGCAGAGGCTTAACCCACTGAGCCACCCAGGTGCCCCTCCTTTTGTTTATATTGTTCTCAATTTCTTTCATAAGTGTTTTATAGTTTTTGGAGTACAAGCCCTTCATCTCCTTGGTTAAATTTGTCCTTAGGTATTTTACTCTTTTCAGTGCAACTATAAATGAAATTGATTTCTTGATTTTTCTTTCTGCTACTTCATTATTAGTGTATAGAAGAGCAACAGATTTCTGGATATTAACTTTGTGTCCTGCCACTTTACTGAATTCCTGGACTAAACTTCTATAAAGTTTTGGTGGAGTCCTTAGGGTTTTCTATGTATAGTATCATATCATCAGCAAATGGTTACAGTTTTTACTTCTTTAACCATGGGGATGCCTTATAAAGAAATTTTTCAAATCAGTAAGATGACAAATAATCCAAAAAAAACTGAGCTAAAGATCTGAATGTACATTTTACCAAAAAAGATACATGAATGGCCAATAAGCATTTGAAAGGATGCCAAATAGCATTAGCCATTAGGAAAATGTGAATCAAAACTACAAAATATGCCATTTGCAACACTAGTGGACCCAGAGGGTATTACATTAAGTGAAGTAAGTCAGAGAGAGAAATACAAATAACATATAATTTCATTTATATGTAGAATCTAAAAAACAGGGCTCAGTCTGTTAAGCAGCTGCCTTCAGCTCACATCATGATCTCAGGGTCCTGGGATCAAGCCCTGGTCGGGCTCCCAGCTCAGTGGGGAGTCTGCTTCTCCCTCTCCCTCTGCCCATTCCACCACTCAAGCTTACTCATGCTCTCTCCCTCAAATAAATAAAATATTTTTTTAAAAAAATCTAAAAGACAAAAATAAATAATAGACAGCAGAACAAATCTAAATACAGAGAACAAACTGATGGTTGTCAGAGGGGAAAGGGGTGGAGGATGGGCAAAGTAGGGGAAGGGGAGTGGGAGATAAAGTGTACAGTTATGGAATGAATCACTCACAGGAATAAAAGGTATGGCATAGGGAATACAGTCAATGGTAGTGTAGTAGCATTGTATGGTGATAGATGGTAGCTACACTTGTGGTGAGCATAACAAAATGTATAGAGATGTTCAGTCACTACATTGTACACCTAAAACTAATGTAACATTATATGTCAACTATACTCAATTTTTTAAAAACAGAAAAAAAAACCCCACTACACTAAGATACTATTTTTCAACCACCAGAATGGCTATAATTAAAAAAAAAAAAAAAAGAGCAGACAATAACAACTGTTGCTAGAAATATGGAGAAAATGAAACTCTCACACACCGCTGGTAATAATGGAAAATTATACAGATAGTGTGGGAAAGTTTGGCAGTTTCTTAAAAAGTTAAACACAAATTTACCCTGGGACCCAGAAGTTCTACTCTTAGGTATCGACTCCCACCCCAAATGAAAACATTCCACACAGAGACTTGCAAACAAATGTTCACAGCAGTATTATTCATAATAACCAAAAAATACAAACACTCCAAATGTCCACCAACTACTGAATGGATAACAAAACATATACACATAGAATGTGATGCATTTCAGGCTAAAAGGGAATAAACTATTGATGCATGCCACAACATGGTTAACCCCCCAAAACATTTATACTAAGTAAAAGAAGCCAGATACAAAAGACTATACATCACATCATACCATTTAAATGAAATGTCCAGAAAGGACAAATCTACAGAGAATGAAATCAGATAAATGGTCCGTTGGGGCCATGTGGGAGTGTGAACTGATTGCAAATGCACACCAGGGACCTTTTTGGAATAATGGAAATATTCTAAAGCTGGATATGGTGATGTTTGCACTACTCTGTAAATTTACTGAAAATCATCTAACCGTATATACATAAAATGGATGACCTTTAAGATATATAAATTACAAAACTATTTTAAAAGATGCTTCCCAACTTGATATAAGTCAAAATTATGAAATACCTTGCATCTCAGAACGTATTAAACGTTGTTTGTCCATTATGTGATTCCCACTCTAGAAAGTGAGCTCTGAAAGGGCAGGGACTTTATATTTTCTATTATCTGCTGAATCCCCAGCAGCAAGGTAGGGCACACTGTAATGTACTGAACATTGAACAATACATTGAAATGTATTGAACATTCAATATTCATTGCATGACTGACTACATGAATTATTGCTTTCCTCTGATAAGAATGTTAAACATGTTGGGGCACCTGGGTGGCTCAGTGGGTTAAAGCCTCTGCCTTCGGCTCAGGTCATGATCTCAGGGTCCTGGGATCAAGCCCTACTTCGGGCTCTCTGCTTGGCAGGGAGCCTGCTTCCTCCTCTCTCTCTGCCTGCCTCTCTGCCTACTTGTGATCTCTGTCTGTTAAATAAATAAATAAATAATCAAAAAAAGAATGTCAAACATGTATGATGCTTAGGACTACCCACCATTAATCACATACCCTTCTACAAGTGTACCCTGAACAATAATTATCTGAACCTTACACATGTATCATCATAGTTGGTCCTCACAAGAGCCTGAGGACACAAAAAAAGAAGAGAGAGCACAAAGACTAGAATGGACATGTTGGTCTTGAGCTACCCATAGTACATCTTGCAGATATGACTAGCAAGTCATAGCCAGCTGGAAATAAAGGGATGTTGTTTAGTAAAGTAATCTGGCCCATTACACCTTGAGAATCATCATTTTTGTGAAATCACTAGTCTGAGTGAGCAGAGAAAGTGCATGTAGAAAAAAATAATGTGCCACTGCCTTTCCTGCAGAAAACAACCTAGTCAAGGAGACCTTACGAGTAGAGGAATAACATAGTAAAAGAAGAGTGACATGAATAGTTAGATGAAGAAACAAACTGAATCTTAACAGAGAGGATGAATTTTCAGATGACAGGAGTGGGACTGGGTAGAAAGAGGAGAAACTGAAAGTCATATCAAAGGAAGAATTGCTACAGGTGAGAAAATAAATGATGCTATAGGGTAGGAGAGAAAGAGAAGAACAATCTAAAGAAAAGAAAAAAACCTGAGAGGTCACAAGATAAAAACAAAAACAAAACAAAACAAAACAAACATTAAGTTGCAAATAAACTTTCAGAGAGACAAAAAGAGAATAAAGTGAGGAAACCATAGAGTGAAGATCTGGTTATGTTAGGTAACAAGTTTATTAGAAAAGCTTCCTTCTAAATTTACCTAATGAAGTAAAAGAACAAATGAAAGACCCAGAATTATTCTCACACATGGCTCAGTTACATGTTTTAATAAAAATATTTAAAATTTAATAAAGATACTTAGTGAATAATACAAACAATCTGTCATGTATCAGAAGGTTTCTGGATGTAAACTTGAAAGTAACCATCTGTTGTATTTTGATATTCTGTCTGGTGTTTAACAATGTAAGCATTCCTTAAAATATTTACCTGAGTGCCACAGATTTGGTAAACAGAAACACTGTTTTAAAAAAATAAAAAATAAAAAATAAACCCTCCCTGAAATACATTGTTCTACTTTAACAATGTGTTGCTATGGAAGTGCTCAAAATGAGGAGATAAAAAGAAGCACGCGCTCTGCTTTTAGTAACATCCAATGGAAAAGTGTCCCAGCATTTGGTTCTGACAGATTAGCAGAGTTATTTTCAGAATAAGGCAGTCCTAAAATCATCCAAGATTTGAAACGCCAACTAGGTAATTTTAGATTACAGAGGCTGAAGGAGTAATTAGAAATGAAACTTAATGCTCATATAATAAATGTCAGTTTTTAAAAGAACATTATTTTATATTAAGTTTTGCCATGAGAGATTCTGGACTCTGGGAAACAAACTGAGGATAACAGAAGGGAGGGAGGCAGGGGGATGGGGTAACTGGGTATTGGGCATATGATGTCATGTGATGATGATAAAGGCACATGATGTGATGAGAACTGGATGTTATACACAACTAATGACTCAGTCACTACATCAAAAACTAATGATGTACTAAATGTTGGCTAACTTAATAAAAAGTTTCAATTTGAAGCCAAATTAATTTGAGTGTCAATACCTAGCTACAAATATTTTCTTCCTTATTGGTAGAAAGGTTCTTTTTCCAGATTTAAACAATAGCTATTTATTTGCAATATTATGGATCAAAATTTTCCTAAAATTTTAAACATTTGAGAATTTCAGACAATATCCCTGATGAGTATAGATGGTAATATTCTCAACAAGATCCTAGCAAATAGGATCCAATAGCACATTAAAAAGATTATCCACCAGAAAGATGAACCCTCTTAAACTGTTGGTGGGAATGCAAGTTGGTGCAGCCAACTTTGGAGACCAGTGTGGAGATTCCTCAAGAAATTAAAAATAGAACTTCTCTATGACCCTGCCATTGCACTCCTGGGTATTTACCTCAAAGATAAAGATGTCATGAAAAGAAGGGCCATCTGTACCCCCATGTTTATAGCAGCAATGGCCACGGTCGCCAAACTGTGGAAAGAACCAAGATGCCCTTTAACGGACAAATGGATAAGGAAGATGTGTATATGGACCATACACACTATGGAGTATTATGCCTCCATCAGAAAGGATGAATACCCAACTTTTGTAGCAACATGAATGGGACTGGAAGAGATTATGCTGAGTGAAATAAGTCAAGCAGAGAGAGTCAATTATCATATGGTTTCACTTATTTGTGGAGCATAACAAATTAACATGGAGGATATGGGGAGATGGAGAGGAGAAGGGAGTTGAGGAAAATTGGAGGGGAGATGAACCATGAGAGACTATGGACTCTGAAAAACAACCTGAGGGTTTTAAAGGGGCAGGGAGGTGGGAGGTTGGGGGAGCCAGATGGTAGGTATTATGGAAGGCATGCATTGCATGGAGCACTGGGTGTGATGCAAAAACAATGAATTAAAAGAAATTTTTAAAAAAATTATTTTTATTTTTTTAAATATTTTATTTATTTATTTGACAGAGATCACAAGTAGGCAGAGAAGCAGGCAGAGAGAGAGGAGGAAGAAGGCTCCCTGCCGAGCCGAGAGCCTGATACGGGGCTCAATCCCAAAACACTGGGATCATGACCTGAGCTGAAGGCAGAGGCTTTAACTCACTGAGCCACCCAGGCACCCCAAATACATTTTATTTCTCTTTGTTGTCTGATTGCTGTTGCTAGGACTTCTAATAATATGTTGAATAAGAGTGGTGAGGCTGCATCAATTGAGGGGACCATGTGGTTTTTCTTCTCTTATTGATTTGTTCTATCACATTGATTGATTTGCGAATGTTGAACCATCCTTGAAACCCACGGGTGAATCCATGTCAGGCTCCACGCAGAATTTGCTTGGGTTTCTGTCTCCCTCTCCCCCTACTCCAAATATTTTTTTAAAGATTTTATTTATTTATTTATTTGACAGGGAGTGATCACAAGTAGGCAGAGAGAAAGGCAGAGAGAGAGAGGAGGAAGCAGGCTCCCCGCTGAGCAGAGGGCCCCATGTGGGGCTTGATCCCAGGACCCTGGGATCATGACCTGAGCCGAAGGCAGAGGCTTTAACCCACTGAGCCACCCAGGTGCCCCTTGGTTATGATATTCTTAATTCTAATTCTGTTTCCTCATCTATAAAACAAAGGCAAGAGGGAAAAAAGGAATCTTCCTTGCCCAACTTCTTGAAGGTAGTAAAGATAAAATGGAAAGATGGATGTCAAGCACTTAAGCTGCAACATACAACAAAATACATGGCAGTGTAATCATATCAAAATTTAACCTGTATTTCACAAAATCAATATAAGCTTAGTTGTTTTTATTCAATTTTATATCACAAATAGCCAAAATGAATTAAACCCAACTCTGACTCATAAAGGTAAAGATAAAAAAATCTAGTTATACAAGAAGTTATACTGAAGACTCAAGGAATCTTACTTTGACAATATGTGATTCTTAAAATATCTGTATGCACCAATACAATCTTGTTACAGCTAGTGTATGGGTACTAAAATTTCTTACTTTTTATTGAAGTTGCTCTCAAGTCATGGACTTTTTCTTATTTTCACATATTTCCCTAAAATATTTTCTGTAAAAGGCAATTTGTTGTTGCTTTCAAATATTAGTGTCTTTGTTACTGGTTTTTAAGAGATCTTTACGACTAAGGATATTAACTATTTGCCATACATTGCAAATGAAATACTATATTTTCTTGACAATATTTTGCAGTCATGTTTTACATTTCCATTGTACAGAAGTTGTATATTGAAATATAATCATGTTCTGCTTTTTAAAAAAAAATTAAATTCGGTACAAAAATGCAAATAGAACAGTGGCTGATGAACTGATAAGCTTAAAAAAAAAACTAGTGGTGCATAGGATATATGCAGCTGTCCTCAGTAAAAAGTCAGAATCACAGTCAAGGCAGGCTTAGCTGTGGGTTGGGTTAAGTACCACAAATGAGTAAATACTGATTTGAAATGATAATTTGCAGCACAACTGTCATCATCTTCAGAGGGCATGGATAAGCTAAGAGCACACAACATCAGAGTCATCATTTAGAACTGGTAGTAAGGATAACGAGAAAATTTATGCAGCTTCTAAAAGCAGCATTGAAAAAAAAATGGGTCCTTCTCTAGGAGAGAATTTTGAGAAAAGCAAAAATCTGCTTTCTTAGAAACACCCTTTTCTATGAACAATAATAACAGAATTTCTTGGTCCCCAATTTAGTCTTTTGAGAAAGAAACAAAGATTTATAACCTTTGAACCAGCTCTAAAACCGCTGTGTTCCTCCAAGTTTTTGATCCTTACTTTAGAACATTTCATATCTGAAATAATCACTTTCAGTTCCTGTTAGGTAAAAACATTTCTCAGGAATTAGGGAAATATTATAATATTTTAAGACTTTAAAATATGCTGCTGTTGCAACTCAAATTTACAAAGCAAGCCTCAGAGAGGGTTATGTCTCATTGAAAGAATGTCCCTGGGTATAACTTGCCTGCCCAATGCTCTGCAAGGAGGACATGCAACCCCACTGCGGCTGCCTCTGAGAGAACTCAAGCTTCCCAGCCAATCCATCATTGTTTGCCTGAAATAGTAAATGCATTCCTATTGAAAGCATGCTTTAATGAAGCCTAGTAATTCAGCCCAAACTACACTTAAACAGGCGAATGCCCTTTCTCACAGAAACTTCATTTTTCCAGAATGTTAGGAATGAATGCTGTGATATAACTGCCACAGTTCATAATGGTATCTAAGAATAAGTATGGTGGAATCAAGTGTTAAGGCATCACAGCAGTAATGAGATCCTAGTTTTCATTTTTCTCAGTCTTAATTTTGGAACTGTGTAACCCCCTGTAGTTTTCATACATTGTTCTTTCTCAATATTGTTTTAAACCAGGGCAAAAGTTTAAAACATTATTAAAATTATGGATTATTACTATTAGAGAATTATATAACAACCCAAACAGCCTTAATGATCCTAATACGAATGAAGGAAAAGCTCTAACTGCAGATTAGACAAAATAATACATCTTTATTCTTTTACATCCATTGTTCTACTGACATAGATCAGGACCAAATGCTTACCAATGGATCAATAGGACACTGTCATTTTTACTCGGATACTGCCCTAAATTGGTTTAAAGTTAAAGTAAAGCCATTACGTACTCCATAAAGAATTCATATTGGAAGAAGATACTGGTTTTTTATTTGTGAACTCACATGAAGTCAAATATGGAGAAGTAATGAAGATTACTTTACAATGTAAAAAATACAGTGAATCTTTCTGGGACTTGGTTAGAGACAAGGTTTGAGGCAAAAAGGACACCTCAAGTTTGTTCACCCATCAATTCCTACCTAGTAAAATCTGGGAGAGGAAGAAGAAAGGGAGGTAGTGTGTTACCAAGTCACCTTAAGTTACTTCCTAGCTGTGGGATTTACCAAAGTATAAAGTGAAAATGTTAATGCCATTTTACAAGGCTGCTATGAGTAGAAAGTGGCTATAAATGTATAATCAGCACTGAGTCCATAGAGGCCATCAATAAATGATGGAGAGTTTTTGTTAAGGGAAGAGGACCTTTGGGGAGAGCTGTTTCAAAGAAGAAACAGAAGCTTTCAGAAGCATAGAACACTTACTCTAAAATGTAGGACTATCACAAATCAGATATAGATAAACCTTTTACAGAACATAAAACCTATAAATAATAAATAACATCAAAATGAAAGTAAAAAATATTTGATATGGCTGACTGGGTAATAAAGTAAAGCCAGAAACTACTATAACATCGAAATGTGGAGAATCTGTCATTCCATCTGCACTTACCCTGGAGGCACCAGCCAATCTCTGGGTTTTAGCCAAGTATCTTTAGGCCAGAACTAGGTAGGAGGTGGGATCAAATCCTGGAGGCTAGGGTTCTACAAGGCAGATACCCTCAGTGAATAAATTAGGAGGAAAAAAATGCCACTGTGTAGAGAGCGATACAGGACAAGGTATGTGTCTCAGCCTTGGCTATGGATGCAATGAGACACAAAAAGGAATAGTAACTGCAAATGAGCACTCCCATGCGTCTGAAGAGGGAAACCACTCTATTGTATAGGTTGAAAGCTCAATCTAAATTTTTTTAAAGTTTTAATTTTTTTTAATTTTTATTTATTTATTTATTTATTTTTTATTATTTTTTTTAATAAACATGTATTTTTATCCCCAGGGGTACAGGTCTGTGAATCACCAGGTTTACACACTTCAAAGCACTCACCAAAACACATACCCTCCCCAATGTCCATAACCCTACTCCCCTTCTCCCAACCCCCTCCCCCCAGCAACCCTCAGTTTGTTTTGTGAGATTAAGAGTCACTTATGGTTTGTCTCCCTCCCAATCCCATCTTGTTTCATTGATTCTTCTCTACCCACTTAAGCCCACATGTTGCATCACCACTTCCTCATATCAGGGAGATCATATGATAGTTGTCTTTCTCTGCTTGACTTATTTCGCTAAGCATGATACGCTCTAGTTCCATCCATGTTGTCGCAAATGGCAAGATTTCATTTCTTTTGATGGCTGCATAGTATTCCATTGTGTATATATACCACATCTTCTTGATCCATTCATCTGTTGATGGACATCTAGGTTCTTTCCATAGTTTGGCTATTGTGGACATTGCTGCTATAAACATTTGGGTGCACGTGCCCCTTTGGACCACTACGTTTGTATCTTTAGGGTAAATACCCAGTAGTGCAATTGCTGGGTCATAGGGCAGTTCTATTTTCAACATTTTGAGGAACCTCCATGCTGTTTTCCAGAGTGGCTGCACCAGCTTGCATTCCCACCAACAGTGTAGGAGGGTTCCCCTTTCTCTGCATCCTCGCAATTTTTTTAAAGTTTTAATTTAAAATTCAGCTAGCTAACATACAGTATAATATTAGATTCTGGTGTAAAATATAGTGGTTCAGCACTTCCATACAACAACCAGTGATCATCACAGCAAGTGCACTCCTTACTCATCCCCCCACCCAACTCCCTTTTGGTAAACATCAGTGTGTTCTCTATAGTTAACAGTGTTTATGGTTTGCCTCTCTTTTTTCCTCCCTATGTTCATCTGTTTCATTTCTTAAATTCCACATATGAGTGAAATCATATTTATCTTTCTCTGACAATTTCACTTATCAGAATACACTTTAGCTCCATCAATGTCATTGCAAATAGTAAGATTTCATTCTTTTTAATGGCTGAGTAATATTCCTGTGTGTGTGTGTATGAGTGTGTGTGTGTACCCCACATCTTCTTTATCCATTCATCAATCACTTGAGCTGTTTCCATAATTTGGCGGTTGTTGATAACATTGTCATAAACATAGGGGTTCATGTATCTCTTTAAATTAGTATTTTTACATTCTTTGGGTAAACACAGTAGTGCAATTGCTAGGTGATAGGGTAGTTCTATTTTTAAGTATTTGAGGAACCTCCATACTGTTTTTCAGAGTGGCCACACCAGCTTGCATTCCTACCAACACTGAAAGAGGGTTCCCCTTTCTCTGCATCCTCACCAACACTTGTTTCTTGTTTTATATTAGCCATTCTGACTGGTGTGAGGTGATATCTCAATGTAGGTTTGATTTATATTTTCATCAAATCAGCGTGGTTGAGCATCTTTCATATGTCTGTTGGCCATCATTTTTGGAAAAAATGTCTATTCATGTCTTCTGCCCATTTTTTAACTGGATTGTTTGCTTTCTAAGTCTTGAGTTTTATAAATTCTTTATATATTTTGGATACTAACCCTTTATCAGGTATGTCATTTTCAAATACATTCTTGCATTCCAAGGTTTGCCTTTTAGTTTTGTTTTTTTCCTTCTCTCTACAGCTTTTTCTTCTGATGAGTCCCAATAGTTTATTTTGTCTCCTTTAGGATTTTAATGGTTTCCTGTCTCACATTCAGGTCTTTCATTCATTTTGAATTTAGTTTGTGTATGGTGTAAGAAAGTGGTCCACTTTCATTTTGCATGTTGCTGCCCAGTTTTCCCAACACCATTTGTTGAAGAGACTATCTTTTTCCCACGGGATACTTTTCCTGCTTTGCCAAGATTAGTTGACTATATAGTCTGATTCCTTTCTGGGTTTTCTAACTCTGTTCCTTGATCCATGTGTCTATTTTTGTGCCAGTATCATACTGTCTGGATCACTACAGCCAACCAAAAACCATAAGATACCCAGGAATAAACCTAACCAAAGATGTAAAAGTTTATACTCTAAAAACTACAAAACACTGATGAAAGAAATGGAAGAGGACACAAAGAAATAGAAAACATTCCATGCTCATCAACTGTAAGAACAAGTATTGTTAAAATGGCTATACTACCTAAAGCAATCTACACATTTAATGCAATTCCTACCCAAGAAGCCTCAACTTAAATTTTAACATGTTTCCAGATAGTTAATACCCCAAGAATCTGGCAAAAACCATGAGAGACTATGGACTCTGAAAAACAATCTGAGGGTTTTGAAGGGGCAGGGAGTGGGAGATTGGGGGAGCCAGGTGGTAGGTATTATGGAGGGCACGTATTGCATGGAGCACTGGGTGTGGTACATAAACAATGAACTCTGTTTACGTTGAAAAAATTAAAAAAAAAAAACAAATGCAAATTTGCTGAGAAATGTTTTAACCTTAGCTTTAAAGAACTGACCTAGAGTTAGAGCCCCAAAGAACAAGTACTCAAAAACAAACAAACAAGCAAACAAACAAACAAAACACCAACCAAAACCAGGATTAAAATAAGCAAATATGAACAAGGGTCAGCAAATAAAAAGACGACTGAATCAGAAAAAAAAACCCTGAAGACTGAAATGATCAGATACAGAATATTAAATGGACATCTACAATATGCTTAAAGAAATAAATGGGTACAGTAAATAGCAAGAAGAAAAGGCTATAAAAAATATCCAGGCTTAAAAAATAACCAAAGAATTCCTGATTTGTCTCTCATTATTTTCCCTTTGCTTGTTTTGTTTCTTAAATTCCACATATGAGGGAAATCATGTGGTATTTGTCTTTCTCTGACTGACTTATTCTATTTACTACAATACCCTCTAGTCCATCCATGTCATAAATGGCAAGATTTCGTCTTTTATGGCTGAATGATATTCCACTGTGTGTGTGTATATATAATGTGTGTATACATATACATACATACATACATACATACATACCACATCTTCTTTATCCATTCATCAATCAATAGACACTTGGGCTGCTTCCATAGCTTGGCTATTGTAAATAATGTTTCTATAAACATCAGGGTGCATGTATCCTTTTTAAATTAGTGTTCTTGTATTCTTTGGGTAATACTTACTATTGCAATTGCTAGATCAGACAGTTCTATTTTAACTGTCTGAGGAACCTCTACACTGTTTTTGACAATGGCCATACCAATTTCCATTCTCATAAGCAGTGTACAAGTGCTCCTTTTTCTCCATATCCTCACCAACATCTGTTGTTCTGGTGTTGCTGATTTTAGACATCAGACTCTTAATAATAGAGAACGAAATGGTTACCAGAGGGGAAGTGGGTGGCAGTGGGTAGGCCAAATAGGTGATAGAGATTGAGTCTGATTTTAGTTATCAGACTCTTAATTATAGAGAATAAAATGGTTACCAGAGGAGAAGTGGGTGGAGTGGATAGGTTAAAATGTAAATGTAAAAATGTAGGACTAAAAAAGATAAACCTTGCTTTAGGAATAAACTCCTACAGTAGTAAATATCATTCCTATTAAATAACAACAAAAAAGAAATAATGAGTAAACATTTAATCCATCATTTAAAAATATGCCAGGCACCATTCTAAACTTTTGTACCATTAAGTGACATGACAACCCTAGGAGGTAGACACCATTATTATCTCCTAGAAGGAAAATAAGAGGCACAAAATCATTCAGCTATCAAGCTACCATGTTGCAGCACCAGGATTTGAACTCAGGAATATCCCTCCAGACTCCATGCACTTACATGCACTATACAAAGTCTCTCTGCTGAATTCCTCTCCTATGGACCCAAAATCTATGATGATGTAAGCACATATGTTCTTAATCCTTGGAAAATCAATATTCTTAGGATGACCATAAAAAATGGATTTTATATCTTCTGTTCTGTAAGTGGGCCTCAACATGACATCCCACCTTCAATTTACAGATTTAATCTTCCAAAGATTAGAAAGACACTATATAGCAGAATTTAGAGAGCTGTGCCTTATTTCTAATAAAATCTAGGAACTGCTATAAATATTGGGGTACAGATGGCCCTTCTTTTCACTACATCTGTATCTTTGGGGTAAATACCCCAATGTTTATAGCAGCAATGGCCACGGTTGCCAAACTGTGGAAAGAACCAAGATGCCCTTCAACGGACGAATGGATAAGGAAGATGTGGTCCATATCACTATGAAGTATTATGCCTCCATCAGAAAGGACGAATACCCAACTTTTGCAGCAACATGGACAGGACTGGAAGAGATTATGCTGAGTGAAATAAGTCAAGCAGAGAGAGTCAAGTATCATATGGTTTCACTTATTTGTGGAGTATAATAAATAACATGGAGGACAAGGGGAGATGGAGAGGAGAAGGGAGTTGGGGGAAATTGGAAGGGGAGGTGAACCATGAGGGACTATGGACTCTGAAAAACAACCTGAGGGGTTTGAAGGGGCGGGGCAGGGGGTGGGAGGTTGGGGGAACCAGGTGGTGGGTATTAGGGAGGGCATGGATTGCATGGAGCACTGGGTGTGGTGCAAACACAATGAATACTGTTATGCTGAAAATAAATAAAAAATTATAGAGGGCATGGATTGCATGGAGCACTGGGTGTGGTGCAAAAATAATGAATACTGTTATGCTGAAAATAAAAAATAAATTAAAAAAAATTTTAATCATAAAAAAATCTAAGAACTGTTCATTTTTTAGGGATTCCTGAAAAAAATTTCAAAACCTCTTATTCAATACAAAGTAGAATTATTAAAAAGCCTATCTTTATGCTCTATGTTCTATTAGAAATGTGAGTAATATCTTCCTATAACATGAAAATATTGGTGCATTAAGGTATAAAATTCTATCACAAGGAAAAGTAAAGTACAGGGTAAACTTCATTACAGATACCCACTTAAATAAACATGAGTTTTTAACATGAAATTAAAAATTCTAATATCATGTCATCCTAAAATAGTACAAATAAATGGTTAAACAATTTAGCTACAATTATAAAAATGCTTCAGTTATACACCTAAGGGAAAATTCATAGTCCAAAATTAATACAAGTACACATCCTTTTATATTTAATTTATAATGTTTTTTTTTTTTTAAGTAGGTTCTGTGTCCAACATGGGTCGTGAACTCACAACCCAGAGATCAAGAGCCACATGCTCTACTGACTGATCCAGACAGGCACCCCTATAGCATCATCTTAATAGACAGTATAATTGGTTGTTAAACACACTCATAGAACAAGACAGGGAACAACAAATGTTGGCAAGGATATGGAGAAAGGGGAATCCTCTTACACTGCTGGTGGGAACGCAAGCTGGTAAAGTCACTCTGGAAAACCATATGGAGGCTCCTCAAGATGTTAAAAATAGAGCTACCCTATGACTCAACAATTGCACTACTGGGCATTTACCCCAAAGATGCAGATGTAGTGAAACAAAGGAACAGATATACCCCAATGTTCATAGCAGCAATGTCCATAGTAGTCAAACTGTGGAAAGATTTGAGACATCCTTCAACAGATGTATGGCTAAAGAAGATGTAGTTCATATATAGAATGGAATATTACCGGGAGCCATCAGAAAGGATGAATATCTACCATTTACACTGACATGGGTGGAACTGAAGGGATTATGCTAAGTGAAATAACTCAAACAGAGAAACACAATTATCATGTGCTTTCACTCAGATGTGAAACATAAGGGATAGTACAGAGCAAAATAAGGGTGGGGGGAATACTGAATGGGAAGAAATCAGAGAGAGAGAGAGAAACTGTATAAGACTTTTGACTCTGGGAAACTAATTATGTACTATATGGTAACTAACAAAACATAATAAATAAATAAATTTAAATTTAAAATAATTTTTAAAAAGAAAATGAAAACAACTATATACACTTTTTTGATAAAGATTTCTTGTTGTTGGAAAATTTTCCTTTTTCCACTGCTATAATAACTCTAAAAATGAAGAATAAAGATAATTCTGTCTAATAAATTTATTTTCTAGTTTTATTAATAATTGACCTCAATTGCTACGTTGGCAATTGGGGATCTGTGTGTGATTTTTTTTTAAAGACTTTTTTATTGTTTAGACAGAGGGAGAGGAAGAAGCAGACTCCCCACTGAGTGGGGACCCCCCCTTGTGGGCCTCCATCCCAGGACCCTGGGATCATGACCTGAGCAAATGCTTAACCAACTGAGCCACCCAGGCACCCCTGTGTGTGATTTCTAATGTGCTTTCGTTTAAAAAAAAAAAAAATGTACTTGCAGCATAAATATTTAAAAGTTCACAATCTTATTTTAGACAGGAATGAGTATGATGTCACCGTTTTCCCATAAATGATGGTTTTCATATCAAAATAAGGCTACTAGAATGGGAGATTAAGGTTTTAACTGCCTCGGAGGAATGGAGGCTTTTCTATCCTGGCTCAAGTATACATACACTCTTATCTAAGCACTCTATTCTTTATACAAATGAAGTCCACTTCATTGAGTCTATTTATTTCTCTACAGAGAGAAGCTTCTTAAGTGATGAAACTGCTGTCATTCTAAATATTACCTATATCAGAAAATAGATGTCAATTCCGTATACCCGAAGAGACATATAATTAATATCAAAAACAAGATAATATAGTCAACACTGATTTAGTGCTTGAAGCCTTATACGCAATTTTATTTAATCTCTAACAACTCTCTGAAAAAGTTTTTCGTGTATACGTGGTTATTATAAATCTAAGACTTAATAAGAAACCTAACAGAGAAGGTGAAACGTTCAAATTTGAGAGCATGTCCAAAGCCCTTCCTCTATAATTTAATATATACTTGCTGATACTGTGACAAAAGATAAACATAGCAAATTAACTAGTATAATCTCCTACCTTAATCTCTTGCATATATATCTTATTCAATTAACACTATTAGAATTATTTCACAGTATCATTCATTATTTATTTAAATGAAAGTTTTACGGGGCACCTAGGTAGCTCAGTGGGTTAAAGTCTCTGCCTTGGGCTTGGGTCATGATCTCAGGGTCCTGGGATCAAGCCCCACATCCGGCTCTCTGCTCAACAGGGAGCCTGCTTCCTCCTCTCTCTCTGCCTGCTTCTCTGCCTACTTGTCATCTCTGTCTGTCAAATAAATAAATAAAATCTTAAAATTATTTTTAAAAATGAGTTTTATTTTTTCCTAAAAATGATATATATTAACCATTCAAAAATTTTAAAATAGATTAAAAAAAGACTAACATTTTGGTCCCTCAATTAATCTTCATTAAAATTATGATGCATTTTCTTCATGTGTTTTCCAAATATATTTTCATAATACAGGTGAGATTATAATTTATACAAAATTTCTACATAAATTCACTTTATTATATAATATACTATTTAAATTTTTCTGTGGCTCTTTAGATGTAAGCACTAACTCATTTATGTTTTAACTGGACCACAGTTAGCACATTTGGAGAAGTAAATTTGTTTTTGCTAGTGCAAATGCTGCTTCTATGTAAGTATTTATGAAATAAAGACTCACTCTTTTCTCATATTGAACATTATTATCTTAAAACAAGTTCCCAGAATTAGAATAACTTTTATTACTTTAAAATCTGAAGAATTTTAAGGCTTTTCCTAAATTATTCTTCAGATGTGCTAACTAAAATTTGGTACCCAGCAGCAAAGAATGAAGAAATTCAATAGTAGAATTCAATAGTAGAAGATGGTTTTCTTTCTTTTCTTTCTCTTTTCCTTTTTTCCTTCCTTCCTTTCTTTCTTTTATGGAACTGGAGGGGATTATGCTAAGTGAAATAAGCCAAACACAGAAAGACAATTATCATATGGTTTCACTCATATGTGCTACATAAGGAATAGCACAGAGGACCAAGAAAGGGAGGGAAAACCGAATGGGAAGAAATCAGAGAGGAACACAAACCATGCGAGACTCTGGACTCTGAAACAAACTGAGGGTTACAGAGGGGAGGTGGGGGAGGGGGAATGGGATAACTGGGTGATGGGTATTAAGGAGGGCATGTGTTGTGATGAGCACTGGGTGTTATATGCAACTAATGAATCACTGACCACCACATCAAAAAGTAATGTTGTGTCATATGTTGGCTAACTGAACATAATAAAAAAATAAAAATAAAAATAAATTTACTTTCTTGCCTGTTAATTTGAAGGAGAATATCTGGGAATGGTTAGGGTTATCTAATCATCTCACTGATTTAATTTACATCTCTTACTAGTGAGACTGAGTATTACCTTAATGTATTGTTTTGTGAATGGCTTGTACCTTTGCTGATTACCTACTGGTATTCTTCCTAGTTTTCCTATTGATTTTTATGTACTCTATACAGAAAGATGTTAATCTTTATAGTTATCTATGTTGAGAATTTTTTCTCAGTTTACTCTTCATCACTTAATTTTCTTTTGTTTTCAGAATCAGATAAACTAGACTTGATTTGTTTGATTATGTTAGTCACCATATACTACATCATTAGGGTTTAAAAATCTTTTTTATTATTTTTATTAACATACAATGTATTATTTGCCCCAAGGGTACAGGTCTGTGAATCGTCAGTCAGGCTTACACATTTCACAGCACTCACCATATCACATATCCTCCCCAATGTCCATAACCCCACCACACTCTCCCTACCCCTTCCCCCTCCCCACCCGCAACCCTCAGTTTGTTTTGTGAGATTAAGAGTCTCTTACAGTTTTTTTGATGTAGTGTTTCAATACTCATTGTTTTCATGTAACCCCCAGTTCGCCATGCAATACGTGCCCTCCTTAATACCCATCACCAGGCTAACCCATTCCCCCACCCCTTCCCTCCAAAACCCTCAGTTTATTTCTCGGAGTCCATTAGACTTTAAAAGTTGTTAACCTAGCTTCATTCTGGTTTAAGTATACTCTTTCTCAGAGGACAGCTAGGTTTCTAGCTACTTGCCTTTTGTAAAGTTAGATTAAGAACTATATGGCTTGAAATTAAGTAGGGAAAACAAAGGGAGAATGTTCAGCTCTCTTACTAATTTCAGTAATAAAACAAATTTTTATTCTCTTCCACTAGAAAGAGTCATTTGGAGAAGATGTGTATTCATTTGTTTTGAATTTCACTGGCTACATGACTGGCCTCCTACGTGCATTCAGAATAAGATCAATCATTTGGCAGTTGTCATATTAACAATACTTTTTAAAGAATTAAGCAGAAACACTGCAATTTGTTAAAATGGCAAAGAAAGACAACATTCCAACATTCCACTCATCAGAAGGCAAATTTAAAAATTACCATGGCAATTTCAAACTTTAGGTATAAAATATTTTTTAAAAAAATACTGTTAGCAGTTGTCCTCTTTCCAACACATACTCCCACTTTCAAGTTTTTCCATGTCTCTAGAAAATCAGTGAATATACTGGCCTCAAACCACACCTGAAAGAGTTTTCAAATTTTAAATATTCTAAGCTACTGCATCAAATAGCAACTCTAATTTATTCAGAACATTTCTGATCCTGAATCTTTGATGACTGTAGAGCTGCAATACCAAATCCAGAATGCCTGTGCTCACTTGAAAAAGAAATAAATGTGCATTTTGTTTAAAACACCATTATTTTCCCCCTTTTTTCAAGTTTTTATTTAAATTCAGGTTAGTTAACATATAGTGTAATATACTGGTTTCAGGTGTAGAATTTAGTGATTCAGCACTTTCATACAACACCTGGTGCTCACAATCACCTATTTAACCCATTCCCCCATCCACTTCCCATCCAGTAACCATCAGTTTGTTCTCTACAGTTTTCTTTCTTAAATTACACATATGAGTGACATCATATGGTATTTGTCTTTCTCCAACTTATTTTGCTTAATACTTTTTCGCTCCATCCATGTCATTGCAAATGGCAAAATTTTATTTTTCTGATGGCTGAGTAATATTCCATTGTATATAGTCCCTACATCTCCTTTATCCATCCATCACTCAATGGACATTTGGGCTCTCTCCATAGTTTGGCTATTGTTGATAATGATGCTGTAAACATCAGGGTGCATGTACCCCTCTGAATCAGTATTTTGTAGTACTGCAATTGCTGAATCAGTATTTTTGTGGTAGTGCAACTGCTGGATCATAGGGTACTTCTATTTTTAACTTATTAAGGAAACTCCATACTGTTTTGCAGAGTGGCTACACCAATTTGCATTCCCACCCAACAGTGTAAAAGTGTTCCCTTTTCTAGATATGTCTCCTGAGGCAAGAGAAACAAAAGCAAAAATAAACTATTGATATTTCATCAAAATGAAAATCTTCTGTACAGCAAAGGAAACAACCAACAAAACTGAAAGGCAACCTATGGGATGGGAGAAGATATTTGCAAACTGCATATCTGGTAAAGGATTAGTATTCAAAATGTATAGGAACTTCTAAAAATCAACACCCCCAAAATTAATAACCTAATTAAAAGATGAGCAGAAGACATGAATAGACATTTTTCTAAAGAAGACTTACAGATGGCCAACAGATAAGAAATGTTGCTCAACACCAATCATCAGGAAAATACAAATCAAAACTATAGTGAAGTATCACCTCATGCCAGTTAGAAGGACTAAAATCAATAACACAAGAAACAACAGGTGTTGGCTAGAAAGAAGTAACTATCACCAATGCCAAAGAGGTTACTGCCTGTGTTCTCCTCTAGGATTTTTATGGATTCAGGTCTCATATTTTGTCCTTTAACCAAATAGCATTGTTTTAAAATTTTGGTTTCCAATTTTTCATTGCTAATATATGGCAATAAAATTAGTTAACTGACTGAAAGAAAAAGAGACTTTCTGAGTTGCTATGCTGGAACTGCAAACTCAATTGTTTTAGGAGTATCTTTGGTACATTCTAGTGGGTTTTGTTGTTTGAAGATTCTTTGAGATTCCCTATGTAGCCAATTCTGATCGGTGCAAGGTGCTATCTCACTGTAGTTTTGATTTGTATTTTCTGCAAATATATCTGGTCTGAAAATAGGACCAGCTTTTTTCTTCATTCTAATCTGTATGTCTCTTCTTTCTTTTCTTTGCCTTACTGCACTGGTGAATACTTCCGGTATTAAGCTGACAAAATGTTAAAAAGCAGACATCCTCACCTTGCTCCCCAAAGCAGACTTTCACCATTAAGTATGACATTTGCTGTAGGTTTTCATAAATGCCCTTTCTCAGGGTGAAAAAGTCCCCTTTATTCCTAGTTTGCTGAAAGTTTTCATCATGATAGAGTGTTGGATTTTCTCAAATGCCTTCCTGACAATGATATGATCATATGGTTTCACTTACTTGTGGAGCATAAGGAATAACTAGAAGGACATTAGGAGAAGGAAAGGAAAAGTGACTTGGGGGAAAACGGGGGGGTGGGGAGATGAACCATGAGAGACTGTGGACTCTGAGAAACAAACTGAGGGTTTTGGAGGGGAGAGGGGTGGGGGGTTAGGTGAGCCTGGTGGTAGGTATTCAGGAGGGCACTTATTGCATGAAGCACTGGCTGTGGTGCATAAACAATGAATCTTGGAACACTGAAAAAAATAAAATAAAATTAAAAATAAAAGAAAATACAAATCGAAACCATAATCAGATATCACCTCACACCTCTCAGAATGGCTAAAATTAACAACACAAGAAACAAAGGTGTTGGCAAGGATGCAGAGAAAAGGGAACCTTTTTGCATTGTTGGTGGGAATGCAAACTGGTACAACAACTCTGGAGAACAGTTTGGAGGTTCCTCAAAAAGTTAAAAATAGAAATGCCCTATGATCCAGCATCTGCACTACTAGGTATTTACCCAAAGGATACAAAAATACTGATTCAAAGGGGTAGATGTTTATAGCAGCACTATCAATAATATCCAAACTATGGAGAGAGCCCAAATATCCATCGAATGATGAATGGATAAAGAACATATGGTGTACGTGTGTGTACACACACATACACACAATGGAATATTACTCAGCCATCATAAAGAATGAAATCTTGCCATTTGCAATGACATGAATAGAGCTAGAGTGTATTACGGTGAGTGAAATAAATTAGTCAGAGAAAGACAGATACCATATGACCTCACTCATATGTGGAATTTAAGGGGAAAAAAACCCAGAAGAACATATGGGAAGGGGAAAAAGAAAAAAAAGAGGGAGGGAAATAAGCCATAAGAGACCCTTAATGAGAGGGGCGCCTGGGTGGCTCAGTGGGTTAAGCCACTGCCTTCAGCTCAGGTCGTGATCTCAGGGTCCTGGGATCGAGCCCCGCATCGGGCTCTCTGCTCGGCGGAGAGCCTGCTTCCTCCTCTCTCTCTTCCTGCCTCTCTGCCTGCTTGTCATCTCTCTCTGTCGAATAAATAAATAAAATCTTTGAAAAAAAAAAAGAGACCCTTAATGAGAGAGAACAAACAGAATTGATGGAGAGACGTGGGTAGGAGATGGGCTAGATGGGTGATGGGTATTAAGGAGGGCAGTCAAGCTGATGAGAACTAGGTATTGTATATAAGAGATGAATTCTACTCCAGAAACCAACATTGCACTGTATGTTAGCTGAGTAAAATTTAAACATTTTTTTAAAAAATGTGAAAAAAAGAGTGCACTTATGATAAGCACAGAGTAATGTATAGAGTTGTTGTATCACTATCTTACACATCTGAAACCAATCTAACACTATATATTAATTAAATTGAAATTTAAAAATACATAAAATTTTACAATACACATATATGTATATACAACATACATATGTATTTCAAATACATAAATACAGCAGTGCATATATACAAAGATTTTTTTCTTTTGTTTTAATTTTCAGAAGTTTAACAACAATGTGACTATGCATGGATTTCTTTAGGTTTATCCTGTTTGGAGTTTACTCAGCTTCTTGAGTCTGTAGATTTAAGTCTTTTGCCAGATTTGGGAAGATTTAAGCTATTCTTCAAAAAATTTTTAGGTCCACATTCTGTCCTTTCTGTCTAGTGCTCTAATGCCTCAAATATTAGATATTTTATTATTGACCCACAGGTCTCAGAGGCTAAGCTTACTTTTCCATTTAGTTTCTCTCCATTATTCAGATTGAATAATTTCTACTGATCCATCTTTAAGTTCACTAATTCCTTCCTCTGTTTCTTCCACGCTGCTATTGAGCCTATCCAGTAATTTTTAAATTTTGGTTACTGTATTTTTCAGTTCTAAAATTTTCATTGGATTCTTTATGTTTTCTACTTCCATTGCTGCAGTTTACTATGTTTTCATTTGTTTCAAGAGTGTCTCTAGTTGCTTGGTGGAGCAATTTTACAAAAACAGCTTTAAGATCCTTGCTGATGATTCTAACATCTGTGTCCTTTCAAAATTGGCAACTGTTGATTATCTTATTTTATTAGAATTGAGATTTTCCTCATTTTTCATATGTGAAATGGACATTTTAAGTATTATGCTATGACATTCTGATTCCTATTTAAATCTTCTACAGGTGGTCAATCTGCTTCAGTTCAGAATGCAATCATAGGCTTACTTTTGTGGGCTGTAATTTAAATGTCAGTTTAGTATATAAAGTCCTTCCAGTGCTCTCCTGGTTTCCCCCATTAGTGTGTTACCTAGATAGCAGAACTCCACTTTACTTATACTCAGCATGGATTTGGGTGGAGAGAAGCACTGCCTCATTTCAGCAGGGCAAGGATGAAAAAGAGGGTACTCTTCACATCGTGTGCTAGAGAGGGATACTGTCTCATTAATGGGGAGGGGGTGAGAGTCAGTCCTGCCTACAGGTTCAGCTGGAGAGGGACCCACTTATTATTACAAGGGAAGTGGAAATCAAGAGTTCTAACCACAAGATCCTCTGTAGAGGGATGCTTCTTCCTTGCTTCAGAGCACAGGAGGAAGCCCACAGAACTCTGCAAAATAAGGGCATCACCTTGTTAACACTGGGTAGTTGTAAACTCCAGAGTCCCACCCACAGGCTCTGCTGGGGAAGGTGCCACCTTGCAAGTGCTGGGTGAAGTTGCAGTCAGAATCCTCCTGCAGGTCCCACTGAAGAGAAAGGCACTGCCTCATTACTGAAGTGGGGAGGGATAGAAGTCAAGAGTTTGGCCTGAAGCTCCACTGGAGAGGGACATCTTGTTACTGCAGGTGTGAGGAAAAGTGGGTATGAAAGATGGGAGTTCTGGTCACCAATTCCACTATTGTAATGCCTGTTTGGGTGGGTACAAGGGAGTGCAGCTTTTATTGCAATGTTCTGTAGAGAACAGAAAGGATAACTTAAAGTGTTTCTGTCTTGATCCTTTTGTAGTTCATAAGCATGAAGATCGGGTGTTCACACAGTTGTATGACACGTGCCTCACTCAAACCCTGTTACATCTGCACCCCGTCTGATGTGGAGGAAAAGGTTTCTGTCTTGCTGCACCAGCCTTTGCCAAAAAAGGGGTCTTTTTGGTGCTTTTTTGTTTGCACCTATTAGTATTTCCAGGTGGTGGGCTTCTCTAGAGCCCGAGCCATAGTATATGGGAGGCAAGAAAAAACAATCTGGGAATTCATTCAGTCCTTGAGTTCAAAGGTCCCTAGTCACTCCACTTTCTTTTCCTTTACTTTCAGAGTTTTCTGGTAGATGACTTATGAGTTTTGTTCAGGATTCTTGTTGTAATTAGTAAAAGGAGTATAACAGAATGTGCCTATTCCATCTTGATGAAATAACAGAACCCAAACCTTGTCACTTATTTCCAGCCCTGATGTTGTGTGTCCTATTGCTCTCTACTCTAAGTTTCCAGAGGACATGAACCACGTTTTTTATTAATCTTTCTATTAATTGTAGACTTAGCAAACCATGTCCTATATGGCATATCCTTTAAGTTTAGTGAATATAAGAATCTGTTGATAAAACTTCTCGGCCTTTACCCAACTTTATGTTCACAATGAAACTCTTAAGTTTGTTCATTCATTCAGGAAACACCTGTTTTATGAAAGCTTCTCAGGCGACAGCAGTGAGAAAGACAGCTACAATCCCTAATGTTATTCTACTGACTAGGATAGGGTAGAGGTACTGGAGGCATATGAATAATGTGCTCTCTTCAGACTGAATAACACTCATAACTGAAAATATGTTTCAGTTAATATAAGATCATACTTTGAAAATTGCAAATATTCAGAAGTCTAAAAATTTATAATTAGTATATGTAAGATAATTTTTTTTCACTTTTCTAATGGAACTTTAACGACCTAGTAAGCCAATTATCAATACTTACCACATAGAGTTGTTTCCACAGACTGGCCCATTCTTGTAGAGTTGCTGTAACCTCAGTCACAATAGAATCTTCAAGTGGAACCACAGTTTCATACTGCCTAGAACCAGAGCCACAACAACAGCCACATTATCTTTGATAAAATACCAGAATCCTATCTACTGACCTTTTCAATGTGTATAACTCAAAGTTAAGTTCATGCAAACATAAAGGAAAGCTATAACCAACTGACTGAAGATTATTTTGCCATAATATAGTGCAATAGTGTAAATGAACTGAATTCATGAAAAAAAAGTCCTTAAAAAAATTAAGGACTTGATATGGAAGTCCTTAATTTTACTTTTAGAAATACTGTCTTTAAAACAGACTTTTAAAAAGACCATTTTGAGCCTTTATCTTTAAAGAAAGACCATATATCACCTATGTCTTGCTTAAATTAATTTTTTAAATTATTTGTGTCCTTTAACATTTACTAGTAATGCAAATTAGTTCATAATCTTGACATAAAAGATCTAATGGAAATGGGGGAGGTAGGGAACCCAGACACTGGTTTTTGAAATATTTTATAAACTCTCCCTTATACTAGTATTGTGCTTTCTTAGAAAATTGTGTCAGTAGAGGAATTCTGGATCTGGTAGAGGAATTCTGATCCTCCTAAGGATCAGAAAGTTACGGGGATTCCCTCAGTCTACTGCATAAGCAGCATCTACTATGGTGCCAGTCCCTGTGTTAAACTGCCAAGGATTTATCAGTGAACAAAAGTGGACAGTGTCCCTATCTTCAGAGAGCTCTTGCTCTGGACAGAGAATCAACAATAATCACAACATACAGATATGAACAGTGATGAATCTAAGAAGGAAATTAAGGTGTAAAATCAGTGATTTTAACTGGGGGACATGATTTAAAAAGAAAAGGGATCGGTGAAATCTTCTCTAAACAAGTGTTAAGGTCCAAAAGATGCAAAAAGTTCATGACAAGAAATGTGTGTAGGGAGGAAGAGAAACAGATATGGTGCCACTTGCAGAGGAAACAGTATACAAGAAGCCACTGAAATGGGAAAGAATTTACATAAACAAGAGCTTTAAAAAGGCTGGACTCTAAGAAACAAATTGAGGGTTTTGTAGGGGAGGGGTTGGGGGGTTAGGTGAGCCTGGTGGTGGGTATTATGGAGGGCACATATTGCATGGAGCACTGGGTGTGGTACATAAACAATGAATCTTGGAACACTGAAAAAATAAAAATAAATTAAAAAAAAAAATAAAAAAGGTTGGTAACACTGAATCCAGCTCTCACGGGGCCTTTTCAAATGATACTAAACGTCCCAGATCTTAACTCAAGTAAAATGAATGACAAGGTATTGAAAGGTTGTTCAAAATACGGGCATGACTTGATAATATTTTTACAATGTCTATGCCAATTGTAAGGGATAATGAAATACTCTCTGGACTAAAAATTTATATACTGGTATGCTAAAGTGATTGAAACACAGTAATTCTTATTTGTTAGCCAAAGCCAACAACTTGGAAAGCAAAAGAAGTTTATTTCACAAAATTTGCATTATGTAGGGAGGAGGAGTCAAGATGGCGGAGAAGTAGCAAGCTGAGACTGCTTCAGCTAGCCGGAGATCAGCTAGATAGCTTATCTAAAGATTGCAAACACCTGAAAATCCATCGGCAGATTGAAGAGAAGAACAACAGCAATTCTGGAAACAGAAAAACAACCACTTTCTGAAAGGTAGGACCGGCGGAGAAGTGAATCCAAAGCGACGGGAAGATAGACCCCGGGGGGAGGGGCCGGCTCCCGGGAAGCGGCGGAGCAACCGCGCACAAAATCAGGACTTTTAAAAGTTTGTTCCGCTGAGGGACATCGCTCCAGAGGCTAAACCGGGGCGAAGCCCACGCGGGGTCAGCGTGGCCTCAGGTCCCGCAGGGTCACAGAAGGATCGGGGGTGTCTGAGTGTCGCAGAGCTTGCGGGTATTGGAACGGGAAAGCCGGCTACAGAGACAGAGCCGACAGTAAGCTCACAGCTCGGGGTTACCTTGAACCGGTCGCAGGCTCGGTGAGCTCGGAGCGCGGCCGGAGGTCAGGCAGATGGGAGTAACTGGGCGCGGTTCTCTGAGGGCGCACTGAGGAGTGGGGCCCTGGGCTCTCGGCTCCTCCGGGCCGGAGAACAGGAGGCTGCCATTTGTATTCCCGTCCTCCGGAACTCTACGGAAAGCGCTCAGGGAACAAAAGCTCCTGAAAGCAAACCCAAGCGGATTACTCACCCCGGCCCCCGGTAAGGGCGGTGTAATTCCGCCTGGGGCAAAGACACTTGAGAATCACTACAACAGGCCCCTCCCCCAGAAGATCAACAAGAAATCCAGCCAAGACCAAGTTCACCTACCAAAGAGTGCGGTTTCAATACCAAGGAGAGCAGCAGAATTCCAGAGGAGGAGAAAGCCAAGCACGGAACTCATGGCTTTTTTCCTGTGATTTTTTTTAGTCTTGCAGTTAATTTAATTTTTTCTTTTTCATTTTTTTTTTTTTTCTTCTCGCCTTCGGGTAAAAATTTTTTTTTTTTAACTGTTACCTTTTTCTTTTTTAACGATTTTTTACTAGTTTATCTAATATATATATTTTTTCTTTTTTACATTTTTCTCAGGTGTTTTCTTTTCTTTAAAAAATTTTTTTTCTTTTCTTTTTCTTTTCTTTTCTTTTTTCTTTCTTTCTTTTTGAACCTCTTTTTATCCCCTTTCTCCCCACTCACGATTTTGGATCTCTTCTAATTTGGTTAAAGCATACTTTCCTGGGGTTGTTGCCACCCTTTTAGTATTTTACTTGCCCCTTCATTTACTCTTATCTGGCCAAAATGACAAGACGTAAAAATTCAACACAAAAAAAAGAACAAGAGGCAGTACTGAAGGCTAGGGACCTAATCAATACAGACATCGGTAATATGTCAGATCTAGAGTTCAGAATGACAATTCTCAAGGTTCTAGCCGGGCTCGAAAAAGGCATGGAAGATATTAGAGAAACCCTCTCGAGAGATATAAAAGCCCTTTCTGGAGAAATAAAAGAACTAAAATCTAACCAAGTTGAAATCAAAAAAGCTATTAATGAGGTGCAATAAAAAATGGAGGCTCTCACTGCTAGGATAAATGAGGCAGAAGAAAGAATTAGTGATATAGAAGACCAAATGACAGAGAATAAAGAAGCTGAGCAAAAGAGGGGCAAACAGCTACTGGACCACGAGGGGAGAATTCGAGAGATAAGTGACACCATAAGACAAAACAACATTAGAATAATTGGGATTCCAGAAGAAGAAGAAAGAGAGAGGGGAGCAGAAGGTATACTGGAGAGAATTATTGGGGAGAATTTCCCCAATATGGCAAAGGGAATGAGCATCAAAATTCAGGAGGTTCAGAGAACGCCCCTCAAAATCAATAAGAATAGGCCCACACCCCGTCACCTAATAGTAAAATTTACAAGTCTCAGTGACAAAGAGAAAATCCTGAAAGCAGCCCGGGAAAAGAAGTCTGTAACATACAATGGTAAAAATATTAGATTGGCAGCTGACTTATCCACAGAGACCTGGCAGGCCAGAAAGAGCTGGCATGATATTTTTAGAGCACTAAACGAGAAAAACATGCAGCCCAGAATACTATATCCAGCTAGGCTATCATTGAAAATAGAAGGAGAGATTAAAAGTTTCCAGGACAAAAAACAACTGAAAGAATTTGCAAATACCAAACCAGCTCTACAGGAAATATTGAAAGGGGTCCTCTAAGCAAAGAGAGAGCCTACAAGTGGTAGATCAGAAAGGAACAGAGACCATATACAATAACAGTCACCTTACAGGCAATACAATGGCACTAAATTCATATCTCTCAATGGTTACCCTGAATGTGAATGGGCTAAATGCCCCTGTCAAAAGACACAGGGTATCAGAATGGATAAAAAAACAAAACCCATCTATATGTTGCCTCCAAGAAACTCATTTTAAGCCCGAAGACACCTCCAGATTTAAAGTGAGGGGGTGGAAAAGAATTTACCATGCTAATGGACATCAGAAGAAAGCAGGAGTGGCAATCCTTATATCAGATCAATTAGATTTTAAGCCAAAGACTATAATAAGAGATGAGGAAGGACACTATATCATACTCAATTTTAAATATCTATGCCCCCAACGTGGGAGCAGCCAACTATATAAACCAATTAATAACAAAATCAAAGAAACACATCAACAATAATACAATAATAGTAGGGGACTTTAACACTCCCCTCACTGAAATGGACAGGTCATCCAAGCAAAAGATCAGCAAGGAAATAAAGGCCTTAAACGACACACTAGACCAGATGGACATCACAGATATATTCAGAACATTTCATCCCAAAGCAACAGAATACACATTCTTCTCTAGTGCACATGGAACATTCTCCAGAATAGATCACATCCTCGGTCCTAAATCAGGACTCAACCGGTATCAAAAGATTGGGATCATTCCCTGCATATTTTCAGACCACAATGCTCTAAAGCTAGAACTCAACCACAAAAGGAAGTTTGGAAAGAACCCAAATACATGGAGACTAAACAGTATCCTTCAAAGAATGAATGGGTCAACCGGGAAATTAAAGAAGAATTGAAAAAAATCATGGAAACAAATGATAATGAAAATACAACGGTTCAAAATCTGTGGGACACAACAAAGGCAGTCCTGAGAGGAAAATATATAGCGGTACAAGCCTTTCTCAAGAAACAAGACAGGTCTCAGGTACACAACCTAACCCTACACCTAAAGGAGCTGGAGAGAGAACAAGAAAGAAACCCTAAGCCCAGCAGGAGAAGAGAAATCATAAAGATCAGAGCAGAAATCAATGAAATAGAAACCAAAAAAACAATAGAACAAATCAACGAAACTGGGAGCTGGTTCTTTGAAAGAATTAATAAAATTGATAAACCCCTGACCAGACTTATCAAAAAGAAAAGAGAAAGGACCCAAATAAATAAAATCATGAATGAAAGAGGAGAGATCACAACTAACACCAAAGAAATACAAACTATTATAAGAACATACTATGAGCAACTCTACGCCAACAAATTTGACAATCTGGAAGAAATGGATGCATTCCTAGAAACATATAAACTACCCCAACTGAACCAGGAAGAAATAGAAAGCCTGAACAGACCCATAACCAGTAAGGAGATTGAAACAGTCATTAAAAATCTCCAAACAAACAAAAGCCCAGGGCCAGATGGCTTCCCCCAGGAATTTTACCAAACATTTTAAGAAGAACTAATTCCTATTCTCCTGAAATTGTTCCAAAAAATAGAAATGGAAGGAAAACTTCCAAACTCATTTTATGAGGCCAGCATCACCTTGATCCCCAAACCAGACAAGGATCCCATCAAAAAAGAGAGCTATAGACCAATATCCTTGATGAACACAGATGTGTAAATACTCAACAAAATACTAGCCAATAGGATTCAACAGTACATTAAAAGGATTATTCACCACGACCAAGTGGGATTTATTCCAGGGCTGCAAGGTTGGTTCAACATCCGCAAATCAGTCAATGTGATACAACACATCAATAAAAGAAAGAACAAGAACCATATGATACTCTCAATAGATGCTGAAAAAGCATTTGACAAAGTACAGCATCCCTTCCTGATCAAAACTCTTCAAAGTGTAGGGATAGAGGGCACATACCTCAATATCATCAAAGCCATCTATGAAAAACCCACCGCAAATATCATTCTCAATGGAGAAAAACTGAAAGCTTTTCCGCTAAGGTCAGGAACACGGCAGGGATGTCCATTATCACCACTGCTATTCAACATAGTACTAGAGGTCCTAGCCTCAGCAATCAGACAACAAAAGGAAATTAAAGGCATCCAAATCGGCAAAAAGAAGTCAAATTATCACTCTTCGCAGATGATATGATACTATATGTGGAAAACCCAAAAGACTCCACTCCAAAACTGCTAGAACTTATACAGGAATTCAGTAAAGTGTCAGGATATAAAATCAATGCACAGAAATCAGTTGCACTTCTCTACACCAACAGCAAGACAGAAGAAAGAGATATTAAGGAGTCAATCCCATTTACAATTGCATCCAAAACCATAAGATACCTAGGAATAAACCTAACCAAAGAGACACAGAATCTATACTCAGAAAACTATAAAGTACTCATGAAAGAAATTGAGGAAGACACAAAGAAATGGAAAAATGTTCCATGCTCCTGGATTGGAAGAATAAATATTGTGAAAATGTCTATGCTACCTAAAGCAATCTACACATTTAATGCAATTCCTATCAAAGTACCATCCATCTTTTTCAAAGAAATGGAACAAATAATGCTAAAATTTATATGGAACCAGAAAAGACCTCGAATAGCCAAAGGGATATTGAAAAAGAAAGCCAACGTTGGTGGCATCACAATTCCAGACTTCAAGCTCTATTACAAAGCTGTCATCATCAAGACAGCATGGTACTGGCACAAAAACAGACACATAGATCAATGGAACAGAATAGAGAGCCCAGAAATAGACCCTCAACTCTATGGTCAACTAATCTTCGACAAAGCAGGAAAGAATGTCCAATGGAAAAAAGACAGCCTCTTCAATAAATGGTGCTGGGAAAATTGGACAGCCACATGCAGAAAAATGAAATTGGACCATTTCCTTACACCACACACAAAAATAGACTCAAAATGGATGAAGGACCTCAATGTGTGAAAGGAATCCATCAAAATCCTTGAGGAGAACACAGGCAGCAACCTCTTCGACCTCTGCCGCAGCAACATCTTCCTAGGAACAACGCAAAAGGCAACGGAAGCAAGGGAAAAAATGAACTATTGGGATTTCATCAAGATCAAAAGCTTGTGTACAGCAAAAGAAACAGTTAACAAAACCAAAAGACAACTGAAAGAATGGGAGAAGATATTTGCAAACGACATATCAGATAAAGGACTAGTGTCCAGAATCTATAAAGAACTTAGCAAACTCAACACCCAAAGAACAAATAATCCAATCAAGAAATGGGCAGAGGACATGAACAGACATTTCTGCAAAGAAGACATCCAGATGGCCAACAGACACATGAAAAAGTGCTCCATATCACTCGGCATCAGGGAAATACAAATCAAAACCACAATGAGATATCACCTCACACCAGTCAGAATGGCTAAAATCAACAAGTCAGGAAATGACAGATGCTGGCGAGGATGCGGAGAAAGGTGAACCCTCCTACACTGTTGGTGGGAATGCAAGCTGGTGCAGCCACTCTGGAAAACAGCGTGGAGGTTCCTCAGAATGTTGAAAATAGAACTTCCCTATGACCCAGCAATTGCACTATTGGGTATTTACCCTAAAGATACAAATGTAGTGATCCAAAGGGGCACATGCACCCGAATGTTTATAGCAGCAATGTCCACAATAGCCAAACTATGGAAAGAATCTAGATGTCCATCAACAGATGAATGGATCAAGAAGATGTGGTATATATACACAATGGAATACTATGCAGCCATCAAAAGAAATGAAATCTTGCCATTTGCGACAACATGGATGGAACTAGAGCGTATCATGCTTAGCGAAATAAGTCAAGCGGAGAAAGACAACTATCATATGATCTCCCTGATATGAGGAAGTGGTGATGCAACATGGAGGCTTAAGTGGGTAGGAGAAGAATCAATGAAACAAGATGGGATTGGGAGGGAGACAAACCATAAGTGACTCTTAATCTCACAAAACAAACTGAGGGTTGCTGGGGGGAGGGTGTTTGGGAGAAGGGGGTGGGATTATGGACATTGGGGAGGGTATGTGCTTTGGTGAGTGCTGTGAAGTGTGTAAACCTGGTGATTCACAGACCTGTACCCCTGGGGATAAAAATATATGTTTATAAAAAATAAAAAATTTAAAAAAAATTGCATTATGTATTGTCTTTGCACAGGAAGAAGCTGACAAACCACCATTGAGAGATGACTCAGTACATTAATACTGACTGTCAATGAATAGTTACTTGATGATCTTTTATAGTGTTATTGTTTTATATTATCTGCTTTATTCCAGCAGATGAAAACAATCTTCTCGGATTGATTTCAGAGCACTATCCATATTCATCAAATTTATAAGCTGATAAAAATAAAAGTTTTCATCAGGTGCTTGTTAAAAGTAAAGTGTGATACATTTTTTTCCTTGTGCCAAGAGCATCCAAGGTAGTAATTCCTAGACTCAACTTTACCAATTATTTCAAGTACTACTATAATATTTTTGAAATGAATGGTTTACTTTAATTTTTTAAAAAACAATAAGTCATATTGAATTTCTAGATGGAGAGTAAGCCAATGGCAAAAGCCAGATCTGAAAAAGAGTAAGTCTTTTTAAAAAAATTTTTTTTATTTTCAGCATAACAGTATTCATTATTTTTGCACCACACACAGTGCTCCATGCAATCCGTGCCCTCTCTAATACCCACCACCTGGTTCCCCCAACCTCCCACCCCATGCCGCTTCAAACCCTCAGATTGTTTTTCAGAGTCTATAGTCTCTCATGGTTCACCTCCCCTTCCAATTTCCCCCAACTCCCTTCTCCTCTCTAATTCCCCTTGTCCTCCATGCTATTTGTAATGCTCCACAAAGAAGTGAAACCATATGATAATTGACTCTCTCTGCTTGACTTATTTCACTCAGCATAATCTCTTCCAGTCCCTTCCATGTTGCTACAAAAGTTGGGTATTCATCCTTTCTAATGGAGGCACAATACTCCATAGTGTATATGGACCACAACTTCCTTATCCATTCGTCTGTTGAAGGGCATCTTGGTTCTTTCCACAGTTTGGCGACCGTGGCCCTTGCTGCTATAAACATTGGTGCAGCCACTTTGGAGAACAGTGTGAAAAAGAGTAAGTCTTAATGACTGCCAGACAAAAATGAATAAAAAGTTTTATTTCTTCAAACTACTGGATAACTAGTATAAACATTAATTTCTGAAATTATTTTTATATACTATATATTAAGAGTGCTATAAAGATAATTAGGAGATTTATAGAAACAACCAGGGAGATCATAACCCTAATAACAAAACTTAAATGTAAAGCACAAATAGGTGCTGTGTGACATCAACTGTAAGTTCTAATGCAGTTTGGAAGGAAAAGATTCACTTTTACCTGATGATTAGATACAGCTTCATGAAGGAAGTGATGTTCCTAAAGAAAGCTTAGTTTTGAAAGGCAAAGAGATGGATAAAGAGGCTCTAATAAGCTATGAAGAAAGGTACAGAAAAAATAATGAGCAAGAAGTATAGAAAGAGGATTCATGTTGAGAACATGGGAAACTGAAAAGACAGAAAGGTGTTGTCAGGGCAGGGCTAAGAGATTTAAATTTGACCCTATGGAAAGAGTCATGGGACATTTATAAGAGTGTTGTGTTTTAGTAGAATTAACACAGAAATGACACATGGTATAAAGTGGAAAGTTTCGTCTATTATATGTTCAGTTATTTTAAATAGGGAGATCTATGGGAAATTTGCAATGTTCCTATTTTAAAATTATAAGGCTTTGGACTCACCTCAATTTAACTAATCTAAGTTGAAACTAAAACTGACTTATTTTTCTTAGATCATAATACACAACCAATATCCTAAAAATTTTTAAAATTCAGATATAGTATTATCACAAACATACTGTCCAACAGGCCAAGTTTAAAAACAACAACAACAAACTGCTACTGTACCTCACTAGAACCATGGCTTTTAGCAAGCTCTAGGGCTAAAGAGATTGGGCCTAAAGCGTCCCTTCCTCCCTTCAGTCTAAGTTCAGGATTTGCCAAAGCCCCAATATAGCTATGGAGAAGGAGATCTAAAATGCTCTTGTAGCACTTTGTTCTACATGGGGCCTTGGGAGTAGGCAGAGGTAGCTGCATAAGCACAAGACAGATATGCTCAGAGGGAGAGAAGGAAGGGAAAAACAAAATCTCTCACTTCTAAAAATCAAGATTCTAAAACATATGAAAATATAATGATCAAGATTTTAAAATAATCTTTAAAAATCTTTTCAGAATTTTAGAAGTCTGACAAACATTTTTATATCTTTAAAATGTTTAAAGAAATGATTAACTTCCATTTAAAAAAGAAAAGTATGAAACACAAGCAAGCACAAATAAAACAAAAGCCAATGAATATGCAAAAGAACTAACTAGAAATTTTCCAAAAGAAAAGTATTATAAACAAAGTGTTCATTGATGACTGAATAGAATAATGAAATGGAACATGCATATATAAGGGAATATTATTCAACATTTAAAGTAAGTGAAATCTTTTTAAAAGATTTTATTTATTCATGAGACAGAGGGGCAGAGGTCAAGAAGCAGGATCTGAGCAGAGCAGGGAGCCTGATGCAGGACTTGATCCCAGGACCCCAGGATCATGACCTGAGCTGAAAGCAGACAACTCAACGAACTGAGCCACTCTGGTGCTCTAAAATAAATGAAATTTTGATGCTATGTTACATGCTATAACATGGATGAGCTTTGAAAACACTAAGTAAAATAAAAGCTAAGTAAAATAAGCCAGACACAAAAGGGCAAATATTGCATGATTCCATTACATGAGGTACGTAGAATAGGAAAATTCACAGATAGATAGAAATATTTATTTATAGATAGAGAGCTAGAAAGAAGAACAATTCTCAAGGACTGAGGAAGGGGAAAATGGGGAGTTACCTGTTAAAGAGTTACAGAGTCCCTGTTTGGGATGATGAAAAATTCTGGAATTGAATACTCATGAAGGCTGCATAACATTATGAATATACTTAATTCCACTGGATTATACTCTTAAAAATGGTTAAAATGTTAACTTTTGGGGGAGTCCCTAGGTGGCTCAGTGGGTTAAAGCCTCTGCTTCAGCTCAAGTCATGATCCTGGGGTCCTGGGATCAAGCCCCACATTGTGCTCTTTGCTCAGCGGGGAGCTTGCTTCCTCCTCTCTCTATCTGCCTGCCTCTCTGCCTACTTGTGATCTCTCTCTCTGTCAAATAAACAAAATATTTTTTTAAAATGTTAACTTCTTTGTTATGAATGTTTTACCACTATTTTTAAGATATCCAAAAAATAATAGCAGTGGAAAAAAATAACAAACCTCAACAGAAATGATACATGCTGGACAGAGTTCAAGAGAAAATAAGTAGCAAGGTAATAATGAAAAAAATCACTCTAGAATGTAGGGCAGAACAAAAAAGTAACCCAAAGTATGAAAGAGTACTTAAGAGACATGAGGGAGAAGTCAAAGAATTCCAAACAACTCTTAACAGGATTACTAGGAGAAAAGAATTGCAGTGTTAGAGAAAATTGTGATTTTCTTTCCCTGAGCTCTCCAGCATAGTAACCCCCTTCATTTGGAAAAAACCCAAATGTAGCGACAGAGTTGCCTTCCACTACATAAGCAGAAAATAACAGATACTTGATTTCTCAGCCTCTCTATGACTATGGTATAGGCTTATAACCTGAGTGCCAGTTACTCAATTAGAAAGGAAAACCAATTACCCAAAGCAGCAGAGACTGCAAAGAAACCAACTTGGTGGAAGCCACAGTCATTTCCTGAGGCAACAGTCCTATGGAAGCATTCAGTTTTAAAATGGTGAGGGACTGGAGGAGGCAGAATTAAATATGGTAGTTAGAGGATAGGTCTCACTGAGATTTGAGAGAAGACCTGAAGGAAGTGACAGAGTCTTAGCCAGGCATAGTACTCCAAGCATAGGAAACAGCATGGAAAAAAATCTTAAGGCAGGAGTATACTTCATATGTTTGAATAAAAGCAAAGAAGCCAATGTAATTGAAGCCAAATGAGAAATAGGTAGAGTAGAAGGAGTGAAGCCAGGTCACATAAACTGGTAAATCTTTCTAAGAACTTTGATTTTTACCCTGAGTGAGATAGGAGCCACTGGGAAGTTTTAAACACAGGAGTAACATAATCTAACTTCTATTTTTAATTTTTATTATTTTTATATTTTATTGTGTTATGTTAGTCACCATACAGTACATCAAGAGTTTTTTTTTAAATTGCTCTGGCAGCTACGTCAAGAATAAACTGTAAGGGGACATGGGTAGAAGAGGGAGAGCAGTTAGAAGACACTGAAGTAATATAAGAAAGAAAGCATAATCATATAAAAGTCCCTCCTTTTTCCATGTCACGCTGTGACAAGTTAGGACATAAACTTGCCCTTCTTCTCTCAGCTGTTTAGTGCTGACAATGCACAACTCCACCCCACAGACCCTGAGATGCTCAAGTCCTTCATATTGTTCTTTGGCAGATGATTATCAATAATTCTTCCAATATTTCCATCATGAGCATCATTACTGATTCCCTTCCTACTCCCTCTCTCATCTATCTAACCATTTCAAGACCTCAAATCCCCAACCAGCTGTAGTGACAGTAATGACAAGGTTCCTAGAATACATGCAATAGAAATCCATACAACTATAAGCAAAGTCTGAGGTTGAGTTTGAGAGTAGTTTGCTAAACAGACCAACAATGATATCAAAGGCCAAAAAAAGTGGGGGGGCATGGATAAAAGGATGTCTTGGCCTACATGATCAAAAGCAAGAAGCCTTCTGGGTACTGCTGACTTACTGATTCTCCCTTTAACTCTATTTTAAACTAAGAGCTAAATAAATCTAGCAGATGAAGAATGGATAGAACAGATGATTTGATTTATTCTGTAGCATCTAATTGGAAGGATCATCTCTAGTCAGAAAACCAGGCCTGCAGAAAGCTAAATGCTCACTTTATTCATGTTCTGCATAAGATTTTAGATAGGGTGGTTGGTAGTTCAGTTGGTTAAGCCTCTGGCTCTGGATTTCAGCTCAGGTCATGATCTCAGGGTCATGGGATTGAGCCCCGAATTCAGCTCCATGCTCAGCATGGAATCTGCTTCTTTCTCTCTTTCCCTCTGCCCGTCTCTTCTCTTTCGTTCACGTGCTCTCACTCTCTCTCAAATAAATAAATAAATTTTTTAAAAAAACAAGTGTTCAGAGTAATCTTTTTTTTTTTTTTCAGTTTTGGCCCTCAAAGCCCAAAACCAAACTCTAGTTTTGATCCTAATGATTGCTGAATTGCAATGTCAGTTGAATTTAAGGCTTTTCCATAAATATGAAAATAAAAGCCTGGCTAATGACTTGGAAAGAATAGTAGAGATAAAAGTATAACACGGGACAACTTAAAAGGACCTAAATGTCACCCTTACTGAACACTTTGCAGTAGAAAAAGGCCCTCCTTCTCTACTGAAGAGGGTGTCCTTGCCTTCCGTAAAGACTTATAGATTGGCTCACCTAAATTAGTTATCTTTCAAAGGAAGCCAATTTTCTTTATGCCATTTATTCCCAACCCCAGTGTCCCATGAATTCAATCTGTTTCCTTCCCCAGCTTTCCTACAATGAATGTTGGTAAAAGGCACTGCAGCTATCACAGGCTTAACTCCATGGACTTTCCCTCATAAAGACTGACCTGGTTAGGATTCATCCCTGGGCTACAAGGATGGTTCAACATTCGCAAATCAATCAATGTGATACAACAAATTAATACGAGAAGAGAGAAGAACCATATGGTCCTCTCAATTGATAGAGAAAAAGCATTTGACAAAATCCAGCATCCGTTCCTGATTGAAACGCTTCAAAGAAAAGGGATAGAGGGAACATTCCTGAACCTCATCAAAACTATCTATGAAAGACCCACAGCAAATATCATCCTCAATGGGAAAAAGCTTGCAGCCTTCCCACTGAGATCAGGAACAAGACAAGGATGCCCACTTTCACCACTCTTGTTCAACATAGTATTAGAAGTCCTAGAAACAGCAATCAGACAACAAAGAGAAATAAAAGATATCCAAATTGGCAATAAAGAAGTCAAACTCTCTCTCTTCGCAGATGACATGATTCTTTATATGGAAAACCCAAAAGACTCCACTCCCAAACTACTAGAACTCACACAGCAATTCAGCAACGTGGCAGGATATAAAGTCAATGTGCATAAATTAGTGGCTTTCTTATACACAAATAATGAAAATACAAAAAGGGAAATTAGAGAATCGATTCCATTTACTATAGCACCAAGAACCATCAGATACCTGGGAATAAACCTAACCAAAGAGGTAAAGGAACTGTACTTGAGGAACTACAGAACACTCATGAAAGAAATCGAAGAAGACACAAAAAAATGGAAGATCATTCCATGCTCCTGGATCGGAAGAATAAACATTGTTAACATGTCTATACTGCCTAGAGCAATCTATACCTTTAATGCCATTCCTATCAAAATTCCACTGGTATTCTTCAAAGAGCTGGATCATATAATCCAAAAATTTGTATGGAATCAGGACAGACCCCGAATCACTAAGGAAATGTTGAAAAACAAAAACAAAACTGATGGCATCATGTTACCTGATTTCAAGCTTTAGTACAAAGCTGTGATCACCAAGACAGCATGGTACTGGCATAAAAACAGACATGTAGACCAGTGGAACAGAGTAGAGAGTCCAGATATGGACCCTCAACTCTATGGTCAATTAATCTTCGACAAAACAGGAAAAAATATACAGTGGAAAAAAGACAGTCTCTTCAATAAATGGTGCTGGGAAAACTGGGCAGCTATATGTAGAAGAATGAAACTCGACCATTCTCTTACACTGTACACAAAGATAAACTCAAAATGGATAAAAGACCTCAACGTGAGACAGGAATCCATTAGAATCCTAGAGGAGAACATAGGCAGTAATCTCTTCGGTATCAGCCACAGCAACTTCTTTCAAGATATGTCTCCAAAGGCAAAGGAGACAAAAGCGAAAATAAACTTTTGGGACTTCATCAAAATCAAAAGCTTCTGCACAGCAAAGGAAACAGTCAAAAAAACAAAGAGGCAACCCACAGAATGAGAGAAGATATTTGCAAATGACACTACAGACAAAAGGTTGATATCCAGGATCTATAATGAACTCAAACTCAACAAACACAAAACAGGCAATCATATCAAAAAATGGGCAGAAAATAAGAACAGACACTTTTCCAATCAAGACATACAAATGGCTATCAGACACATGAAAAAATGTTCATCATCGCTAGCCCTCAGGGAGATTCAAATTAAAACCACATTGAGATACAAATTTGACAAAGATACGTAATTACATTAATCTGCACATATAAATAATGTCTGATTTTGTGTTTTCGAGGACAGAGACTCAGAGTCAGGGGTTCGCATGCAGGAGGGTGTTTATTGGGAGGTGTTCTTGAAGTTAATGCATGTGAGGGAGGAAGGAAAGCAGGACTGGGTAGTAGGAGAAGTTAAACTGTGATGTGATCAATGCGGTGTCTCAGCAGAACACACATAGGGAACTACAGCTGTGATGGCCTTTCAGAATTATTCCAAATTTTAAGAAAGGGGACCAAGCCTTTGTACCACAACTTTCATCACTCACTGGATGAGGATTACCTTAGGGAAGAGATTTGTAACTTTGGATGATGCAGCTCTTTTTACTAAGGCTTTTTTTTTCCCCTTTAATTAAATATAGGTCTTATTAGTCAACTATAGTCATAATGTGATCATTATAGATTTCACCTTCTTTATCCCACCAAACACGAAACAGAGCTGTGTCCTAATCTGATTTTCCTCATGTGGGTCACAGCAAAATCACCTTTCTCCGTTTCACAGCTGACAGTGACAGAAATTCACTCTTTCACAGATTGAGACATCACCAGCGTTGGAGTGATATGCATGGGTTAGTCCAGTTGTTTGGGAGAGAGGACAGATGTCAAATTAAAGCAGAGCCCAGTGCTGCTTCTCTGTGTAATGCTGGTATAATGCGTGCAATGTTCCTGTGAGACCTGTTTTTCCAGTGACATACACGTTTCTCCACAAGCACACCTAATTGTGTGGTACAACATATAGGAATGTCCCAGTGGGACTCAGCTGCTAAAATTCCATGTCACTTTTACCAGTGTAACGTAGGTCATAATGGAATTTTTCACCTCATGAACCCCCATAGATGAAGAGCTTTGTCACTACTGTCATCATAATATGATTATACCAAGAAATTTCTTTTTCTTAATAGATCTTTGGCTGAGATCATAGTGTTTGCAGCAAACATCCATAACTTCAATCCTTCAGGGGTTCGGTGTCTCATTCTCCTCTACCAAAGACATACAGCTGGTTTCTAAGGGCTTCTAATGATGTGTGGAATGATTTGGGCCATGGGGAGTTGGAGGAGTCTGGTCATCCCTAACATGGTCCAGGTTCAGGTTTCAGAATTTAGGACCTATAGGCAATTTTAATTTCCTTATTGACCTTACAGTACTTCCAAACATCCCAATGCCAGATTTATGGGATGCATATCTGATAATCTCCCATTTGGATTTGATCTAGCAGAAATGAAGCTCTTCCTTCATTTGACACCACAAAATGGGAGTAAATGTGAGCAGTTGTGGCCAATCTAGATACAGCAGCTATCTCCATGGCAGACCAAAGTGTACCATATTGCTTTCTTGGGTTTATTTTTAGGCTCCAAGATAGGCGATAGCTTCATAGTGTCCTTGCTAGACTAAATATCCAATGTGGGGGGCCTGTTAAATTCATTCAGATGTCTCCAGAACCCACCAAAGGACCCAACATAGAGTCGAAGTCAGTGAACGATGTATGAATGAAGAAATAAAATGGATGAATGGATATACGGATGAAAGAATACAACCACATTGACTGATTTGCGGATGTTGAACCAACCTTGCAGCCCTGGAATAAATCCCACTTGGTCGTGGTGAATAATCTTTTTAATGTACTGTTGAATCCTATTGGCTAGTATTTTGTTGAGTATTTTCGCATCTGTGTTCATCAAGGATATCGGTCTATAGCTCTCTTTTTTGGTGGGATCCTTGTCTGGTTTTGGGATCAAGGTGATGCTGGCCTCATAAAATGAGTTTGGAAGTTTTCCTTCCATTTCTATTTTTTGGAACAGTTTCAGGAGAATAGGAATTAGTTCTTCTTTAAATGTTTGGTAGAATTCCCCCGGGAAGCCATCTGGCCCTGGGCTTTTGTTTCTTTGGAGATTTTTAATGACTGTTTCAATCTCCTTACTGGTTATGGGTCTGTTCAGGCTTTCTATTTCTTCCTGGTTCAGTTGTGGTAGTTTATATGTTTCTAGGAATGCATCCATTTCTTCCAGATTGTCAAATTTATTGCCGTAGAGTTGCTCATAGTATGTTCTTATAATAGTTTGTATTTCTTTGGTGTTAGTTGTGATCTCTCCTCTTTCATTCATGATTTTATTTATTTGGGTCCTTTCTCTTTTCTTTTTGATAAGTCGGGCCAGGGGTTTATCAATTTTATTAATTCTTTCAAAGAACCAGCTCCTACTTTCGTTGATTTTTTCTATTGTTTTTTTGGTTTCTATTTCATTGATTTCTGCTCTGATCTTTATGATTTCTCTTCTCCTGCTGGGCTTAGGGTTTCTTTCTTGTTCTTTCTCCAGCTCCTTTAGGTGTAGGGTTAGGTTGTGTACCTGAGACCTTTCTTCTTTCTTGAGAAAGGCTTGTACCGCTATATATTTTCCTCTCAGGACTGCCTTTGTTGTGTCCCACAGATTTTGAACCGTTGTATTTTCATTATCATTTGTTTCCATGATTTTTTTCAATTCTTCTTTAATTTCCCGGTTGACCCATTCATTCTTTAGAAGGATACTGTTTAGTCTCCATGTATTTGGGTTCTTTCCAAACTTCCTTTTGTAGCTTTAGAGCATTGTGGTCTGAAAATATGCAGGGAATGATCCCAATCTTTTGATACCGGTTGAGTCCTGATTTAGGACCGAGGATGTGATCTATTCTGGAGAATGTTCCATGTGCACTAGAGAAGAATGTGTATTCTGTTGCTTTGGGATGAAATGTTCTGAATATATCTGTGATGTCCATCTGGTCCAGTGTGTTGTTTAAGGCCTTTATTTCCTTGCTGATCTTTTGCTTGGATGACCTGTCCATTTCAGTGAGGGGAGTGTTAAAGTCCCCTACTATTATTGTATTGTTGTTGATGTGTTTCTTTGATTTTGTTATTAATTGGTTTATATAGTTGGCTGCTCCCACGTTGGGGGCATAGATATTTAAAATTGTTAAATCTTCTTGTTGGACACACCCTTTGAGTATGATATAGTGTCCTTCCTCATCTCTTATTATAGTCTTTGGCTTAAAATCTAATTGATCTGATATAAGGATTGCCACTCCTGCTTTCTTCTGATGTCCATTAGCATGGTAAATTCTTTTCCACCCCCTCACTATAAATCTGGAGGTGTCTTCGGGCTTAAAATGAGTTTCTTGGAGGCAACATATAGATGGGTTTTGTTTTTTTATCCATTCTGATACCCTGTGTCTTTTGACAGGGGCATTTAGCCCATTCACATTCAGGGTAACTATTGAGAGATATGAATTTAGTGCCATTGTATTGCCTGTAAGGTGACTGTTATTGTATATGGTCTCTGTTCCTTTCTGATCTACCACTTGTAGGCTCTCTCTTTGCTTAGAGGACCCCTTTCAATATTTCCTGTAGAGCTGGTTTGGTATTTGCAAATTCATCAATAAAAGAAAGAACAAGAACCATATGATACTTTCAATAGATGCTGAAAAAGCATTTGACAAAGTACAGCATCCCTTCCTGATCAAAACTCTTCAAAGTGTAGGGATAGAGGGCACATACCTCAATATCATCAAAGCCATCTATGAAAAACCCACCGCAAATATCATTCTCAATGGAGAAAAACTGAAAGCTTTTCCGCTAAGGTCAGGAACACGGCAGGGATGTCCATTATCACCACTGCTATTCAACATAGTACTAGAGGTCCTAGCCTCAGCAATCAGACAACAAAAGGAAATTAAAGGCATCCAAATCAGCAAAGAAGAAGTCAAATTATCACTCTTCGCAGATGATATGATACTATATGTGGAATACCCAAAAGACTCCACTCCAAAACTGCTAGAACTTATACAGGAATTCAGTAAAGTGTCAGGATATAAAATCAATGCACAGAAATCAGTTGCATTTCTCTACACCAACAGCAAGACAGAAGAAAGAGAAATTAAGGAGTCAATCCCATTTACAATTGCATCCAAAACCATAAGATACCTAGGAATAAACCTAACCAAAGAGACACAGAATCTATACTCAGAAAACTATAAAGTACTCATGAAAGAAATTGAGGAAGACACAAAGAAATGGAAAAATGTTCCATGCTCCTGGATTGGAAGAATAAATATTGTGAAAATGTCTATGCTACCTAAAGCAATCTACACATTTAATGCAATTCCTATCAAAGTACCATCCATCTTTTTCAAAGAAATGGAACAAATAATGCTAAAATTTATATGGAACCAGAAAAGACCTCGAATAGCCAAAGGGATATTGAAAAAGAAAGCCAACGTGGGTGGCATCACAATTCCGGATTTCAAGCTCTATTACAAAGCTGTCATCATCAAGACAGCATGGTACTGGCACAAAAACAGACACATAGATCAATGGAACAGAATAGAGAGCCCAGAAATAGACCCTCAACTCTATGGTCAACTAATCTTCGACAAAGCAGGAAAGAATGTCCAATGGAAAAAAGACAGCCTCTTCAATAAATGGTGCTGGGAGAATTGGACAGACACATGCAGAAAAATGAATCATCATTAGTTTTTTATCTGTTTGTTCATTTGTTGCAAAACAGTGGTTTATTAAAGATGAGGACAGGACCCATGGGCAGAAAGAGCTGCTGCAACAAGGTTGTGACGGGTGGCTGACTATATATTATGAGGAAGTGGGGAAGGTAAGAAAAAGGGAGGTTTTCAAAATGATTTTCATGTTAAAGGCTCACAGGATACCAGAGGCCTTGCCATTGTCAAATTAAGGTTGTTTTTCCTTCTAGCAAGGCATTAACATGAAAATAGTTGGGAGCTTCCTAGAGGAAAAATATACTCTTTCCCCTTCAAGTATCTGTCAATGGGCTATAGGTTATAAGGACATTTAATTGTATCTACATTTCCTTCTGGAAGCTAAATTATTGATAGAAATGCTTTGTTCTTGTAGATTGCTAAGACATTTAGTTTTTGATGTAACATTCAAGGACTCATTAATTGTGTATAACATTCAGTGCTCATCATATCATATGCCCTCCTTAATGCCCAGCACCCTGCTACCCTTTCCCGCCACCCACCTCCCTTTCCGTAACCCTCTGTTGCCAGAAGTCGAGAGTCTCTCATGGTTTGTCCCCCTCTCTGATTTCTTCCCATTCAGTTTTCCCTCCCTGTCCAAAAAGTTACCGTTTTGTCTTCCACGGACTACTATAATATTCTACCAAATCTCCCTGCTTCTGACCTTTCCCCACTGTAGTTCTAGTCTCAACAAAGCAACCTAGAATAACACTTTTAAAATTAACCACATCCCTCCTCTTTCTGAAAGTGGCTTCCTGGCTCATTCAATAAAAGATAACACCCCTGATAAGGCCTATAAGGCCTTGTAATATTTATCACCTGCTGCCACTCTGGACTCCTCTCCTTTTACTGACCTCACTTCCACACACTGTAGTCAAACCATCTGCCTTACTATACCTGAAAAAGACAGGCACACTTTGCACATAAAGGATTAGAGTAGAGATAAAGCTCATGAATTAACAGTATTTAAAGGCTTGGAATAGGAAGAGGACTCTGAGAGGAATAACAAAGGGGGGCCCAAGAGGAAGAATGGAAACAAGAATAGTCATAGAAATTAAGGAGGAAAAAAGACACTAAAAAGAGATATATCATCAAGGTAATATTTATAAAAGTGGAGGGAAAAAGATAAAGGAGAATTAACTTATAGCAGGGAACAGAGTAAAAATACCATACATAAAGAAATAGGAAATACACTAACCCATTATAGTTGCTATTTTTGGATGGCAGTATCAAGTGTTTTTATTTGTTCCTATAACATCTATTGTGTTTTCAGAAGTTTACACTTTTGCCCACATACATTTGGTTGGGTCCTTTATCCAAAGGCATGGCCCTACATATAAGGTATATTCCTTTAGGGATCTCAACAGAAGGCCCAAACTTTTTACCAAGGTCCCTATAACTTTCCAGTTCTTGAACTCTAATATTTTTCTCACCACTCAGCCACTAAGTGGCTGGTAAAGTATACTCATTTTGCTAGTTGTACACTTCCACTAAGATTCCTTGAGTTTTATACAGCCCAAAAGAAGCAAGAATTCGTTCAATTACTTAGGGGGAATTTGTAAGCAGATTAAGGTCCTAATTCTCTGAGTTTTTCTACTCTCTGGGTTTTAACCTCTTACTTCTTATTAGTCTCCCTGAGAGTTCCAAACTTCAACATCTATTTCCTCATCCCTGAAAAACTACCACTTTCTGTTTGGGATCTGTTTGCTGCACCACATCAGAGCAAGCCGAAAAATTCTCTGTGGGGGGGAAAAAAAGCCAAAGTAAACATGCACTCTTCTTCCCATATGAAATCCCCCCTCCTTCATGAATCAAAGTTCTTCAAGATCCTCCCTACATTTGATGAAGAGAAAGAGAGAGAAAAAAGCAAACTAAGAAACAGACTCTTAACTATAGAGAACAAACTGATTACAGAGGATAAGTGGGGTAGGGAGATGGATGAAACAGATCATGGGGATTAAAGAGCACACTCGTTGTGATGAGCACTGGGTGTTGTATGAAATTGCTGAATCACTAAATTCTGTACCTGAAACTAATATGACACTGTATGTTAACTAACTGGAATTTAAGTAAAAACTTGGGGAAAGAAAATACTCCTACACTGACTGCTCTTCAACACCAGAAGGCAGTTTTTAAAAATACTTTCTTCAGACTTTAGAAAGATTATTCTGGAAAATCAAAGTGCAGGAGATTTGTATACTGAATTGATCTTATGTAGCTTTCTAAGATGTACATCAAAAAGATAGTTTCTCTGCTTCCTTGGAGAAAGAATGCTTCCCACAAATATGGCTCCCTTGTATAACTCTTTAAGCCATATCTCCTTTGCCTTTCTGAAACAAACTGAATCTAGGTATGGATTTTTCTGCTAGCAAAGTAGTCCCCATTTCCTTTACAACTATTATAAATAGGAACGTTGCTCCTGGATTTAAGATGAGTCCCTTGTTATCAGAAATATATGATTTTTTTTTTTTTTACCAGTCTTTTCCTTTTTATTTAGGCATCTGGTAGGATGTGGTGTTTTTTTTTTCTTTTTTTCAAATTTCTTTTCAGCATAAGAGTATTCATTGTTTTTGCACCACACCCGGTGCTCCATGTAATCCATGCCCTCTCTAATACCCATCATCTGGTTACCCCAACCTCCCCCCATCCCCTTCAAAACCCTCAGATTGTTTTTCAGATTCCATAGTCTCTCATGATGGAGAGGAGAAGGGAGTTGAGGGAAATTAGAAGGGGAGGTGAACCATGAGAAATGTATGATTTTGCTGGCATTTTCTGAGGCACTGTTTCTTGATCCCTAAACATTCTATCTCCTTTTCTCATCTCACCTCCATGTAGTTTCTGCCACATTTCAATTTTCTTTAGTCCCATTATTAAACTAAGTGTTATTAAATTAGGGGTATTATTTTTGTGTTTCAAGGTGAGCCATTTACATTCATGAAGTTATTTTCTTAGTACTTTTAGAAATGCATGCCTTCATGATCCTTGTCTAGACACTCCCTTTTCATTTTTACACAACTTCTATCCAATCTTGATGGTTTTGGCACTCCTTACCTATAAATTTGAGGTAATAGATTATATGCTGCAAAGGTTCACTAAAAGGATTTTCAAGTTTCCTGTCTCTACATTCTCATGTCTGGTATTTTATAAAAGAAGAAGAGGAACAATAAAAAGTATTCTGGTCATGCATTCATATTAGAATCTTCTTAATTATAGTCTTATTATGCTCAATAACAAATTTTATCTTAGAAGGCATACCAGTCATTTACTAATACCTCTCATCTCTAAATCCACCCTTCTAAGCACTGACGCTGAGGCTGGAATTTGCCAACTTTGCCTCACAAGCTTCTTTGTCTGGTGGGGGGCACTAGAAAGATACTGTGGAAAAGGAAATAAAAAGTGTTACTGTGGTTTCTATAAACCATTCCACCAGAGAAAGTTGGTTCCAGCCTCCAGTTGCTTTTGGCATTCCCAGAAACAACTTCACTGCCCTTCGTCATACATATCAGCAGCAGCCATATGATTTCATCTCCTCAGAATCTGAGCCCTAGTGTCTCAAGATCCATCTAAGTTCCTGAGTTCTGGTACCCCCAACCCATTACCTTTTGTTCCCCCAGCCATTAGAGTATAGACTTCTTTCTGCAGTTATTATTTTGGGTTGTATTGACATTTCCTTTTTTTTCTTTCATTTTTTCAAACATGTGTGTTTGAAACTCCCTACATTAAATTCTAATTATAAAGTAAGTTTCTCTTTTCCTGACTCAAACCTAACTAAACTCTGATGCTTTCTCAACCTCTGTTCAAAAACATTATTTCTAGTACCAAAAGCTATCATATATAATTTCTTAAATTTTATATTTTAAAATGATTAATTTTAAAAATCAAAATTTTATAGAAGCATATATATTTATATTTATTATACACATAAATATATATATTTATTACTTTTAAAATTTGGACATGACTGTAAAGAATTTCTAAAAATCACTCATAATATGAATGTACAAAAATAAAAAATGTTAACATTTTGATATATTTACATCTTGTCTCTCTTCTATTGGAGATTGCACTTGTTACCCTATCAGAAACTATTCTCATAATGCAAATAATTGTAAAAGACATGCTGCATGCATAACTGTTTTTATAAAATTCACAACAATTCAGGTTACTTTTCTAGTATACAAGAAAACAGATTAAAGTTGTCAGTATTTAAGAAATAGTGTGGCCTCAGAATTATATGATATATAACAAAGCAACAAAGCAAATTTATTTTTGGCAGGAAAACATCCTAACAACATATTTTATACTACAAACTAAAAAGAAAAGGGCCTTCCTTTGCAACTTCTAAAATTTATAAATAAATTTAGTAAGGCCAGCTACTCACCCCCTATTACTGACAATTGCCTTTTTCAAGTGAATGTAATTTGCAGGAAAGATCCCCTGTAAAAGAGAAAAGATTTCCCATTAGAAAATGAAATTCGTGATTACCATCTCAAATATATTAAAATAGCAGCCGGATTTCAGCATGGAAATACTCTATCAAAAATACAGTAGATAGGGGTGCGTGGGTGGCTCAGTCGGTTATGTGTCTGCCTTAAGCTTAGATCATGACCCTGGGTTCTGGGATGGATCCCTGCATCCGGCTCCCTGCTCAGCAGGGAGGCTGCTTCTTCCTCACCCTCTGTCTGCAGCCCCCTTGCTTGTGCTTGTGCTCTCTCTTGCTCTCAAATAGATAATAGCACTGTGTAGCAACCACTTTGCATATTAAGAATGCAAAGATGCACAAACTATATACATTATATAGGAATTTAATTGTCATTTGCACTCAGAGTCCATCCTCAGGGGAAAACTGTGATCTTAGGCAACTACCAAAAAGACTTTTTAAGTTACAGATTGGAAATATTCCATCTAATCACTCTCAGGATATAGACTTATATACAGAACTTGGTATGTACCTATAAAACCAAAAATATTACCTAACCAACTAATATCACCTATGTTATCCAGCTCTGAGCTGGAGAAACAATTCTCAGACTCTGGCTCACATTTATAGTCACAAGAATGAATCAATTTAGAAGTTTTTATAAACATTTCTTCTTTTACTCTTTCATTATAGAGTTTCCATTTTCATATTTGCTATAATTTGATTTTAACTCCTAACAGATAAAAAGTGAATTGTTTTTAAAAACAATTAAGTTTTCCAATCAGTGCTTCATTCCTTTTCCTGATGTATGAAACTCCCTTCAAATAAAACACAATGGTCTAAATTTTTTATATTCTCTGACCTCCACCACTGCCAATAATAAATCTATATGAGACTAGGCCATCAGCAGCTGGACTTTATAGTTTTCAATGTACAGATTTCTTACCTCCTTGGTTAAGTTTATTCCTAAGTTTCTGCTTGCTTTCACTGCTATTTTAAATAGACTGTTGCCTTCCCTTTTTCAGATATTTCACTGTTAGTGAACAGAAACACAGTTAAATTCTTTGTGTTAATTTTGTATCCCGTAACTTTACTGAATTTTTTTCTTTCTTTAAAGATTTTATTTATTCATTTGACAGAGAAAGAGAGATCACAAGTAGGCAGGCAGGGGGGAGGGAAGCAGGATCCCCACTAAGCAGAGAGCCTGATGCAGGGCTCAATCCCAAGACCCTGAGATCACTACCCGAGCCAATGGCAGAGGCTCAACACACTGAGCCACCCAGGTGCCCCTTTACTGAATTTTTCATTGGTTTTAACAGTTTTGGGGTGGAGTCTTTAGGATTTTCTACATATCATATGCAAGCACATACAATTTTGTTTCTTCCTTTCTTATTTGAATACCTTTTGTTTCCTTTTCTTACCTGCTATTCTGGCTAGGACTTCCATTATTCTGTTTAATAGGAGTGGTGAGAGTGAGCACCTTTGTCTTGTTGCTCCTCTTAGAGAAAAAGACTTCAACCTTATACCATTGCATATGATATTAGCTCTGGACTTGTCATACCATGGCCTTTCTTATGCTGAGGTATGTTACTTCTAAACCCAAACTGCTAAGTTTTATCCATTAAAGGATGCTGCATTATGTCAAATGCTTTTTCTGCATCTACTGAAATGATTATAAAATTTTTATCTTTCATTCTATCAGTAAGATGTATCAAATTTAATAGTTTGATAATGTTAAATCATCCTTTCGCCCCTTGATATGATCCTTTAAAAGTGCTGTTAAATTCAGGTTGCTAATATTTTGTTGAGAAGTTTTGCATCTGTATTCATCAGAGATATTGTCTTTGGTTCTCTTTTTCCTTTAGTGTCCTTATCTGGCTTGGGTATCAGGGTATTACTGGCCTCATAAAAAGAGTATGGAAGTGTTCCCTCCTCTTCAGTTTTCTAGAAGAGTTTGAGAACTGGTACTGACTCTTTTTTTTTTTTTTTAAGATTTTATTTATTTATTTGACAGAGAGAAAGATCACAAGTAGGCAGAGAGACAGGGGAAAGCAGGCTCCCTGCCGAGCAGAGAGCCCAATGCAGGACTCGATCCCAGGACCCTGAGATCATGACCTGAGCCAAAGGCAGAGGATCAACCCACTGAACCACCCAGGTGCCCTGGTATTGACTTTTTAAAGTTTAGTAGAATTCACCAGTAAACTCATGAGGGCCTGGACTTCTCTTTGTTAGAAGATTTTGGTTGCTCATGCAATCTCCTTACTCACTACTTAGATCATTAACAGTTTTTTTTATTTCTTCCTGATTTATCCTTATATGTTTCCTTATAATATATCCTTATAAACATACCCTTATATGTTTCTAGGAACTCACCCATTTCCTCCAGGTTATCCATTTTGTTGATATTAATTTGTCATAGCATTCTCTTATAATCCTTTCTATTTCTATGGTATCGTTTTAAATGTTTCCTATTTCATATCTCATTTCATTTGAGTCTTTCCTTTTTTCCCTTAGTCTATTTCAGGATTTGTCCATTCTGTTTATCTTTAGGGGGGGAAAAGCCTGTTCTTAGTTTTGTTAATCTTTTCATAGTCTTCTGGTCTCTATTTCACTTTCTCCACTCTGATATTTCCTTCCTTCTGCTAAATTTGAGCATAGTTTTTTTCTTCTTTTTCTAGTTTCTTGAGATGTATATTTTACATCTTTCTTTTTTCGTATTACAGGCATGTATTACTATAAAATTCCCTCTTAAAACTGCTTTTTTAAAAAGATTTTATTTATTTATTTGACAGACAGAGATCACAAGTAGGCAGAGAGGCAAGCAGAGAGAGAGGAGGAAGCAGGGTCCCCGCTGAGCAGAGAGTCCAACGCGGGGCTCCATCCCAGGACCCCGAGATCATGACCCAAGCCGAAGGCAGAGGCTTTAACCCACTGAGCCACCAGGTGCCCCTTAAAACTGCTTTTGCAGCCTCCCATAGTATACTGTTTCCATTTTAATTTGTGTCAAGGTATCTTTTTATTTCCTTTGTGGGTTTTTTTTGACCACTGGTTGTTCAGAACTGTATTGTTTAATTTGAACATATTTGTGAATTTTCCAGTTTTCTTCCCATTATTGATTTCTACTTTCATCCATTGTAGTCTAAAAAAGATATGTAGTATAATATCAATCTTCTTAAATTTGCTAAGCCTTGCTATGTGACCTGTCATAGGATTTATTCTGAAGAATGTTCCATTTTCAGTTGAGAATAATGTATATCCTGCTGTTGGTGGATGAAATGTTCTATCTACTTCTGTGAGGTTCGTTTGATCTAAAGTAGAGTTCAAGTCCAATGTCTGTTGATTTTCTGTCCAGATAATCTTACTGAAGTCTCCCACTATAATAATCTAATTCTCCCTTTAAATCTGTGTTTAATACCTTTATTATATATTAATATATTAGTTTCTGATGCACCTTTATGAATGATATATCTTCTGGTTGAGTTGATCCTTTTATCATTATATAAGTGATTTCTTGATCTCTAGTTACACTTTTTGACTTAATATTACTTTACTCAGTGTAAGTATAGCTACTTATGGTCTTTTTTGGTTTCCACTTGCATGAAATATCTTTTTCTATCCCTTTACTTTCAAGCTATATGTATCCTTAAAGCCAGAGTAAGTCTCCTATAGGTGGCATGCAATAAGCTGGGCCTTGTTTTTTAATCAATCCAACCACATTAGGTCTGTCAGTTAGAGAATTCAATCTATTTACATTTAAAGTAATTATCGATAGGTAAAGACTTACTAGTGCTATATTATTATTTCCAATTCTTTTTTTTTTTTTTAAGTGCAAAATGGTGGTTTATTAAAGCACGGGGACAGGACCCGTGGGCAGGAAGAGCTGCTGCCCTGGGTTGGGAGGGATGGCAGGTTATGCCTTGCTTCTTTCATCTTTTGCTGCCTTCCTTTGTGAAGTTCCACAGTGATATGTTTTGATTCCCTCATCTGTCATCTTCCAGGATTCTGCTGTAGGTTTTGCTTTGCGGTTACCATGGTTTTATGTAACACATCTTATAAGTCTATTTTATACTCATAACAACTTAACTTTGATCATCTATAAAAACTCTACCCTTTTACTCTCCCCTGCTTTGATTTTGATGTCACAATTTACCTGTGTTTGTATTTTATATTTTAAAATTACTGTAGCTATGTTTTAGTACTCTCATCTTTTAATACTAGAGTTAATATACCATCATATCATAGTATTAGAGTATTCTAAATCTAACTACATAATAACCTTTACCAGTGTGTTTTATATTTTCATGCTTTCATGTTCTTAATCAGTGTTCTTTCATTCAGCTTGAAGAACTCCTTTTAGCATTTTGTAAGGCAGGTCTAGTGGCAAATTCCCTCAGCTTTTGTTTAGTTGGGAAAATTTGTATCTCTCCTTCATTTCTGAACAATGGCTCTGCTAGGGAAAGTATTCTTGGTTGGTGGGGCTTTTTTTTTAAATTTCAACACTTGGACTATATTACCCTACTCTTTCATAGCCTGTATTATTTTTGCTGAGAAATCCACTGGTAGTCTAATGGGGGGGGGTAGTAACCTCATAAGTTACCACCTTTGTTTCTTTTGCTGCTTTTAAAATCTTTCCTTGCTGTGACTTTGAGAATTTTATTATAATGTGTCTTGGAGGGAATTTCTTCATGTTCAGTTTGTCTGGTGACCTATGAAGACTATGAACTTAGATGTCCAAATTTATCCCTAGATTTGAAAAGTTCTTAGTCATTATTTCTTTAAATAGGTTTCCTGACCCCTTTCCCACCACCTTCTCCTTTTAGAATTCCAATGATTCACAAATTGGTCCCACTGATATGTACCACCAATCATGAAGTCATTCTTTTTTTTTTTTTTTTCCAAATTAGAGCCTTTTTATTCCAATAATCCTAGCAAAATTCATGGGTTTTTTGTTGTTGTTGTTGTTTTTTGGATGAGAATGTCTTTGTTTGTTTGTTTTTTTAATTTATTTTTTATTTATTTTCAGCATAACAGTATTCATTGTTTTTGTACCACACCCAGTGCTCCATGCAATCCATGCCCTCTCTAATACCCACCACCTGGTTCCCCCAACCTCCCACCCCCCCCCCACCACTTAAAACCCCTCATATTGTTTTTCAGAGACTATGGACTCTGAAAAACAATCACGAAGTCTTTCTTTATGCTTCCTCATTTTTTTCTTCTTTTCCAGTCAGGTTTCCTCTGACTGTATAATTTCAAAGTTCCTATCTTTAATTTCACTGATTCTTTCTTCTGCTTGATCAAACCTACTGCTGATGTGCTCTGCTACATTTTTTTTCCATTTCATTCACTGAATTCTTCAACTCCAATTTGTTTGGTTCTTTTTCATTATTTATCTCTTCGATAAAATTGATAAATTTTTATATTGTTAATGTACTGTTTTCCTGATTTCACTAAACTGTCTTTCAGTGTTTCCTTTAGCTCATTAAACTTCCTTAAAAGAGCTTTTTTGAGGGGCACTGGGGTGGTTCAGTCATTAAGTGCCTACCTTCGGTTCAGGTCATGATCCCAGGATTCTGGGATCAAGCCCCACATCAGGCTCTCTGCTCAGCGGGAAGCCTGCTTCTCCCTCTCCCACTCCCCCTGCTTGTGTTCCCTCTCTTACTATATCTCTCTTTGTCAAATAAACAAACAAAATCTTAAAAAACAAAACCAGCTTTTTTTTAATTCTTTATCAGATAAATTGTAAATCCCCATGTCTATGGATTCAGTTACTAGAAGATTATGTGGTCCTTCAGTGGAATATGTTTTCTTGTTGTTTTTTTTTTTTCTTTTCTTTTTTAAATTTAAATTCAATTAGCTTCCTTGGTTTTTCATGTGTCTTGGAGTTCTGTGTTATGGTCTTCAAATTTGAAGTAGTAGTCACCTGTCCAGACTTTACTAACTGCCAGCAGGGTAGAAATACCTTTCATGTTCCTCTTTAGAGATTCTGTAATTTCTCAAACCTCCCATGAACCTGCTCCATATTTCTTGCTCACTTTTGTGGAAGAATTCTTCAACATGAATGCTTTCTATCAATTCTACAATGCACCAGGCTGAGTGCTGACAGGGTTCTCTTGTGTCATCCCAAAGGTCGCACTATAACTCAAGTTTGTGGTCTCTGTACTACAGATTCTGCCTGCTTTCCATGTGTATTCAATAACAATCTTCCAAAGCTTGCTCTTGCCACCATCTTAAAGAGCATGTACAGTGAGCCAGCCACAGCATAAGGGACATAGGGGATGGCAGGTAGTATGAGGCACAAAGCACTGGGATGCTCATGGGGCAGTGGGGAATCCAAAGCTGGGACTTTCCAAGCAGTAAATGGTGGGCTTTTGATGGATTCTGATGTACAGGAGGTTCTGTGTCTCTTTAATGCCACCCAAAAATCCTATGCGCCTCTTTCTACCTCTCAGTCATGGAACTCCCAATTTAGTACTCTGGAGAGGGCAAGACAGAAATGAGCCTCTCTGGAAGTATCTGCAGAACTGGAGAAGCTGGATCCTCACTCACATGCACTCTTGTCTTCACAGGAAAAATCATGGGCCTAAAAGGATTTCCTCTGGCCTTTATCTGTGCTTTCTTGTGGTAAAGTTGATATAGGTAAAGTGAAATTTTTCCTATTAACCACTCCAATGTACCCAAACTCTTACTTCCTGCTCCAAGAAAGTGCTGGGTCTTCACCTATAGAAACCTAGACATCTACAAAGTTTCTCTAATCCAAGGGACATTGTCTTCAGAAGCTCCAAGATGACAAAAGGGTCACTTCAGGATACACATCTGGGACTGGGATCTATCTGCCTATTACCCAATGCACAGGTAGGTGAGACTTCTCCTGGATCCCTTGTTGTATGATGAAGGATGCTACAGGTCCCCAAAACACTTTTGTTTGTGGATGGAAACAGAATATTTGTTTTTGAGAGTGAGAACAAAAACTAGGGACATCTTATAGCACCACAAAGCTGACATCAAGTATACCAGTAATACATTTTATATATTGGCCCATAATAAAAGATAACTTATATCCTAATATAGGAATCCTAATATAGGAAAATATGGACTTAGAATAAAACACACAACCTCATGCAACCAAAACTAAGCAATGACAACCTGTTATCTATAAAGGAAGAATAGTAAAAAGCTAAAAAGGCATAAAATTAGCATATGCTTCCAGGAAGATGGATGAGACATATTTTTCACTAATCCTCCTGCTAAATTCAACTAAATACAACAAAAAACTGTGGACATATATGTAACATATACATAAATATATACATATTTTACACATATAACATCAATATAAAGCACATATATACATTGTATATTAAAAGCTCTAGAAAGAAATATATTTTTTAAAAATAGGAAGATTCTGAAAGGTACAGAGAAAAAGGCAGACCAGCTAAGGACCTTGAGATACTAGAAAGAACACAGTGGTGCATTCCCTAGATTTTCTTTTACCTTATACATCTGTTATTTGAAGCTGAAAAGGCTAGAAACTGAGAAATACCAACAGGCACAGACAAAAAAAAAGACTGTTCTTTCTAGCTTAAGAACCAGGAAAAGTCAGCCTGTCAACAAAGAAAACACCTTAGTAATAACCACTATATTGATTCCAAACATCACCAAAAATGAAAGAAAAAAAAAGCTGTGGCCCAACTCTCACCCACGCAAGCAAGGTTAACAGGAGAAATTGGACTTTCACCTTCATTGGACCATAATTAACACATTCAAGTCTTGAACTGGTATAGTACTAGACTGAAAAGGCCAAGTTGGGAGTCAAGAATCTCTACCCAAGTGGGCAATAACAAGCCACAACCACTTAGTGGCAGTGGAGACTACCTGAACTTCTACCCCTAACCAGCATTAATGAGACTCCTCCATCATCCCCTGTGGTGTCTGAAGATGCCTAAGAGAGAGATGGTGGGGACTTTCACCATTGCTCAGCAATAACAAGGTCAACATTCTCCTCCGGTGTTATCAGAGGCTACATGGGGAAGAGCAGAAGGCTCTACATGCTTTCCCATCAGTGAATAATCAGTGGAAGACTACTAGGAAGCCAGAATTCCCACACCTATTCAACAGCAACAAGGAGCCTGCGCCATTCAGTGTCAACAGAGGCTGAGTGGGAAACAAGGACCTCAACCCCCTCTTAGCAGTAATAAGGCAAATCCTGTCCTTCCCCTACAGCAGCACTGTTACAAAAGCCAGAAAAAGCAAAAGTTTTAAATAAAAGCGGTATCTCATAACACAATTCCTAAGGTCTAGGTCCTGTCATACCAAGAACCAGGAAGATCTTAAATTGAATGGGGGGGGAAAAAAACAATACATGACAACACCAAGAAAACAAAGATGCTAGAATTATCTCACAAATATTTAAAGAAGCCATCATAAAAATGTTTCAGTAAGCAATTATAAATATGAGTGAAACATGAAAAAGACAAGAGAATCTCAGCAAAGAAACAAAATGTCTCAACAAAGAAACAGAAGATGTTGGATTGGCTCAACAGTAGAATGGAGGGGACAGAGCAAAGAAGCAGTGAGCCATAAGTCAGAAAAATTTAAAATGATACACACTGACTGTGATATTGGGATACAATATATTTCTTCATCCCAAATCCCTGACACAAGAGCTTCTAAAACTCTTGGAATTTCTGGATAAGAAAAATAGGAGAAGCATCAACTTTGTTATTCATAATAAGCCACTTTCAACTCTACTGGGGTTTATGCTAATGAAGTGACCCTTGGTGGGCCTCCAGAGAGCTTCAGAATGGGAGATGTCAGGGGAACCATGTGATTACAGGGCTGGAACTTTCAGCTCCACTCTCCAAACTCAGGAAGGGGAGAAAGGCTGGAAAATGAGTTAATCGCCAAAGGCCACTGATTTAATAAATCGTGCCATCACAATGTAACTCCCATAAAAACAACAATGAAGTTTGGACAGCTTCCAAGGTAATGAACACACGAAGTTGTTGCGAGGTTGAAATACCAAAACAGGGCACAGAAGCTCCATGTCCTGATTCATATACCTTACCCTAAGCATCTTTTCTATTTGGCTGTTCCTAAGTTGGATCCTTTATGATATACTGAAAATAGTAATTAAGTTGTTTAACTGAGTTCTGTGAGCTGTTCTAGTAAACTATCAAACATGAGAAGGGGACATGGGAACCCTCAATTTATAACTGAAGTCCAGGACTTGAGATTGGCATCTGAAGTGAAGGCGGTCTTGTGGGACTGAGCTCTTAACATATGAGATCAGTTAGCATAAGAACTGCATTGAATTGTTGGACACCCAAGTGGGAATCCAGACACTTGTAGAATTGGTTGTTGGTGTAGAAAACCCCACACTTTTTATGTCAGAAGTGTTGAGAGACTAAACAATAAAGAGGAAATAGACAGAAAAAAAATATTCACGGACCTATATGACTATGGCAACAACAACAACAAAAATATCTAACATTCTTGTCATCAAGTCCTGGGATGAAAGAAGAAAAAAGGCAAAGCTTAGAATGTACATGAATAGAATAAATACTAGTGAGAATACAGAGCAACATGAACTCTCATACATTGCTGCTGAGAAAGCAAAACGGTACAACCACATTGGAAGAGAGTCTGGCAGTTTCTTATAAAACTAACATACTCAGGGCTCCTGGGTGGCTCAGCCATTAAGCATCTGCCTTTGGCTCAGGTCCTGATCCCAGGGTCCTAGGATCAAGCCCCGAATCGGGCTCCCTACTTGGCAGGAAGTCTGCTTCTCCCTCTCCCACTTCCCCTGCTTGTGTTCCCTTTCTCAATGTGTCTCTGTCTGTCAAATGAGTAAAAAAACAAAATCTAAAAAACAAAACAAAAAAACTAATGTATTCTTACCATACAACCTAGCAATTGCACTCCTTGGTAATTACCAAGTGAGCTGAAAACTTATATCCACACAAAAGCCCACAAAAATGTTTTTACAGTTGTTTTATCTATAAATGCCAAAACTTGGAAGCAACCAAGATGTCCTCTTCAGTAGATGAATGAATAAACAATCTATAGTCCATCCAGACAGTGGAATTGGGGGGGGGGGGGTGGAGGAGGAGGAGAAGAAGAAGAAGAAGAAAAGAAATGAGCTCTCAAGCCACAAGAAGACATGGAAGGATTTTAACTGCATGTTGCTGAGTGAAAGAAGCCAATCTGAAAAAGCTACAGTCTATATGATCCCAACTAAACAGCATTCTTTAAGAGGCAGTAAAAAAATCAGTGTTGCCAAGAGTCCTGAAGAATGAGGAAAGGAATGAATAGGTGGAGAATAGTGTATTTCTAGGGCAACAAAACTATTCTTAAGACACTTCAATGATAGATATGCATTTGCAAAACCATATGCATTATGCATTTGTCAAAACAATAAAACTATACAACACAAAGAATGTACCCTAATGTAAACTATAAATAATAGTAATAGTAATAAATATTGGTTCATCAAATATAACAAACATACCACACTAATGTAGAATGTGAATAGGAAGAGAAACTGGGAGAGAGGATCCTTATACTTTCTGTACAATTTTTCTGTACACCTAAAAGTGTTCTAAAAAATAAACTCTTAACAAAATTTAAAATTAAAAAAGTGGTGGGTATTAAGGAAGGCACATATTGCATGGAGCACTGGGTGTGGAGCATAAACAATGACTCTTGAAACACTGAAAAAATAAAAACTAAGATGTTAAAATTAAATTAAATTTTAAAATGACAGGAAACTCCCCAAATTTGGCAAAGCAAAAGTCTACATATTGAGGAAGTTGAGCAAACCCCAAACAGGATAAGCCAAAAGAAACACATATCAAGACACAACATAGTTACATCTCTAAATATCACATGCAAAAAAAAAAAAAAATCTTAAAATCAGTAAGAAAAAACAATACCTTACCTCTAGTGGAAAAAAATATTCAAATGACAGTGAATTTTTCACTAAAATCAGAGAAAACTAGGATCACTACTCACAGGGCCAAAAGTGGAAACAACTCAAGTCTCCATCAACTGATAAGTGGACAAATATACTGTGATATATTCATACAATGGGATGTTAGTCAGCCATAAAAGCAATTATGTACTGAGATATGCCACATCAATAATGAATCTTGACAATATTATACTGAGTGAAAGAAGAAAGTCACAAAAGGTCACATATTACATGATTTCACTTATAAGAAATATCCAGAATAGGCAAATCTATATAGATAGTAGTTATCAAGGGCTGGGGGATGAAGAAATAATAAGGTTTCATGTTTGGGATGATGAAAAGGTTTTGGAATTAGACAGTGGTAATGATCGTAAAACACTATGAATGGACTAAATGTCAACACGGAGGGGTGCCTGGGTGGCTTCGCCGGTTAAATGTCTGTCTTTTGATTTTGGCTCAGGTTATGATCTTAGTGTCAGGCTCCATGCTTACTGGGGAGTCTGCTTGAGATCCTCTCTCTCTCTCTCTTTCACTCTCCTAATCCCTTCTGTGTTCACACACACTCTCAAATAAATAATCTTTTAAAAACTTCATTACAAAAATAACAACATAGGCAAACAAGAAGTAAAAGCATGAAAAAACACATTATGCTAAAATTAATGAAAAGCAAGAGTTAATATTAGATAGACACCAGAACAAACAAAATTATCAATACAAAAAGGGACATTATATAATGATACAAAGTCAATCACCAAGAAAACATAGCAATCATAAATGTAGATGCACTAAACAACAAAATATGTTGAAGCAAAAGTCACATAAATAAAAATAGACAAATTCACAATTATAGTTAGAAACTTACAGAACAACTAAACAGCAAAAGAGCAATGATAAAGAACTTAACAACACCATCGACCAGCAGGATCTAATGACATTCACAGAACACTCCACTGATCAAAAGCAGATACATATTCTTTTCAAGTGCCCACAGGACATATGCCAAGATAAATCATATCCTGGGCAAAAACACAAATGTCAACAAATTTAAAACAATCAAAATCATAAACAGGATGTTTTTTAACCCCAGTAAAATCAAACTGGAAATCAATCACACAAAACACAGAAGAAAAATCTGCAAATGGTTGAATATAAAACAACATATTTCTAAATAATCCATGAATCAAAGAGGACTTTTCAGAGTAAATAGAAAACTGAACTGAATTAAAATGACAATACAATATATCAAAATTTGGAGACACAGGTAAAGAAATGCTTAAAGGGAAAGTACTGGCATTAAATGCATATATTGTATTTTGTTTCAAGTTTTTATTTAAATTCTAATTAGTTAACATATAGTGTAATGTTGGTTTCAGGAGAAGAATTTAGTGATTCCTCACTTACATATAACATCCAGTGCTCATCACTGCTCCTTAATATCCATCAACCATTTAGCCCATCCCCTGCCTATGTCCCCTCATCAACCCTGTTTGTTCTCTATAGTTACAAGTCTCTTATGGTTTGCCTCCCTCTCTTTTTTTTTTTCTTTCCCCTATCTCTTTTGTCTCTTAAATTCCATATATGAGTGAAAATGGCTAAAGTTAACAACACAGGAAACAACAGATGTTGGCAAGGATATGGAGAAAGGAGAATCCTCTTACACTGTTGTTGGAAATGCAACCGGTGCTTCCACTCTGCAAAACAGTATGGAGGTTCCTCAAAAACTTAAAAATAGAACTATCCTATGATCTAGTAGTTGCACTAACTAGGTAATTATCCAAAGGATACAAAAATACTGATTCAAAGGGATACATGGACCCTAACATTTATGCAGCATTATCAAAATAGCCAAATTCCAGAAAGAACCCAAATGTTCATCAACAAGGAATAGACAAAGAAGATGTGAGGGCACCTGGGTAGCTCAACTGGTTAAGCTTAAGCATCCAACTCTTGGTTTTGGTTCAGGTCATAATCTCAGGGTCGTGAGATCAAGCCTTGCCCCCAGCTCCACACTCAGTATGGAGTCTGCTTGTCCCTCCCTTTTTGCTCTGTCCCTTCCCCCCACAACTCGCATGCATGCATGCACTCTAAAAAAATCCTCAACAACAACAAAAAAGATGTGAAAAGCTAATTGGGGAAAATTAGAAGAGGAGACAAACCATGAGAGACTGTGGACTCTGAGAAACAAACAGGGTTTTGGAAGGGAGAGGAGTAGGGGGATGGGCGAGCCTGGTGGTGGGTATTAAGGAGGACACGGATTGCATGGAGGGCTGAGTGTGTTGCATAAACAATGAATCTTGGATCACTGAAAAAATAAAATAAAAATTAAAAAACAAATATATAAAATTGGTTTCCTATAAAAAATGAAATATAAATAAATAAAAAGAAAAATTATTCCTATTTTATAAAAAGAGAAAAAGATGTGGTGTATGTATATATATATAATGGCATATTACTCAGCCATAAAAAAGAATGAAATCTTGCCATTTGCAACAACATGGATGGAGCTAGAATATATTATGCTAACAAAAATAAGCCAATCAGAGAAAGACAGATGCATATATTATTAAAAAGGAAAATTGCATGGTCCACTTGGCTCAGTCAGTAGAGCATGCAACTCTTGATCTTAGAGTTGCGAGTTCAAGATCCATGTGGAGCATGGAGCCTATTTAAAAAATAAATAAATCTTTAAAACTTTAAAAATAAAATAAGGAAAATTGCAAATCAATAATCCAAGCCCTCTCTGCAAGAAATTAGAATAGAGGGTGATGCAACATGGGGGCTTAAATGGGTAGGAGAAGAATAAATGAAAGAAGATGGGATTGGGAGGGAGACAAACCATAAGTGACTCTTAATCTCACAAAACAAACTGAGGGTTGCTGGGGGGAGGGGGTTTGGGAGAAGGGGGTGGTATTATGGACATTGGGGAGGGTATGTGTTTTGGTGAGTGCTGTGAAGTGTGTAAACCTGGTGATTCACAGACCTGTACCCCTGGGGATAAAAATATATGTTTATAAAAAATAAAAAATTATATAAAAAAAAGAAATTAGAATAGAAAAGCAAAGTAAGACCAAAGCAAGCAGAAAGAACAAAAAGGAGAAATCAACAAAATTTAAAAAGGAAAAACAATAAAGAAAATATAAAGCTGGTCTTTGGGAAGATCAACAGAACTGACTAGGGGTGCCTGGGTGGCTCAGTCACTTAAGCATCTGCCTTCAGCTCAGATCATGATCCCAGGGTTCTGTGCTCAAGCCCCAAGTCAGGCTCCCTGCTCAGCAGGGAGTCTGCTTCTCGCTCTCCCTCTGCCACCCCCACTTGTGTTCTCTCTCTGTCAAACGAATAAATAAAATCTTTTATTTAAAGATTTTATTTACTTATTTGACAGAGATCACAGGCAGAGAGAGAGGAGGAAGCAGAGAGCCTGATGCGGGACTCGATCCCAGGACCCTGAGATCATGACCTGAGCCGAAGGCAGAGGCTTTAACCCACTGAGCCACCCAGGCGCCCCAATAAAATCTTTTTTTAAATAGAACTAATTTCTACCAAGACTAACAAAGTAAAAAACAGATAATACACAAGTTGTCAATATCAGGAATGAAACAGGATATTACACATTCATTAAAAGGATATTAAAGGAATATTTCAAAAACATTATGCAAATAAATAGATGACATGCATGAAATGGACCAGTTCCTTTTAAAATACAAACTACTATAACTCAACCAATACAAAATGTATACAATTGATTCTTGAACAATACAGGGTTAGGGGCACCAATACCCCAGTGTCACCAACACCCACACAGTCAAAAAGCCATGTATACCCATGTATACCAAAAAAACCATGTATACCTCAAACACTTAACTACAAATAGCCTACTATTGACTAGAAACCTTACTGATAACATAAACAGTCAATTAACACATATATTAAATGCTATGTGTATTATATAGTCTATTCTTACAATAAAGTAAGCTAGAGAAAAAATACTTTAAAATCATAAGGCAGAGAAAATAAATTTACACTACTGTATTGTATTTATCACAAATCCACACAGAAGTGGACCCACGCAATTCAAACATATGTTATTCAAGGATTAACTATAATTTGAATAGCTTGAATAGCCTCATGACCATTAAGGAAATTGAATTCATATTTTAAAACTCCAAAGAAAAAAAAATCTTTAGACCCAGATGTCTTCACTGCTTCATTCTACCAAAATGATTGAACACTACTACTAAAAAATCACTACCATAAAATAAGAAGAAAAAATCTCTTAATTTTTTATGACATCAGTATTACTCTGATAACCAAAATCAAAGATAGTATAAATAAAGAAAACTATAGACCAATATCCCTCATGAATATAGATATAAAAACCCTTAGCAAAATGTTATCAAGTAGAATTCAGCAATAAGAAGACTTATGCACCATTTTAGGGATGAAAAACATTTTCAAATTCAAAAATCAATCAATGTAATCTACCATATTAAAGCTAATGAAGAAAAATCACATACTGTATTATGCGTAAGACAAACTTCAACACGAATTCATGACTGAAATGGGACTCAGAATAAAAGCAACAAAATCATAGAGGAGTAACATAAGCAAGGTGGAAGAGTAGGAGTTTTCTACCATTTTCCCCACCAAAGAAAACTGATTTTAACAATCAATCACAGAAAAGAATGACCTTGTGGAAGTTCAGAAGTCCAGTGGAAAAGTTCAAGCACAGTGTTGGGGAAATAAAAAAGTCTGAGACTGGATGCACTCAAAAGGGTAAGAACAATTTTACTTTATCTGCATTATTCCTCCCACAAGGCAGCCCAGCTCAGCCAAGAAATAACTTCTTGACCTGTGATTTCTCCTATGGCAGAAAGTGAGAGCATCTGAGTGAGCACCAGGCTTTCCCCAGCTTTGTGGTATGCTGCTGAAGAGACCCACTTCTTTCTCACCCCATCCAGAATACTGAGGTGTACTACATAACTGGAGGATGAGGAGGGACTAGAAGGAGAGCAGCCAGGACTCTCAAAAGACATCAAAGGATCCTACCAATCACTTTACAGACTCCATCAGGAAGACTGTGCATGAGCTAATGGGGACATCTTGCCTGAAATTCTTCCCAGCTGGCCCACAGGCATCCCCAACACACTGCACACCTCCCCCAGCTGCTCCCCAAGGCCATGGCCAGCTCCCTGTACAACAACAAATATAACCCTCTGCAGATAGTTACTGAGCACATACAGAAAGCCACCTGTGGGACTGAAAGAAAGCACAGAAACTTGAGCATTCAGCACTGCCTTAAGTAAATCAAACAAGAGACTGTTAGAAAGTGGACTGATTTTTGTGGGATTGAAAGAAACCATACAGTCTTAAGGATTCCACTCCAAGAAGGAACGAGAAGTGTGGAGCAAGTGCATCCAAAGGAAAGGTCTAAGAGAAAATATCCAACAGGGCTGACATAAGTTAATCCTCTACTAAAGACATAAGTAAAAATGGATGAAGTAATTGCTTCTTCACATGCAAAAAAGAAATGCAAAATTTCAAGAACATGAAAAATAAAGGAAATGATACCACCAAAGGAATACAATTTTTTTCTAGTAACCAAGCCCAAAGAAACAGATCTGTGATTTGCCCAATAAATGATTCAAAACAGTTGTTTTTAAAAAGCTCAAGGAGTTATAAGAAAACATAGAAAGACCATTAAACAAAATCAGGAAAACACAAGCAAAATGAGGAGCTTAATAATTACATAGAAATCATAAAAAGAAAACGGAAACTTTAGAGCTGAAGATTACAATGAATTAAATGAAAAATGTAAAATAGAGTACCAAAAGCAGACTTGATCAGCAGAAGAAAGAATCAGTGAGATTAATAATAGGAACCCTGAAATTATCTAGCAAAAGAGAACAAAGAAAAGAGAATGAAAAAGAGTAAAGAAATTCTATGTGAATTATGGGATACCATCAAGAAAAACAATCTACATATTACTACAGTTCCAGAAGGAGGAAAGAGAAAAAAGGGGACAGAATCTGATTTAAAAAAAAAATAATGGCTGAGAAGTGCCCAAATCTGGGAAGAGATTTGAATATCCATGTTCATGAAGCTAGGTCCCCAAAAACATTCAACTGGAAAAGATAAATTTAAAGACAAATTATAATAAAACTGAATAAAATTGAAGACAAAGAGAATTTCAAAAGCAACAAGATTAAAAAAAAAAAAAAAAGGTGGTAACTTACAAGGTAACCCTCAAAAGGCTATCAGCAGAATTCAGCAGAAACCTTGCAGGCCAGGAGAGAGTGGGATGATACATTCAAAGTACTGAAAGAAAAAAATTGCCAACTAAGAATACTTCACCCGGGAAAGATGTCCTTCAAAAATAAAGGATAAAGAGTTTCCAAGACAAACAAAAGCTGAGAGAGTTCATCACAACTAAACGTGCCTTATAAGAAATGCTGAAAGAAGTTCTTCATGCTAAAAGGAAAGGACAATAATTAGTAACATAAAAAACATATAATAAAAATACAGAACACACCCATAAAGGTAAGTTTATACTTAAATTCTGATTTCTCTAATACTGTAATGTGCCAGCATATTAATCAATTAACTCTAGTAAACAGTAAAAGACAAAGGTATTAAACATAACTACAGCTACAGTAATTTCTTAAAGAATATACATAAAAACAGACACATAGACCAGTGGAACAGAGTAGAGAGCCCAGATATAGATCCTCAACTCTATGGTCAAATAATCTTCGACAAAACAGGAAAAAATATACAGCGGAAAAAAGACAGTCTCTTCAATAAATGGTGCTGGGAAAACTGGACAGCTATAAGTAGAAGAATGAAACTCGACCATTCTCTTACACCGTACACAAAGACAAATTCAAAATGGATTAAAGACCTCAACGTGAGACAGGAATCCATCAGAATCCTAGAGAAGAACATAGGCAGTAATCTCTTCGATATCAGCCACAGCGACTTCTTTCAAGATATGTCTCCAAAGGCAAAGGAAACAAAAGCGAAGATGAACTTTTGGGACTTCATCAAAATCAAAAGCTTCTGCACAGCAAAGGAAACAGTCAAGAAAACAAAGAGGCAACCCACGGAATGGGAGAAGATATTTGCAAATGACAGTACAGACAAAAGGTTGATATCCAGGATCTATAATGAACTCCTCAAACTCAACACACACAAAACAGACAATCATATCAAAAAATGGGCAGAAGATATGAACAGACACTTCTCCAATCAAGACATACAAATCGCTATCAGACACATGAAAAAATGTTTATCATCACTAGCCATCATGGGGATTCAAATTAAAACTACCTTGAGATATCACCTTACACCAGTTAGAATGGCCAAAATTAGCAAGACAGGAAACAACATGTGTTGGGGAGGATGTGGAGAAATGGGAACCATCGTATACTGTTGGTGGGAATGCAAGTTGGTGCAGCCTCTTTGGAGAATAGGGTGGAGATTCCTCAAGAAATTAAAAATAGAACTTCCCTATGACCCTGCCATTGCACTCCTGGGTATTTACACCAAAGATACAGATATAGTGAAAAGAAGGGCCATCTGTACCCCCATGTTCATAGCAGCAATGGCCACGGTCGCCAAACTGTGGAAAGAACCAAGATGCCCTTCAACGGATGAATGGATAAGGAAGATGTGGTCCATATACACTATGGAGTATTATGCCTCCATCAAAAAGGACGAATACCCAACTTTTGTAGCAACTGGAAGGGACTGGAAGAGATTATGCTGAGTGAAATAAGTCAAGCAGAGAGAGCCAATTATCATATGGTTTCACTTATTTGTGGAGCATAACAAATAGCATGGAGAACATGGGGAGTTAGAGAGAAGGGGGTTGGGGTAAATTCAAGGGGAGGTGAATCATGAGAGACTATGGATTCTGAAAAACAATCTGAGGGGTTTGAAGTGGCGGGGGGGGGGGAGGTCGGGGTACCAGGTGGTGGGTATTATAGAGGGCACGTATTGCGTGGAGCACTGGGTGTGGTGAAAAAATAATGATGCTGTTATGCTGAAAATAAATAAATTAAAAATAAAATAAAATAATATACAATATAAAAAGATGTAAACTGCAACATCAAAAATATAAAATGTGGGTAAGAGCAAAAGGGTATAATTTTTTTAATTAATTTTTTATTTTTTATAAACATATATTTTTATCCCCAGGGGTACAGGTCTGTGAAAAAAGGGTATAATTTTTTTAAAAAGATTTTATTTATTTATTAGACAGACAGAGATCACAAGTAGGCAGAGAGGCAGGCAGAGAGAGAGAGGGAAGCAGGCTTCCTGCGGAGCAGGGAGCCCGATGCGGGGCTCGATCCCAGGACCCTAGATCATGACCCGAGCCGAAGGCAGCAGCCCAAACCACTGAGAAACCCAGGCGCCCCAAAAGGGTATAATTTTTATATGAGACTGAAGTCCAAGTATTATCAGCATTAAACAGACTGGTTTTTATAGACTTTATTTATTTATCTGAGAGAGAGATCACAAGTAAGCAGAGCAGCAGGCAGAGAAAGGGGGAAGGAGGCTCCCCACTGAGCAGATAGCCCAATGTGGGGCTCCATCCCAGGACCCTGAGATCATCACTTGAGCTGAAGGCAGAGGCTTAACCCACCGAGCCACCCAGGCGCCCCTAAATAGACTGTTAAAATGTGTTTTATGTAAGCCTCGCAGCAACCACAAACAAAAACCTGTAATAACAGATATTAAAAAGATGAAAAGAAGGAAATCAAACTATACCATTTTGGAAAATCATCAGTTCACAAATGAACACAAAAAGAGAAAAAGGAAAAGACAAAGGAACTAAAAAAGAGCCAGAAAACAATTAACAAGATAATATTAGTAAGTCCTCACCTACTAATAATGAAATGTAAATAGGTTAAATTCTCCAGTCAAAAGGCATATAGTTGCTGAATGAACTAAAAAATACAACCCAGCTGCATGTTGTCTACAAGAAACTCACTTCACCTTTAATGATAAACTTCAGCTCAAAAGCAGGAAAAAAAAAAAAAAATATATATATATATATATATATATATATATATATATATATATATATATATATATTTCCTGTAAATGTAAAGCAAAAGAGAGCAGAGTTAGCTACACTTCTATCATTCAAATTAGATTTCAAGTCACAAACAGGAATCGAAGAAGGTGATTATATAATTACAAAGGGGTTAGTTAATCATGAAAACAAAACAACTGTAAATACATACACACCCCAAAAAACAGAGCATTTGAATATATATATATATTTTTTTTAACTTTTAATTTTTTATTTTTTATAAACATATATTTTTATCCCGAGGGTTACAGGTCTGTGAATCACCAGGTTTACACACTTCACAGCACTCACCAAAGCACATACCCTCCCCAATGTCCATAATCCCACCCCCTTCTCCCAAACCCCCTCCCCCCAGCAACCCTCAGTTTGTTTTGTGAGATTAAGAGTCACTTATGGTTTGTCTCCCTCCCAATCCCATCTTGTTTCATTGATTCTTCTCCTACCCACTTAAGCCCACATGTTGCATCACCACTTCCTCATATCAGGGAGATCATATGATAGTTGTCTTTCGCTGCTTGACTTATTTCGCTAAGCATGATACGCTCTAGTTCCATCCATGTTGTCGCAAATGGCAAGATTTCATTTCTTTTGATGGCTGCATAGTATTCCATTGTGTATATATACCACATCTTCTTGATCCATTCATCTGTTGATGGACATCTAGGTTCTTTCCATAGTTTGGCTATTGTGGACATTGCTGCTATAAACATTCGGGTGCACGTGCCCCTTTGGATCACTACGTTTGTATCTTTAGGGTAAATACCCAATAGTGCAATTGCTGGGTCATAGGGCAGTTCTATTTTCAACATTTTGAGGAACCTCCATGCTGTTTTCCAGAGTGGCTGCACCAGCTTGCATTCCCACCAACAGTGTAGGAGGGTTCCCCTTTCTCCGCATCCTCGCCAGCATCTGTCATTTCCTGACTTGTTGATTTTAGCCATTCTGACTGGTGTGAGGTGATATCGCATTGTGGTTTTGATTTGTATTTCCCTGATGCCGAGTGATATGGAGCACTTTTTCATGTGTCTATTGGCCATCTGGATGTCTTCTTTGCAGAAATGTCTGTTCATGTCCTCTGCCCATTTCTTGATTGGATTATGTGTCCTTTGGGTGTTGAGTTTGCTAAGTTCTTTATAGATTCTGGACACTAGTCCTATATCTGATATGTCGTTTGCAAATATCTTCTCCCATTCTGTCAGTTGTCTTTTGATTTTGTTAACTGTTTCCTTTGCTGTGCAAAAGCTTTTGATCTTGATGAAATCCCAATAGTTCATTTTTGCCCTTGCTTCCCTTGCCTTTGGCGATGTTCCTAGGAAGATGTTGCTGCGGCTGAGGTCGAAGAGGTTGCTGCCTGTGTTCTCCTCAAGGATTTTGATGGATTCCTTTCGCACATTGAGGTCCTTCATCCATTTTGAGTCTATTTTTGTGTGTGGTGTTAGGAAATGGTCCAATTTCATTTTTCTGCATGTGGCTGTCCAATTTTCCCAGCACCATTTATTGAAGAGGCTGTCTTTTTTCCATTGGACATTCTTTCCTGCTTTGTCGAAGATTAGTTGACCATAGAGTTGAGGGTCTATTTCTGGGCTCTCTATTCTGTTCCATTGATCTATGTGTCTGTTTTTGTGCCAGTACCATGCTGTCTTGATGATGACAGCTTTGTAATAGAGCTTGAAGTCTGGAATTGTGATGCCACCAACGTTGGCTTTCTTTTTCAATATCCCTTTGGCTATTCGAGGTCTTTTCTGGTTCCATATAAATTTTAGAATTATTTGTTCCATTTCTTTGAAAAAGATGGATGGTACTTTGATAGGAATTGCATTAAATGTGTAGATTGCTTTAGGTAGCATAGACATTTTCACAATATTTATTTTTCCAATCCAGGAGCATGGAACATTTTTCCATTTCTTTGTGTCTTCCTCAATTTCTTTCATGAGTACTTTATAGTTTTCTGAGTATAGATTCTGTGTCTCTTTGGTTAGGTTTATTCCTAGGTATCTTATGGTTTTGGGTGCAATTGTAAATGGGATTGACTCCTTAATTTCTCTTTCTTCTGTCTTGCTGTTGGTGTAGAGAAATGCAACTGATTTCTGTGCATTGATTTTATATCCTGACACTTTACTGAATTCCTGTATAAGTTCTAGCAGTTTTGGAGTGGAGTCTTTTGGGTTTTCCACATATAGTATCATATCATCTGCGAAGAGTGATAATTTGACTTCTTCTTTGCCGATTTGGATGCCTTTAATTTCCTTTTGTTGTCTGATTGCTGAGGCTAGGACCTCTAGTACTATGTTGAATAGCAGTGGTGATAATGGACATCCCTGCCGTGTTCCTGACCTTAGCGGAAAAGCTTTTAGTTTTTCTCCATTGAGAATGATATTTGCGGTGGGTTTTTCATAGATGGCTTTGATGATACTGAGGTATGTGCCCTCTTTCCCTACACTTTGAAGAGTTTTGATCAGGAAGGGATGCTGTACTTTGTCAAATGCTTTTTCAGCATCTATTGAGAGTATCATCTGGTTCTTGTTCTTTCTTTTATTGATGTGTTGTATCACATTGACTGATTTGCGGATGTTGAACCAACCTTTCAGCCCTGAAAGAATTTGCAAACACCAAACCAGCTTTACAGGAAATCTTGAAAGGGGTCCTCTAAGCAAAGAGAGAGGGTACAAGTGGTAGATCAGAAAGGAGCAGAGACCATATACAGTAACAGTCACCTTACAGGCAATACAATGGCCCTAAATTCATATCTCTCAATAGTTACCCTGAATGTTAATGGGCTAAATGCCCCTGTCAAAAGACACAGGCTATCAGAATGGATACAAAAACAAAACCCATCTATATGTTGCCTCCAAGAAACTCATTTTAAGCCCGAAGACACCTCCAGATTTAAAGTGAGGGGGTGGATAAGAATTTACCATGCTAATGGACATCAGAAGAAAGCAGGAGTGGCAAATCTTATATCAGATGAATTAGATTTTAAGCCAAAGACTATAATAGGAGATGAGGAAGGACACTCTATCATACTCAAAGGGTCTGTCCAACAAGAAGATCTAACAATTTTAAATATCTATGCCCCCAACGTGGGAGCGCCAACTATATAAACCAATTAATAACAAAATCAAAGAAACACATCAACAATAATACAATAATAGTAGGGGACTTTAACACTCCCCTCACTGAAATGGACAGATCATCCAAGCAAAAGATCAGCAAGGAAATAAAGGCCTTAAACGACACACTGGACCAGATGGACATCACAGATATATTCAGAACATTTCATCCCAAAGCAACAGAATACACATTCTTCTCTAGTGCACATGGAACATTCTCCAGAATAGATCACATCCTCGGTCCTAAATCAGGACTCAACCGGTACCAAAAGATTGGGATCATTCCCTGCATATTTTCAGACCACAATGCTCTAAAGCTAGAACTCAACCACAAAAGGAAGTTTGAAAAGAACCAAAATACATGGAGACTAAACAGCATCCTTCTAAAGAATGAATGGGTCAACCGGGAAATTAAAGAAGAATTGAAAAAAATCATGGAAACAAATGATAATGAAAATACAACGGTTCAAAATCTGTGGGACACAACAAAGGCAGTCCTGAGAGGAAAATATATAGCGGTACAAGCCTTTCTCAAGAAACAAGAAAGGTCTCAGGTACACAACCTAACTCTACACCTAAAGGAGCTGGAGAAAGAACAAGAAAGAAACCCTAAGCCCAGCAGGAGAAGAGAAATCATAAAGATCAGAGCAGAAATCAATGAAATAGAAACCAAAAAAACAATAGAACAAATCAACGAAACTGGGAGCTGGTTCTTTGAAAGAATTAATAAAATTGATAAACCCCTGACCAGACTTATCAAAAAGAAAAGAGAAAGGACCCAAATAAATAAAATCATGAATGAAAGAGGAGAGATCACAACTAACACCAAAGAAATACAAACTATTATAAGAACATACTATGAGCAACTCTACGCCAACAAATTTGACAATCTGGAAGAAATGGATGCATTCCTAGAAACATATAAACTACCCCAACTGAACCAGGAAGAAATAGAAAGCCTGAACAGACCCATAACCAGTAAGGAGATTGAAACAGTCATTAAAAATCTCCAAACAAACAAATGCCCAGGGCCAGACGGCTTCCCGGGGGAATTCTACCAAACATTTAAAGAAGAACTAATTCCTATTCTCCTGAAACTGTTCCAAAAAATAGAAATGGAAGGAAAACTTCCAAACTCATTTTATGAGGCCAGCATCACCTTGATCCCAAAACCAGACAAGGATCCCACCAAAAAAGAGAGCTATAGACCAATATCCTTGATGAACACAGATGCGAAAATTCTCACCAAAATACTAGCCAATAGGATTCAACAGTACATTAAAAAGATTATTCACCACGACCAAGTGGGATTTATTCCAGCATTTGAATATATTAAACAAATAATAATAACACATCTGAAGGGAAAAAGAGACAATACAAAAATAGGAAGAAAAAAAGCAAGAGATTTCAATACCACTTTTTAACAATGGATAGATCCAGAAAATTAATAAGAAATTATTGGGCTTAAATTTTACTTTAGACCAAATGGAGCTAACCGACATATAGAGAATATTCCATCCAGTAACCACATAACACACATTCTTTTTAAACACCACAGATTATTTTTAGGGAAGATAAAATGTTAGACCACAAAACAACTCAAGAAGACAGAAATCACACCAATTATCTTTTCTAACCACAATGTTATGAAGCTAGAAATCAGTAACAGAAGAAAAGCTATAAAATTCACAAATATGTGGAAATTAAACAACACATTCCTAAACAACCAATTGGCCAAAGAAGAAATTAAAAGAGAAGTTAAAAAAATAACTTAAAACAAATGGAAATGGAAACACAACATACCAAAACTTATAGGATGCAGAAAAAAACAGCTCTAAGATGGAAGTTTAATGGTGATAAGTGCCTGTAATAAGGAAAAAAAGTCTTAAGAAAAACCTAACATTATATCTGAAGGAACTATAAAAATAATGAAGTAAGCCCAAACTTAGCAAAAGGAAGAATATATAAAGATTAGGGAGAAATAAATGAAATAGGCACTAGAAAACAATAGAAAAGATCAACAAAATTAAGACCTAGCTATTTGAAAAGATAACCAAAATTGAAAAACATTTAGCCAGACTAATAAAGAAAATAAAAGAATCAAATAAATAAAATAAAAAATCAAAGAGGAGGCACTACAACTGATACCATAAAAATACAAAGGATAAGAGTCTACCATGAAGAATTATATACCAATAAACTGGTTAACCTAAAAGAAATTGAAAAATTCCTAGAAACATATACCTGACAAGACATAATCATAAGTAGAAAATCTGAACAAACTAATTATGACTAAGAAAATTTAATCAGAAATTTAAAACCTCTTAACAAACAGATGGTTTCACTGATGAATTTTACCAATGACATAAAAAAAATCATTATCAATCCTTCTTAGGATCTTCCAAAAATTTGAAGAAGAAGGAACACTTCCAAACTCATTTTACAAAGTTAGCATTACCTTGATTCCAAACTCAGACAAGGAGACTACAAAAAAAAGGAAAGGAAAGGGAAAAGAAGAGGGGGGGAAAAGGCCAATATCTTGTTAAACACAGATGCAAAAAACACTCTCAACTAAATACTTGCAAATCAAATTCAGTAGAACATTAAAAGAATCACACATCATTATCAGGTGGGATTTATTCATCAAATGCAAGGATAGTTCAACATATGAAAATCAGTATGATATATATATTAACAGAATGAAGGATAAAATCATATGATCATCTCAATAAATGTAGAAAAACACTTGACAAAATTCAGCTGCCTATAATAGAAACTCTTAACAAATCAGGTATAGATAGACTATACTTCAACATAATCAAGACCATATATGACAAACTCACAGCAAATATCATACTCAATGAAAGCTATACCTCTAAGAGCAGTAAGAAGACAATGATGCCAACTCTCACCCCTTCTATTCAAAAAGAAGTCCTAACCAGAGCAACTAGGCAAGAAAAGAAATAGACAACTAAACTGGAAAGAAAGAAGTTAAAATTGTCTGTTTTGCATACATGATATTATATACAGAAAACCATAACGGTGCCAGGGTGGTTCAGTCAGTTAAATGTCTGACTTCAGCTCAGGTCATGATCCCAGGGTCCTGGGATCAAGCCCCATATCAGGCTTTCTGCTTGGCAGGGAGTCTGCTTCTCCTCTCCCTTGCTCCAGCTCTCTCTCTGTCTCCCTCTCACTCACTCTCTCTCATGTGCATGCTCTCTCTCTAATAAACAAATAGAATCTTTAAAAAAAGAAAGAAAGAGTCACTTATGGTTTGTCTCCTTCCCAAACCATAAGTGACTTTTAATCTCACAAAACTGAAAATTGCTGGGGGGGAGGGAGGTTGGGAGAAGGGGGGTGGGGTTATGGACACTGGGGAGGGTATGTGCTATGGTGAGTGCTGTGAGGTGTGTAAACCTGGCGAGTCACATACCTCTACCCCTGGGGATAAAAATATATTATATGTTTATAAAAAATAAAAAGTTTTTAAAAAGAAAGAAAGAAAGAAAACCATAAAGCTCCCACAAAATAATTTTTCAGAACTGATGAGCCTTTTAAAGTTGCAATATACAAAATCAATATACATAAAATGGGTTGCATTCCTTTTTTTTTTTTTCAGAGATAAAGATCTTTTATTGAGAAACGGTGAAAAAGGAACATTATAGGGTTTGGATTACTTAATGGGTTCATAGTCCAGAGAGGGGTATGGGTAAGGGTTCGAAGAGCTTTTTAGGGGTTGATGAAGTCATTAGGGAGGAACATTTCTTAAACTAACAATGAACTATTAGATATAGAAATTAACAAAACAATCTTTTTACAATAGCATCAAAAAGAGTAAAATATTTAGGATTAATTAACCAAGTAGATGAAAGATCTGTATACCAAAAACTATAAGACATAGCCAAAAAAAAATAGAAGACACAAATAAATGGGAAAGTATCTCATGTTCATGGATTAGAAGAATAACTATCATTAAAATGTCCATACTACAAACCCTTCTACAGATTTAACCCAGCACCTACCAAAATTCCCATGGCACTTTTCACAAAAATAAAGGAAACGATCCTAAAAATTCATCTGGAAGCACAAAAGATCCTGAAGAGCTAAAGCAATCTTTTTTTTATATTTTTTCTTAAGATTCTATTTATTTATTTGACAGAGAGAGACACAGCAAGAGAAGGAATACAAGCAGGGGGAGTGGAACAGGAAGAAGCAAGCTTCCCGCCAAGCAGGAAACCCAATGAGGGGGTCCATTCCAGGGCCTTGGGATCACGACCTGAGCCGAAGGCAGATGCTTAATGACTGAGCCATGCAGGCGCTCCGAGCTAAAGCAATCTTAAGAAAGAAGAGCAAAGCTGGACACATCACACTCCCTGACTTCAAACTTTATTACAAAACTATGGTAATCAAAATAGTAAGGTACTAGCATAAAAACAGACATACAAATCTATGGAACAGAATAGAAACCCCACAAATAAGCCCACACATATATCGTCAATTAATTTATGACAAAGGTGCAAAAGCATAGACAATGGAAAAACGATAGTTTCTTCAATAAATGGTATTAAGATAACGGGATATACACATGGAAAAGAATAAATATTTACCCTTACATCATACTAAAAAAACAACTGAAAACAGATTAAAGATTTAAATGTGTGATCCAAAACCATAAAAATCCTAGAAGGAAACACAAAGAAAATGCTACCCGACATTGGTCTTTACAATGATATTTTGGATATGACACCAAAGGCATAGACAACAAAAACCTAAAATAGGTAATTAGGATAACATCAAACTAAAAAGCCTCTGTACAACAAAGGAAATTCAACAAAATGAAAAGGCAACATATAGAGTGAAAGAAAAATATCGGCAAAGTGTACATCTATCTCCTATAACCCCTACAACTCAGAAACAAAAAACCTGACTTAAAAATGGGCAAAGAAACTGAATAGACATTCTCCATAGACATACAAATGGCCAAAAAATAGATGAAAAGGTGTTCAACATCACTAATCATCAGGGGAATACAAACCAAAACAATGATATCACCTCACATTTGTTAGAATGGCTATTATCAAAAACAAAAGATAAGTCTTGGTGAAGATGAGGAGAAAGCAAACTCTATACACGAGGGGTGGCATATAAACTGGTAAAGCCATTATGTAAGACACCATTTAGCTTGCTCAAAAAATTAAGAATAGAACTACCATGTGATCAAGGAATTCTACTCTGATCATACACACACACACACACACACACACACACATGTGCACGTGCAAGATATAATCTTAACTATAAACTCAATATTGTCTCAAAGAGATAGCTGCAGTCCCACATTCATTACAGCATTATTCACAATAGCCAAGACATGGAAAAATCTAAGTGTCTATCAAGGTATGAAGAGATAAAGATGATGTGATATACACATACACAATAGAATATGGAAAGAAGGAAATCCTGCCATTTGCAACATAGTAAAATGGGAGAACATTATGCTAAGTAAAATTAGCCAGACATAGACAAAATAAATACATAAATAAAATTTTAAAATTATGAAAATAAAAAAGAAATATTTGTGTTCTAAAAAAAAAAAGAAAGAATTCTGTATGAATTCACTTATATATGGAATCTATATATAAATAAGTAAACAAACATCAAACACATATGAGAGTAGAATGATTGCTACCAGGGGCTGAGGGGTGGGGGAATTATAAACACCATGGTCAAAGGGTACAACCTTTCAGTGATAAGCTAAATAAGAAACTTATATAAGCTAATGAATAAGCTCTGAGACTCTAATGTATTGCATATTCACTATTATTAACAAAACTGTGTTGTGCACTAGAAATTTGTTAAGAGAATAGATCTTACGCATTTTTACCAGAAAATAAAAAACTATGTGAGGTAATAGATGTGTTAATTAACCTAGCTGTGGTAATAATTTCACAAAGTATACATATATCAAATCATAATATTAAGCACATTAGAAATATAAAACTTATTTGACAACTATACCTCAATAAAGTTGAAAAAATAAGCAAAATCAAAATTAGGAACAGAAGAGAACTTCCTAATTTGATGAAAAGCACCACAAAGAAGCATTATACTTAATGGTGAAACAATGAACATTTTCCCCTAAGATCAGGAGTAAAGCAAAGAAGTCTACTTTCACCATTTATATTCACCAAAGTGCTAAAAGTTCTAGTCAGTGCAATAAGGTATTAATTTTAAAAAGGAAACAAAAGGCATTCAGTTCACAAATGAAGAAATAAAAATGACCCTATTTACAAATGACATGATTGTCAATGTAGAAAATCCCAAAGAAAGCTTAAGTAAAAACAAACAACAAATAAAGAAAAACCTCCTACAACTAATAAGATAGTTCAATAAGGTCACAGGATACAAATTAATGTACACAAATCAACTGTATTTCTACATACTAGCAATGAATCTGTGCATACTGAACATAAAAATACACCATTTATAATCACTCAAACATAGGATATACTTCATATGAACCTAACAAAACAGATACATAACTTGTATATGCAAAAGTCAAAAATACTGAAAAATCAAAGAGATATGCTATGTGCATAGAAACTTAAAAACAGCATAATATGTCAGTTATCCCAAAACTGATACATATTGTTAATATGTTGCCTATAAAATCCTAGCAAGATCTTTTACATATACTCAAGATTATCCTAAAATTTATATAGAAAAGATGGAAACTAGAATACCTGAAAGAATTTTTAAATACAATAAAGTATGAGGGAGCACCTTGTGGCACAAATGGTTAGGTGTCTGACTCTCGGTTTCAGCTTAGGTTGTGATCCCAGGGTGGGATCAACCCCCATGTCAGGCTCAGAGCTCAGCATGGAGTCTGCTTGAGACTCTCTCTCCCTCTCACTGCCCCTCTGGATGTATGCTCTCTCTTTCTAAAAGAAAGAGATAAATCTTTTTAAAAAAGAATAAAGTGGGCGCCTGGGTGGCTCAGTGGGTTAAGCCGCTGCCTTCAGCTCAGGTCATGATCTCAGGATCCTGGGATCGAGTCCCGCATTGAGATCTCTGCTCAGCAGGGAGCCTGCTTCCCTCTCTCTCTGCCGGCCTATCTGTCTACTGTGAACTCTCTCTGTCAAATAAATAAATAAAATCTTTTTTAAAAAAAAGAATAAAGTGTGAGAATAAAATTTATCGTATTTTAAGACTTGTTATAGAGCTATAGAAATCAAGAATGAGCAGTAATGACAGAAAAATAGATCAATGGAAAAGAGAAACCAGAATTAGACCCCACAAACATACCTAAATATTTTATAATAGTAATTTAACAGAGAAAAAATAACATTTTCACAAATGAAAACTAAACATCCAAAAACAAAACAGTAATCCTGACTGCAAAATCAAAGATAGGATAAGTCAACCTATCAAACCTGCTCTAAAAATTAACTTCAGAGAGATCACATGAAACTGTGTAACTTTAGAAAAAATGTAAAAGGAAATCTTCTACACAGGATACCCAGGAGTAGATAAAGAACTTAAAGCTTACAACAAATGCACAATCCATGAAAGAAAACACTGATAAATCACATTTCACCAAAATTTACAACTTTCTTTATGAAAGATTAAAGAACATAAAAGGAAAAGCTACAGATGGAGAGAAAAATTTTCAAACAACATATCTGATTAAAAAAAAAAAAAACTAGTACCTACTGTATATTTTTTCTTGTTTTGTCGAAGATTATTTGACCATAGAGTTGAGGGTCCATATCTGGGATCTCTACTCTGTTCCACTGGTCTATGTGTCTGTTTTTATGCCAGTATCATTCTGTCTTGGTTATCACAGCTTTGTAGTAAAGCTTGAAATCAGGTAACATGACGCCCCCATTTTATTTTTGTTTTTCAACATTTCCTTAGCGATTCGGGGTCTTTTCTGATTCCATGCAAAATGGTGCTGGGAAAACTGGGTAGCTATATGTAGAAGAATGAAACTCAACCATTCTCTTACACCGTACACAAAGATAAAATCAAAATGGATAAAAGACCTCAACGTGAGCCAGGAATCCATCAGAATCCTAAAGGAGAACATAGGCAGTAATCTCTTTGGTATCAGCCACAGCAACTTCTTTCAAGATATGTCTCCAAAGGCAAAGGAAACAAAAGCAAAAATAAACTTTTGGGACTTCATCAAAATCAAAAGCTTCTGCAGAGCAAAGGAAATGGTCAAGAAAACAAAGAGGCAACCTACGGAATAAGAGAAGATATTTGCAAATGACACTACAGACAAAAGGTTGATATCCAGGATCTAAAATGAACTCCTCAAACTCAACACACATAAGACAGGAAATCATATAAAAAAAAATGGGCAGAAGATATGAACAGAGACTTCTCCAATGAAGACATAAAAATGGCTATCAGACACATGAAAAAATGTTCATCATCACTAGCCCTCAGGGAGATTCAAATTAAAACCACATTGAGATATCACCTTACACAAGTTAGAATGGGCAAAATTAACAAGACAGGAAACAACATGTGTTGGAGGGGATGTGGAGAAAGGGGAACCCTCTTAACACTGTTGGTGGGAATGCAGGTTGGTGCAGCCTCTTTGGAAAACAGTGTCGAAATTCCTCAAGAAATTAAAAATAGAACTTCCCTATGACCCTGCCATTGCACTCCTGGGTATTTACCCCAAAGATACAGATGTCATGAAAAGAAGGGCCATCTGTACCCCAATGTTTATAGTAGCAATGGCCACGGTCGCCAAACTATGGAAAGAACCAAGATGCCCTTCAACAGACGAATGGATAAGGAAAATGTGGTCCATATACACTATGGAGTATTATGGCTCCATCAGAAAGGATGAATACCCAACTTTTGTAGCAACATGGAAGGGACTGGAAGAGATTATGCTGAGTGAAATAAGTCAAGCTGAGAGAGTCAATTATTATATGGTTTCACTTATTTGTGGAGCATAACAAATAGCATGGAGGACAAGAGGTGTTAGAGAGGAGAAGGGAATTGGGGTAAATTGGAAGGGGAGGTGAATCATGAGAGACTATGGACTCTGAAAAACAATCTGAGGGGTTTGAAGTGGCGGGGGGGTGGGAGGTCGGGGTACCAGGTGGTGGGTATTATAGAGGGCATGGATTGCATGGAGCACTGGGTGTGGTGAAAAATAATGAATACTGTTATGCTAAAAATAAATAAATTTAATTTAAAAAAATAATGTATACTTTTATGCTGAAAAAAAATAAATTCAAAAATAAATAAATAAATAAAGTAAATAAGCCCAGCATAAGTAAAGTGCCTAGGATAATAAAAAGCAGAGAGCTTTGTTATACTGAACAGATGAATTATTGAACATTATATCAAAAACCAAGGATGTTACTTGACTCTCTCTGCTTAACTTCTTTCACTCAGCATAATCTCTTCCAATCCCATCCACGTTGACATAAAATTTGAGTATTCATCCTTTCTGATGGAGGCAAAATACCCCATTGTATACATGGTGCATATCTCCTTTATCCATTTGTCCACTGAAGGGCAACTTACGGTTTCACTGACTTGTGAAGCATAAGGAATAACAGGGAGGACATTGGGAGATGGAGAGGAGAAGTAAGATGGGGGAAATCGGAGGGTGAGACAAACCATGAGAGACTGTGGACTCTGAGAAACAAACTGAGGGTTTCAGAGGGGAGGAGGGTTGAGGGTTGGGTGAACCTGGTGGTGGGTATTATAGAGGGCACGGACTGCATGGAGCACTGGGTGTGGTGCATAAACAAGTAATTTTGGAACATGAAAAGAAATAAAATAAAATGGAAAAAAATAAGATGTACTACATCTTGGCTAATTGAATTTAAATTCAAAAAGAGAGAATTTAGAAATAATGGACAGGGGCACCTGAGTGGCTCACTGGGTTTAAGCTTCGGCCTTCGGCTTGGCTCATGATCCCAGGGTCCTGGGACCAAGCCAAGCATCAGGTTCTCTGCTCAGCAGGGAGCCTGCTATCCTCTCTCTCTCTCTCTGCCTCCCTCTTTGCCTATCTGTGATCTTTGTCTGTCAAATAAATAAATAAAATCTTTTGAAAAAAAGAAATAATGGATAAAATGTTTAAAATTAAAAGTTAACTTTTAAAAGACCAACAAAACAAGAAAAATTTACATAAATTTGATCAAGAAAAAGGTCACAAATTCCTAAAATCTGGAATCAAGGAGGAATTACTGCTAAATATCTAAAAGACATTTTGGGGGGCGCCTGGGTGGCTCAGTGGTTTGGGCCTCTGCCTTCGGCTCAGGTCATGATCTCAGGGTCCTGGGATCAAGCCCCACATTGGGCTCTCTGCTCAGCTGGGAGCCTGCTTTCCTCTCTCTCTGCCTGCCTCTCTACCTACTTGTGATCTCTCTCTGTCTATCAAATAAATAAATAAAAATCTTTAAAAAAATAAAAATAAAAAGACATTTTGGGTATTATAGAGGGCACGTATTGTATGGAGCACTAGGTGTGGTTCAAAAAAAATGAATACTGTTATGCTGAAAATAAAAAATAAATTAAAAAAAACAATAGCTTGAACAATAACAAAAATAAAAAGCAAATAAAACAGACAAATTTCCTGCAAAATACAACTAAAAACTGACAGAAAATTAATCAGATGATACTAAAGATAGAACATTAGCGTAACAAAAAAGTTTTAAATGACAAATTAGATTTCCTCAAAATTAAAATCTACTCTTCAGAACACAATATTAAGAATATAAAAAGTCAAGCCACACAAAGGAAACAAGCATTAAAATCCAGGAGGCACAGGGAATCCCCGTCAAAATCAATAAAATTAGGTCAACACCCATTCATCTAATTGTAAAACTAGCAAGTGTCAGAGACAAAGAGAAAATCCTGAAAGCAGCTTGGGACAAGAAGTCTGTAACATACAATGGTAGAAATATTAAATTGGCAACAGAGTTATCCACACAGACCTGGCTGACCAGAAAGAACTGGTGTGATAGATTCAGAGCACTAAACGAGAAAATTATGCACCCAGGAATACTATACCCAGTTAGGCTCTCATTGAAAATAGGAGGAGAGATAAAAAGCTTCCAGGACAAACAAAAATTAAAAGAATTTGCAAACACCAAATCAACCCTACAGGAAATACTGAAAGGGGTCCTCTAAGCAAAGAGAGAGCCTAAAAGTAACACAGACCAGAAAGGAACAGAGACAATATACAGCAACTGTCACCTTACAGGCAATACAGTAGCACTAAATTCATATCTTTCAATAGTTACCCTGAAGACCAATGGGCTAAATACCCCAATCAAAACACACAGGGTATCAGAATGGATTAAAAAAAAAAAGACCTATTGATAGGCTGTCTGCAAGAGACTCACTTTAGATCCAAAGACACCTCCAAATTTAAAGAGACAGGGTGGAAAACAATTTACCATGCTAATGGACATTGAAGGAAGGCTGGGGGTGGCAATCCTTATATCACATAAATTAGATTTTAAGCCAAAGACTGTAATAAGAGATGAGGAAGGACACTATATCTTATGTAATGGGCCTTTCCAACAAGAAGATCTAACAATTTTAAATATCTATACCCCTAGCATGGGAGAAGCCAACTATATAAACCAATTAATAACAAAACCAAAGAAACACGTCGACAATAATAAAATAATAGTAGGGGATGTTAACACCCCCCCTCACTGAAATACACAGATCATCCAAGCAAAAGATCAGCAAACACTTAAAGGCCTTAAATGGCACACTGGACCAGATGGACATCACAAATATATTCAGAACATTCCATTCCAAAGCAATAGAATACACATTCTTCTCTAGTGCTAGTGCACATGGAACATTCTCCAGAATAGATCACATCCTGGGTCACAAATCGAGGTCTCAACCGGTACCAAAAGACTGGGATCATTCCCTGCATGCTTTCAGACCACAATGCTCTGAAACTAGAACTCAGTCACAAGAGGAAAGTGGGAAATAACTCAGATACATGGAGGCTAGAAAGCATCCTACGGAAGAATGAATGGCTCAACCAGGAAATTAAAGAAGAGTTGAAAAAATTCACGGAAACAAATGAAAATGAAAACACAACTCTTCAGAATCTTTGGGACACAGCAAAGATGATCCTTACAGGAAAGTATATAGCAATACAAGCCTTTCTCAAGGAACAAGAAAGGTCTCAAATACACAACCTAACCCTACACCTAAAGCAGCTGGACAATGAACAGCAAATAAAGCCTAAACCCAGCAAGAAAAGTGCTATAATTAAGGTCAGAGCAGAAATCAATTAAATAGAAACCAAAAGAACAGTCAAATAAATCAACAAAACAAGGAGCTGCTTCTCTGAAAGAATAAGATTAATAAATCTCTGGCCAGAAGTATCAAAAAGAAAACCTTAATAAAAGAAATACATTACATCTTAATACATCTTAAATACATCTTAATACATTAATAAAAGAAAGAACAAGAACCATATGATACTCTCAAGACATGCTGAAAAAGCATTTGGCAAAGTACAGCATCATTTCTTTATCAAACTTCACAGTGTAGGGATAGAGGGTACCTATGTCAATATAATAAAGCCATCTCTGAAAAACCCACAGCAAATATAATTCTCAATGGGGAAAAACTGAGAGCTTTTCCCCCAAGGTCAGGAACATGGCAGGGATGTCCACTATCACCACTGCTATTCAACCTAGTACTAGAATTCCTAGCCTCAGCAATCAGACAACAAAAAGAAAAAAAAGGCATCTGAATCAGCAAAAAAGAAGTCAAAACTCTCACTTTTGCAGATGGTATGATACTTATGTGGAAAACCTGAAAGATTCCACCCCCAAACTGTGAGAACTCATACAGGAATTCAGTAAAGTGTCAGGATACAAAACCAATGCATGGAAATCAGTTGCATTTCTAAATACCAACAACAAGACAGAAGAAAGAGAAATTAAGGAGTCGATCCCATTTATAATTTCACCCAAAACCATAAGATGTCTAGGAATAAATCTACCAAAAAGGCAAATAATCTGTACTCAGAAAACCATAGGATACTCATGAAAGAAACTGAAAAAGACACAAAGAAATGGAAAAGTGTTCCATGTTCATGGACTGGAAGAACAAATATTGTGAAAATGTCTATTATCCAAAGCAATAGACACATTTAATGCAATCTCTATCAAAATACCATCAATTTTTCTCAAAGAAATGGAAAAAATAATCCTAAAATTTATATATCCTAAAATATATATAGCCTGAGGACTGTTGAAAAAGAAAACCAACGTTGGTGGCATCACAATTCTGGACTTCAAGCTCTGTTACAAAGCTATCAGCATCAAAACAGTATGGTACTGGCACAAAAACAGACACATAGATCAACAGAACAGAACAGAGAGCCCAGAAATAAACCCTCAACTCTATGGTCACTACTCTTCAAAAAAGCAGGAAAGAATGTTCAATGGAATAAAGATAGTCTCTTCAATAAATAGTGTTGGGAATATTGGACAGCCACATGCAGAAGAATGAAACTGGAATATTTCCTTACACCACACACAATAATAGACCTAAAATGGATGAAATACCTCAATATGAGATAGAAATCCATCAAAATCCTTAAGGAGAACACAGGCAGCAACCTCTTTGACCTCAGCCATAGCAGCTCCTGCCTAGAAACATTGCCAAAGGTAAGGGAAGCCAGGGCATACATGAACAATTGGGACTTCATCAAGATCAAAAGCTTTTGCACAGCAAAGGAAACAGTCAACAAAACCAAAAGACAACTGACAGAATGGGAGAAGATATTTGCAAACGACATATCAGATAAAGGGCTAGTATCCAAAATCTATAAAGAGCTTAGCAAACAAAACACCCAGAGAACAAATCATCCAATCAAGAAATGGGCAGAAGACATGAACAGACATTTCTGTGAAGAAGACATCCAGATGGCCAACAGACTCATGAAAAAGTGCTCAACATCACTCAGCATCACGGAAATACAAATCAAAACCACAATGAGATACCACCTCACACCAGTCAGAATGGTTAAAATGAACAAGTCAGGAAATGACAGATGCTGGCAAGGATACAGAGAAAGGGGAACCCTCCTACATTGTTAGTGGGAATGCAAGCTGGTGAAGCCACTCTGGAAAACAGCATGAAGGTTGCTCAAAAAGTTGAAAATAGAGCTACCCTACAACCCAGCAATTTCACTACTGGGTAATTACCTTAAAGATACAAATGTAGTGATCCGAAGGGGCATGTGCACCCTAATGTTCACAGCAGCAATGTCCACAAATTGCCAAAGTATGGAAAGAACCTAGATGTCCATCAACAGATGAATGGATAAAGAAGATGTGATATATGTATATCACATCTTCTTTTATCACATCTTCTTCCATCTTGTGTGTGTGTGTATATGTATACACATATGTATACATATACACGTGTGTGTGTACATATATATGGACGAAGAAGATATGTATGTATATATATGTATACATACACACACACACACACACAATGGAATACTATGAAACCATCAAAAGAAATGAAATCTTGCCATTTGCAATGATGTAAATGGAATTAGAGAGTATTAGGTTGAGCAAAATAAGTCAATCAGAGAAAGACAATTATCATATGATCTCCCTGATATAAGGAATTTGAGAGGCTGAGTAGAGGGTTTGGGGGGTAGGGAAGAAAAAAATGAAACAAGATGGGATCGGTAGGGAGACAAACCATAAGAGACTCTTAATCTCACAAAAGAAACAGGGTTGCTGGGGGTGGAGGGGTATGGAGAGGGTGGCTGGGTTATGGACATTGGGGAGGATATGTGCTATGGTGAGGGCTGTGACATGTGTAAGCCTGACAATTCACAGACCTGTATCCCTGGGGAAAATAATACATTATATGTTAATATAAATAATTAACAAAAAAGGCAAGACACAGAGTAAAAGAGTATATTTACAAAGACTTATATTCAGAATAACAAATTCATATAATTCAATAAAAAACAGTAAAATATGAGTGAGAGCCTTGAACAGACACTACACAGAAAAATGAGGTGAAAGGCCAATAAACATTTGAAAAAGTGTTCAACCTCTTTAGTCATCAGGGAAATAAAAGTTAAGATAATAACAAGATACTGCTATGCCATCCATATGAATGGCTAAAATTTAAGACTAAAAATGAGAGGTGTTGCTGAAAACACGGGCCAAATGAAACTCTCATACTTATTTTAAACTTAAATTTGGGTAGGTTTCTCGCCATTAACTGATAAGATTTGCTCATTGTGCCTAAACTATTTGGCACAAACCATATGATAAATACCTGCTTTCCTTCTGGGAGTATGAAAATTTGTTGCACATTAGGCAGATGCTATCTATCTGACCAGTGCCCAATAAAAACACAGGGTACCGGGTTTCAAACAAGCTTCTCTGGTTGGCAACACTTCACACATGTTGTCAAAGTGTTGTTGGAGGAATTAGGTTTGTCCTGTGTGACTCCATTGGAAAAGGACTCTTGGAACCTTTTGCCTGATTTCCCTAGACTTGAGCCCATGAATCTTTTGCCTTTGCTGATTTTGATTTTTATTCTTCACTGCAGTAATTCACAGCATTGAGTGCAACTATATAATGAATCCTGTGTGTCCTCATAGCAAATCTTCAAACCTAGGAGTTGTCTGGAAGACTTCCAAACACAAGGAGTAATCCTGGCACAAAATATCACCTAGCCTTCCTTCTTTTCAACATCTACCACTTTCTCCCTACCTACAACAATACAAACACACTAATAATAAGGCCCATCCATGGAGTACACTTAATATGTGTCTGTTAGATAAATTCCAAACCACAAATACAGAATTCCAATGCTGAGTAACAATGATAAAAGTTCACCTTTAAAAAAGTTTTCAGTTAGGAGAACTATTGATGGCAACTACAGTTTTCCTTCATATAAAAAAATATTAGAAAATTCTCAGTATTACTTGATATTTGACCAAGTCTGTACCAAAATTAACCATTAAAACTAGAAAGTAAATTGAGAAACTGAAATGATAATTCTCAGAATAAATATGAAATCACATTTTCAGGGTTTGATATGAAAGCCATTTACTTGCCTTTTTTTAACAAATTAATTGAGGAATACCTGATACACCCTAAACTGTATATATTTACAGTGTGGAATTTGATGCCTTTTGGCATATAGTATATTTACAGTGAAATCATGGGTACAATTAAAATAAAGAAATTTGCATCATCACCAGAAGTTTTCTCAGATCTTTTTGCAATCCATCCATCTCTTCAATACTATTGACAGGTAACCACTGAACTAAAGGCATTATAAATTATTAATATTTTCTAGATATTTACATAAATCAAATTCAAAATGTTCATCAGTCTTCTACTCCCCAAAACAACAAGCTTATATTCTTTAGAGCCTATATCCATTTTCTTCCTTTCACCCTACTCACTAGACTCTGGTTTTCTACCACTATCACGCTATTAAATCAGATTCCCTTAAAAATCACCAATGGCCTTCTAACTGCCAAACATAGCCCCTACTCAGTACCCATTCTACTAGACCACTCCACAATACTTGAAATCATTAATTACCCCTTAAAAAAACTTTCAGATCTCCTTAGCCAACTGTCACCTCTATTTCTCAGTCTCCTTGTGCTAGTTCCTCTTTTTTTGTCCCCTAAGGTGTTGTCAAGTCTTTAAAGTCTCACTTGCAAGCCCTATGCTATCATAGCAGTAATTGTTACAACAAAAGAAGCAAATATTTATTGTATTATTATCATGTGCTAAACACTGTGTTAAGAGCTGCATGTAAGTTCATTGATTCCTTGTAACAATTCTATGAAAATAAGTATGAAATAACTAATAATGTTATCCCCATTTCAAATACATATAGAATTAGACAGAAAAACACACTGACCTACATGAACCTCTCAATCACCTTTAATGATTATGAACATTTTACCAGTCTTGATTTATTAATCCCACATATACATTATTACCTATTACAGTACTTCAGAGCAAATTTTAGAAAGCATCTGTAAACACTTCAATATGTATCTTTAACAGGAGCTTACTATTTCTTCAATAAACTCTATTTTTTCCTTTTTTCATTAAGTTCATGTATTATATAAGTACAACATACAGTACACCATTAGTTTTTGATGTAGTGTTCACTGAGTCATTAGTTGCATATAACACCCTGTGCTCAACAGATCATGTGCCCTCCTTAAAGACCATCATCCAGTTACCCCATCCCCTAACCCTCCCTTCTGCAACCCTCAATTTATCTCCCAGAGTCCAGAGCTTCTCATGGTTTGTCTCCATCTCTGATTTCTTCCCATTCACTTTTCCCTCCTTTCCCCTATGGGCCTCTGCACTATTCCTTATATTCCACATATGAGTGAAACCATATGACAATTGTCTTCCTCTGCTTGACTAATTTCACTTAGCGTAATACCCTCCAGTTTCCTCCATGTGGATGCAAATGATGGGTATTCAACATATGGCTGAGTAATATTCCCTTGTATATATGAACCACATCTTTTTTATCCACATATCTGTTGAAGGACATCTTGGTTCCTTCCACAGTTTGGCTGTTGTGGACATTGCTGCTATGAACATTAGGGTGCATGTGCCCCTTCTTATCACTACATCTGTACCTTTGGGGTAAATACCCAGTAGTGCAATGGCTGGATCATAGGTTAGCTCTATTTTTAACTTTTTGAGGAACCTCCATACTGTTTTCCAGAGTAGCTGCACCAGCTTGCATTCCCACCAACAGCATAAAAGGGTTCTCCTTTCTCTATATCCTCCCCAACATCTGTTATCCTCTGTGTTGTTAATTTTGACCATCCTAACAGGTGTAAGGTGGTACTGTGGTTTTGATTTGCACTTCCCTGATGGTAAAACTTTATTTCATAATGGTGCTGTGTGTGGGCCCCTGGGTGGCTCAGCAGATTAAGTAAACATCAGGAGTCAGCTTCTTGAGACACCCAGGTGGCTTAGTTAAGCCTCTGCCTTCAGCCCCCAGGGTCCGGGGATTGAGTCCCACATCAGTCTCCTTGCTCAGTAGGGAGCCTGCTTCTGCCTCTGCCTGCTCTTCTCCCTACTTGTGCTTGCTCTCTTGCATACTCTCTCTCTGACAAATAAATAAAATCTTAAAATAAATTTAAAATAAATTTTAATAAATTAAAATAAAAAAATTTTTAAAAGTCTGACATCTTAATTTCTGCTCAGGTCATGATATCAGGATCATAAGACTGAGGACTGTGTCGGGCTTCACACTTCTGCTTGAGATTCTCTCTCTCTCTCTCTTCTTCTCCTTCTGCCCCTTCTTCCCTACCAGCTCACTTGTTCTCTCTCTCTCTCACATAAATAAGTACATCTATAAAAAAAAAAATAGTTATTATGCTGTGTGGCAATAGTAGATCCATGTCTCTGTTAAATGGTAGATTGCCCACTGCCAGAGAGACAAACTCCAAATTCTTTAGCGTTCCTTATAGTCTTTGGTATATAAGAGCCTTTTAAGAGTCTTCAAATATGGATCTACCCAGCCTTGTCATCCATCACTTTCCTGTATTATGCCCTAGCCAGTTTGGACTAACATTCCTTAAACATTTCTTGCAGTTTCATGCCTCTATGCCTCTACTTTTGCGATGTAAAACACTCTATAATGAGTGTAGCTATCTGGCAGAATTCTAGATATCAGGTTGACAGTAATTACATAAAAGCTGATCCTGAAACTACAAAATGGGAAATATAAACTCTCTTGAATGTCATTCTTTTCCTCTTGAGCATATATTTTATAAAACACACAAAATTATCATCAAATATCTGTTGTCCTTTTCTTAATCTCATTTTACTCTCTTATTCTTTAATTCTTTATGCATATTCTTTTTGGCATGCACAATGGTTTTATTACTTTTATCTTTTTAAGATTCATTCTTTTTTTAATTTTTATTTTATATTCTTAAGAAAACTAGTATTTCAGCAAGCCTAACAATTAGGTAACATGACATTTCACCAGAAGATAATATTATATCTCAAAAACTTCTGATTTCTAAACTTATACAGCCAAAATAAGTTTTACCCTATAGTGTATGTTGTAAAAATAAAGTCTTCAAAAAATGCAAAAGACAAAAACCTATCATTCTTAATATCATTGAGCATAAAACTTAGTATATTTTTCCTACATAAAATCCTTCTCTTAAACTGTACAATGTTAGTGTATGCTCACAAAAATATGTAACTGAAACGGTATTTTATAATCACCTTACTTTTCCCTTAAAAATGTGACAGCTTATTACAGAGTATTCATAAAGAACAAAACAATTAAGCTTTGACACTTTTAAAAATCTGTTTATAGAAAGAAATGTTTTATTATTTATTAAGATTTCTGAACACTATATTTGCTATCTATTTCAGATATTATTTTATTTGAGCTATTTCAAGTTTTATTCTTAGTATAAGTCACACACAACTCAAGACATCTTAGTAAGTCACCTTTTAATTTTCCTTAACCACTAACACCTATGAAAAACCTGCTGGAATTTTTACTTATTGGGACTATAATATCACAACAAATAAAAGACACATAGAAATGCATTTTTTATCACTCTAACTGTGTGGAATCATTAAATGATTATATTTTACAAGCACTAAAGAATTTTCACTATGGTTCCACAAAGTATCATTGCAAAGTATCTTATTTCTATCTGTTAAATTGTTAAAGTTTAAGAATACAAGTACAAAAAATAATACAAATGCAAGCTATTAAAAGGTATATAGATATATTATTAATAAATGCTATGATAATCTAAGATTCTAAAATGCAGTTTGTATTACCAAAATACACAATCTCAGAAGTACCACATTAGTCAAAATTAGAGAAATTAAACAAGTCTGATTAAACAAAATGAGCTCTAATATTTAAGATTAGTTTAATTTGGTTTCTTCACTTTGATTAGCTTATGAAATCACTGCTTATATTAATTACAAAGTGGCTTATCCCACAGTCTCTAAACACCTTTGTTGCTGGAAAAGGAGTTTAGAAAATAGATATGAGATCCTGAGCACCTTTTCTTCACTCTAAAATAGAACTCTGACTGGGGCGCCTGGGTGGCTCAGCTGGATGAGCATCTGCCATCAGCTCACGTCATGATTTCAGGGTCCTAGAATTGAGTCTCCCATCGGGCTCCTTGCTCAGTGGGAAATCTGCTTCCCCCATCTCTCTGCCTGCCTCTCCCTACCTGTGATATCTCTCTCTCTGTCTCTGTCTCTCCCTACCTGTGATATCTCTCTCTCTCTCTCTCTCTCTCTGTCCCCTCTGCATGGAGTACTGGGTGTGGTAAAAAAAATAATGAATACTGTTATGCTGAAAATAAATTTAAAAAAAAAGATTTCTAAAAAAAAAAAGATTTCTGAACAATTTTCTTTTTTAATAAAAATAGTACATGATAATTTCAATATTTTTCGCTATTAGAAAAAAGCACAATATATTAATTATTAAGCTACAGAAAAAATATAAGAAAACTGATAACATTAATTATGTGAAAGAGTAGGTAGAAAATTTTGAAAATGCATTACCAGAGAAAAATGTTCCTAAATGTATTATATCTGCCACTTAAAATATATTTTGTTTGATCAAATTAATATTAATTAGTAAAAGAATAAATATACAAACCCTAGTTCATAAAAAGTCTTCTTTATATTCATGTTTTTTTTCCTATACTTTTTCTTTTATTTTTAATTTATTTATTTTCAGCATAACAGTATTCATTACTTTTGCATCACACCCAGTGCTCCACGCAATCTGTGCCCTCTATAATACCAACCACCTGATACCCCAACCTCCCACCCCACCCCCCGCCACGTCAAACCCCTCAGATTGTTTTTGAGTCCATAGTCTCTCACGATTCACCTCCCATTACAATTTCCCCCAACTCCCTTCTCCTAACTCCCCATGTTCTCCATGCTACTTGTTATGCTCCACAAGTAAGTGAAAACAATTGACAACCTGAATAGACCGATATCTAGTAAGAGATTGAAGCAGTGATTAAAAAAAAAAAAAAAAAAAAACGAGCCAAGAGGACCTGACGGATTCCCTGGGGAATTCAACCAAACTTTAAATGAAGAAATAACACCTATATATAAATAACACTCCTGAAGCTGTTTTAAAAAATTGAAGCAGAAGGAAAACTTCCAGACTCTATCTATTAAGCCAGCATTACCCTGATCCCCAAACCAGACAAAGACCCTACCAAAAAGGAGAATTTCAGACCAATATCACTGATGAATATGGATGCTAAGATTCTCAACAAGATCCTAGCAAACAGGATCCAACAGCACATTAAAAAGATTATCCACCATGACCAGGTGGGATTCATCCCTGGGCTACAAGGAGGGTTCAACATTCGCAAATCAATCAATGTGATACAACAAATTAATATGAGAAGAGAGAAGAACCATATGGTCCTCTAAATCGATGCAGAAAAAGCATTTGACAAAATCCAGCATCCGTTCCTGATTAAAACGCTTCAAAGTATAGGGATAAAGGGAACATTCCTGAACTTCATAAAATCTATCTATGAAAGACCCACAGCAAATATCATCCTCAATGGGAAAAAGCTTGCAGCCTTCCCGTTCAGATCAGGAACACGAGAAGGATGCCCACTCTCACCACTCTTGTTCAACATAGTATTAGAAGTCCTAGCAACAGCAATCAGACAACAAAGAGAAATAAAAAGTATCCAAATTGGCAATAAAGAAGTCAAACTCTCTCTCTTCGCAGATGACATGATTCTTTATATGAAAAACCCAAAAGATTCCACCCCCAAACTACTAGAACTCATACAGCAATTGAGCAATGTGGCAGGATACAAAGTCAATGTAAAGAAATCAGCGGACTTCTTATACACTAACAATGAAAATACAGAAAGGGAAATTAGAGAATCAATTCCATTTACTATAGCACCAAGAACCATAAGATTCCTGGGAAAAAACCTAACCAAAGAGGGAAAGAATCTGTACTCGAGGAACTATAGAACACTCATTAAAGAAAATGAAGAAGACACAAAAAGATGGAAGACCATTCCATGCTGTTGGATCAGAAGAATAAACATTGTTAAAATGTCTATACTGAGTACAGCAACCTATACTTTTAATGCCATTCCGATCAAAATTCCACCAGTATTCTTCAAAGAGCTGGAGCAAATAATACATTCATGTTTTTTTCCCTCATTTATTTATTTGTTTATTTATTTATTCAATTGTCATTTTTAAAAATTTATTTATTTTCAGCACAACAGTATCATTATTTTTTTCCCACACCCAGTGCTCTATGCAATCTGTGCCCCCTATAATACCCACAACCTGGTACCCTGACCTCCCACCCCACTGCCATTTCAAATCCCTCAGATTGTTTTTCAGAGTCCATAGTCTCTCATGATTCACCTCCCCTTCCAATTTATCCCAACCCCCTTCTCTCTAACTCCCCATGTCCTCCATGCTTTTTGCTACAATCCACAAATAAGTGAAACCATATAATTGACTCTCTCTGCTTGTCTTATTTCACTCAACATAATCTCTTACAGTCCTGTCCATGTTGCTACAAATGTTGGGTATTTGTACTTTCTGATGGAGGCATAATACTCCATTCATGTATATGGATCACATCTTCCTTATCCATTCTTCCGTTGAAGAGCATCTTGGTTCTTTCCACAGTTTGGTGACCGTGGCCATTGCTGCTATAAACATGGGGGTACAGATGGTCCTTCTTTTCACGACATCTGTATCTTTGGGGTAAATACCCAGGAGTGTAATGGCAGGGTCATAGGGAAGTTCTATTTTTAATTTCTTGAGGAATCTCCACACTGTTCTCCAAAGACGCTGCACCAACTTGCATTCCCACCAACAGTGGAAGAGGGTTCCCCTTCTCCACATCCTCTCCAACACATGTTGTTTCCATTCTTGCTAATTTTGGCCATTCTAACTGGTGTAAGGTGATATCTCAAGGTAGTTTTAATTTGAATCTCCCTGATGGCTAGTGATGATGAACATTTTTTCATGTGTTTGATAGCTATTTGTATGTCTTTATTGGAGAAGTGTCATGTTTTAATGAGAATTTGGTCATCAACAAGGGCATTTAATTGAAAATTATATGAAAGTTTTTTCCATTTGTATTTTAGAAATTAATTTGTCTAAAAAAACACAGATTTTATGGAGTCAAGATGGCGGAGAAGTAGCAGGCTGAGACTACTTCAGCTAGCAGGAGATCAGCTAGATAACGTATCTAAAGATTGCAAACACCTGCAAATCCTTCGGTAGATTGAAGAGAAGAACAGCAATTCTGGAAACAGAAAACAACCACTTTCTGAAAGGTAGGACTGGCGGAGAAGTGAATCCAAAGAGACAGGAAGATAGACCTCGGGGGGAGGGGCCGGCTCCCGGCAAGCGGTGGAGCAACGGTGCACAAAATCAGGACTTTTAAAAGTCTGTACCGCTGAGGGAATCGCTCCAGAGGCTAAACCGGGGCGAAGACCACGCGGAGTCAGCGTGGCCTCAGGTCCCGCAGGGTCACAGAAGGATCGGGGGTGTCTGAGTGTCACAGAGCTTGCGGGATTTAGAACGGGAAAGACAGCTACAGAGACAGAGCCGACAGGAAGCTCACAGCTCGGGGATACCTTGAACCAGCCGCAGGCTCTGTGAGCTTGGAGTGCGGCTGGAGGTCAGGCAGACGGGAGTAACTGGGCACTGTTCGCTGAGGGGGCATTGAGGAGTGGGGCCCCGGGCTCTCGGCTCCTGTGGGCCGGAGACCAGGAGGCCGCCATTTGTATTCCCATCCTCCGGAACTCTATGGAAAGCGCTCTGGGAACAAAAGCTCCAGAAAGCAAACCCGAGAGGATTACTCAGCCCCGCCCCTGGTAAGGGCGGTGCAATTCCGCTTGGGGCAAAGACATTTGAGAATCACTACACCAGGCACCTCCCCAGGAAGACAAACAAGAAATCCAGCCAAGACCAAGTTCACCCACCAAGGAGTGCAGTTTCAATACCAAGGAGAGCAGCAGAATTCCAGAAGAGGAGAAAGCAAAGCACGGAACTCATGGCTTTTTCCCTGTGATTCTTTTAGTCTTGCAGTTAATTTAATTTTTTTCTTTTTCATTTTTTTTTCTCTTCTTCTGCTAAAATTTTTTTTAACTTTTACCCTTTTCTTTTTTAACGTTTTTTAACTAGTTTATCTTATATATTTTTTTAAATTTTTCTTTATTTGTTTTCTTTTTTTAAATTCTTTTCTTTTCTTTTTTTCTTTCTTTTTGAACCTCCTTCTATCCCCTTTCTCCCCCCTCACGATTTGGGATCTCTTTGTATTTGGTTAAGCATATTTTCCTGGGGTTGTTGTCACCCCTTTAGTATTTTACTTGCTCCTTCATATACTCTTATCTGGACAAAATGACAAGGCGGAAAAATTCACCACAAAAAAAAGAACAAGAGGCAGTACCGAAGGCTAGGGACCTAATCAATATAGACATTGATAATATGTCAGATCTAGAGTTCAGAATGACAATTCTCAAGGTTCTAGCCGGGCTCAAAAAAGGCATGGAAGATATTAGAGAAACCCTCTCGGGAGATATAAAAGCCCTTTCTGGAGAAATAAAAAAAACTAAAATCTAACCAAGTTGAAATCAAAAAAGATATTAATGAGGTGCAATCAAAAACAGAGGCTCTCACTGCTAGGATAAATGAGGCAGAAGAAAGAATTAGCGATATAGAAGACCAAATGACAGAGAATAAAGAAGCTGAGCAAAAGAGGGACAAAAAGCTACTGGACCACGAGGGGAGCATTCGAGAGATAAGTGACACCATAAGACGAAACAACATTAGAATAATTGGGATTCCTGAAGAAGAAGAAAGAGAGAGGGGAGCAGAAGGTATACTAGAGAGAATTGTTGGGGAGAATTTCCCCAATATGGCAAAGGGAATGAGCACCAAAATTCAGGAGGTTCAGAGAACGCCCCTCAAAATCAATAAGAATAGGTTCACACCTGTCACCTAATAGTAAAATTTACAAGTCTCAGTGACAAAGAGAAAATCCTGAAAGCAGCCCAGGAAAAGAAGTCTGTAACATACAATGGTAAAAATATTAGATTGGCACCTAACTTATCCACAGAGACCTGGCAGGCCAGAAAGAGCTGGCATGATATTGTCAGAGCACTAAACGAGAAAAACATGCAGCCAAGAATACTATATCTAGCTAGACTATCATTGAAAATAGAAGGAGAGATTAAAAGTTTCCAGGACAAACAAAAACTGAAAGAATTTGCAAACACCAAACCAGCTCTACAGGAAATATTGAAAGGGGTCCTCTAAGCAAAGAGAGAGCCTACAACTGGTAGATCAGTAAAGAACAGAGACCATATACAGTAACAGTCACCTTACAGGCAATACAATGGCACTAAATTCATATCTCTAAATAGTCACCCTGAATGTTAATGGGCTAAATGCCCCAATCAAAAGACACAGGGTATCAGAATGGATTAAAAAAAAAAACCCATCTATATGTTGCCTCCAAGAAACTCATTTTAAGCCCGAAGACACCTCCAGATTTAAAGTGAGGGGGTGGAAAAGAATTTACCATGCTAATGGACATCAGAAGAAAGCAGGAGTGGCAATCCTTATATCAGATCAATTAGATTTTAAGCCAAAGACTATAATAAGAGATGAGGAAGGACACTATATCATACTCAAAGGGTCTGTCCAACAAGAAGATTTAACAATTTTAAATATCTATGCCCCCAACGTGGGAGCAGCCAACTATATAAACCAATTAATAACAAAATCAAAGAAACACATCAACAATAATACAATAATAGTAGGGGACTTTAACACTCCCCTCACTGAAATGGACAGATCATCCAAGCAAAAGATCAGCAAGGAAATAAAGGCCTTAAACGACACACTGGACCAGATGGACATCACAGATATATTCAGAACATTTCATCCCAAAGCAACAGAATACACATTCTTCTCTAGTGCACATGGAACATTCTCCAGAATAGATCACATCCTCGGTCCTAAATCAGGACTCAACCAGTATCAAAAGATTGGGATCATTCCCTGCATATTTTCAGAACACAATGCTCTGAAGCTAGAACTCAAGAACAAGAGTAAGTTTGGAAAGAACCCAAATACATGGAGACTAAACAGCATCCTTCTAAAGAATGAATGGGTCAACAGGGAAATTAAAGAAGGATTGAGAAAAATCATGGAAACAAATGATAATGAAAATACAACGGTTCAAAATCTGTGGGGCACAACAAAGGCAGTCCTGAGAGGAAAATATATAGTGGTACAAGCCTTTCTCAAGAAACAAGAAAGGTCTCAGGTACACAACCTAACCCTACACCTAAAGGAGCTGGAGAAAGAACAAGAAAGAAACCCTAAGCCCAGCAGGAGAAGAGAAGATCAGAGCAGAAATCAATAAAATAGAAACCAAAAAAACAATAGAACAAATCAACGAAAGTAGGAGCTGGTTCTTTGAAAGAATTAATAAAATTGATAAACCCCTGGCCAGACTTATCAAAAAGAAAAGAGAAAGGACCCAAATAAATAAAATCATGAAAGAAAGAGGAGAGATCACAACTAACACCAAAGAAATACAAACTATTATAAGAACATACTATGAGCAACTCTACACCAACAAATGTGACAATCTGGAAGAAATGGATGCATTCCTAGAAACATATAAACTACCACAACTGAACCAGGAAGAAATAGAAAGCCTGAACAGACCCATAACCAGTAAAAAGATTGAAACAGTCATTAAAAATCTCCAAACAAACAAAAGCACAGGGCCAGACGGCTTCCTGGGGAAATTCTACCAAACATTTAAAGAAGAACTAATTCCTATTCTCCTGAAACTGTTCCAAAAAATAGAAATGGAAGGAAAACTTCCAAACTCATTTTATGAGGCCAGCATCACCTTGATCCCCAAACCAGACAAGGATCCCATCAAAAAAGAGAGCTATAGACCAATATCCTTCATGAACACAGATGCGAAAATTCTCACCAAAATACTAGCCAATAGGATTCAACAGTACATTAAAAGGATTATTCACCACGACCAAGTGGGATTTATTCCAGGGCTGCAAGGTTGGTTCAACATCCGCAAATCAGTCAATGTGATACAACACATCAATAAAAGAAAGAACAAGAACCAGATGATACTCTCAATAGATGCTGAAAAAGCATTTGACAAAGTACAGCATCCCTTCCTGATCAAAACTCTTCAAAGTGTAGAAATCGAGTGCACATACCTCAATATCATCAAAGCCATCTATGAAAAACCCACCGCAAATATCATTCTCAATGGAGAAAAACTGAAAGCTTTTCCGCTAAGGTCAGGAACACGGCAGGGATGTCCATTATCACCACTGCTATTCAACATAGTACTAGAGGTCCTAGCCTCAGCAATCAGACAACAAAAGGAAATTAAAGGCATCCAAATCGGCAAAAAGAAGTGAAATTATCACTCTTCGCAGATGATATGATACTATATGTGGAAAACCCAAAAGACTCCACTCCAAAACTGCTAGAACTTATACAGGAATTCAGTAAAGTGTCAGGATATAAAATCAATGCACAGAAATCAGTTGCATTTCTTTACATCAACAGCAAGACAGAAGAAAGAGAAATTAAGGAGTCAATCCCATTTACAATTGCACCCAAAACCATACGATACCTAGGAATAAACCTAACCAAAGAGACACAGAATCTATACTCAGAAAACTATAAAGTACTCATGAAAGAAATTGAGGAAGACACAAAGAAATGGAAAAATGTTCCATGCTCCTGGATTGGAAAAATAAATATTGTGAAAATGTCTATGCTACCTAAAGCAATCTACACATTTAATGCAATTCCTATCAAAGTACCATCCATCTTTTTCAAAGAAATGGAACAAATAATTCTAAAATTTATATGGAACCAGAAAAGACCTCGAATAGCCAAAGGGATATTGAAAAAGAAAGCCAACGTTGGTGGCATCACAATTCCGGACTTCAAGCTCTATTACAAAGCTGTCATCATCAAGACAGCATGGTACTGACACAAAAACAGACACATAGATCAATGGAACAGAATAGAGAGCCCAGAAATAGACTCTCCACTCTATGGTCAACTAATCTTCGACAAAGCAGGAAAGAATGTCCAACGGAAAAAAGACAGCCTCTTCAATATATGGTGCTGGGAAAATTGGACAGCCACATGCAGAAAAATGAAATTGGACCATTTCCTTACACCACACACAAAAATAGACTCAAAATGGATGAAGGACCTCAATGTGCGAAAGGAATCCATCAAAATCCTTGAGGAGAACACGGGCAGCAACCTCTTCGACCTCAGCCGCAGCAACATCTTCCTAGGAACATCACCAAAGGCAAGGGAAGCAAGGGCAAAAATGAACTATTGGGATTTCTTCAAGATCAAAAGCTTTTGCACAGCAAAGGAAACAGTTAACAAAATCAAAAGACAACTGACAGAATGGGAGAAGATATTTGCAAATGACATATCAGATAAAGGACTAGTGTCCAGAATCTATAAAAAACTTAGCAAACTCAACACCCAAAGAACAAATAATCCAATCAAGAAATGGGCAGAAGACATGAACAGACATTTCTGCAAAGAAGACATGCAGATGGCCAAGAGACACATGAAAAAGTGCTCCATATCACTCGGCATCAGGGAAATACAAATCAAAACCACAATGAGATATCACGTCACACCAGTCAGAATGGCTAAAATCAACAAGTCAGGAAATGACAGATGCTGGCGAGGATGCGGAGAAAGGGGAACCCTCCTACACTGTTGGTGGGAATACAAGCTGGTGCAGCCACTCTGGAAAACAGCATGGAGGTTCCTCAAAATGTTGAAAATAGAACTGCCCTATGACCCAGCAATTGCACTACTGAGTATTTACCCTAAAGATACAAACGTAGTGATCCAAAGGGGCACGTGCACCCGAATGTTTATAGCAGCAATGTCCACAATAGCCAAACTATGGAAAGAACCTAGATGTTCATCAACAGATGAATGGATCAAGAAGATGTGGTATATATACACAATGGAATACTATGCAGCCATCAGAAGAAATGAAATCTTGCCATTTGCGACAACATGGATGGAACTAGAGCGTATCATGCTTAGTGAAATAAGTCAAACAGAGAAAGACAATTATCATATGATCTCCCTGATATGAGGAAGTGGTGATGCAACATGTGGGCTTAAGTGGGTAGGAGAAGAATCAATGAAACAAGATGGGATTGGGAGGGAGACAAACCATAAGTGACTCTTAATCTCACAAAACAAACTGAGGGTTGCTGGGGGGAGGGGGGTTGGGAGAAGGGGGGTGGGGTTATGGACATTGGGGAGGGTATGTGCTTTGGTGAGTGCTGTGAAGTGTGTGAACCTGGCGATTCACAGACCTGTATCCCTGGTGATAAAAATATATGTTTATAAAAAATTAGAAATTAAAAAAATAAATAAAAGGAAAAAAAATAATAAAAAAATAAAAAATAATAAAAAAACACACAGCTCCACAAGACTAGAACTATGAATAAGTCAATTTACTTTTTAAAAATTTATTTCTTATTTATTTTCTGCATAACAGTATTCATTATTTTTGCACCACACCCAGTGCTCCATGCAATCCGTGCCCTCTATAATACCCACCACCTGGTAACCCCAACCTCCCACCCCCCGCCCCTTCAAAACCCTCAGATTGTTTTTCAGAGTCCATGGTCTCTCATGGTTCACCTCCCCTTCCAATTTCCCCGAACTCCCTTCTCCTCTCTAACTCCCCATGTCCTCCATGCTATTGGTTATGCTCCACAAATAAGTGAAACCATATGATAATTGACTCTCTCTCCTTGACTTATTTCACTCAATTTACTTTTTAAAAATTTTTTTATTCATTTTTATTATGTTCAATTAACCGATACATAATACATCATTTTTTAAAATTATGTTACGTTAGTCACCATACAATACATTAGTTTTTAATGTAGAGTTCCATGATTCACTGTTTACATAAAACACCCAGTGCTCCAAGCAACACGTACCCTCCTTAATATCCACCACTGGGCTCACCCATCTCCCCACTTCTGTCCCCTCTAAAACCCTCAATTTGTTCCTCAGGGTCCATAGTCTCTCATGGTTCATTTCCCCCTCTGTTCCCCTCCATTCATTTTTCCATTCCTATTGGAATTCCATATTCCTTATTCCTTATGTTCCACAAATAAATGAGACCATATCATAATTGACATCATTAGGCTTTGACATAGTGTTCAACAATTCATTAGTTGCAATATAATATCCAATACTCATCACCACACATGCCCTCCTCAATAAGTTTTTTGTTTAAATTCAATTTAGTTAACATATAGTGTATCATTAGCTTCAGAGGTAGAGTTTAGTGATTCATCACTTGCATATACACCCAGTGCTCATTTTCACAAGTGCCCTCCTTAATGCCCATCATCAAATTACCCCATAACCTCACCCACCTCCCTCCAACAACCCTCAGTTTTCTCCCTATAGTTAAAGAGTCTCCTATGGTTTGCCTTCTTCTCTTTTATTTTTCCTTCCCTTCCCTTATATTTATCTGTTTTGTTTCTTAAATTCCACAAGTGAAATATGATAATTGTCTTTCTCTGAGTAACTTATTTCACCATCATAATACCCTCTAGTTCCATCCACACTGTTGCAAATGGCAACACTTCATTCTTTTTGATGGCTGTATAATATTCATGTGGGGTGTGTGTGTGTGTGTGTGTGTGTGTACACACTCCATATTCTTTATCCATTTATCTGTCGACGAGCACCTGGACTCTTTTTACAGTTTGACTATTTTGGACATTGCTGCTAAATATTGGGGTATATAGCCAAGGTATAGTACCATGTGCCCCTTCAAAACACTATTTTTGTATCCTTTGAGTAGAGTTGCTGGGTCATAGGGGAGCTCTACATTTAACTTTTGAGGAACCTCCATACTGTTTTCTAGAATGGCTGCACCAGTTTGGATTCCCACC